>NC_091116.1:7160985-7760985 GCF_024713975.1 Paralichthys olivaceus
TATATTGTCAATGTGTTCCCTTCATCACAAATAACCACAGAGTTGTCCAAATACTATTGGCCAGATTAAATGTTAAACATTCATTGTTGTCACTCAGGTACTTCTCCAACCTGCAATATAGACATTAGACTTGATTTATTTCATATTTATTTTAGCTTACTCCAAAAGAGTTTGTTATAATATGTTAAAATATATTAACATCCAATAAAGCTACATCTCATGTCTATGTAAAAATGCAGCCTGCACAGTATTTCTGTATTATTTCATCTAATTAGAGCCAGTATTGATTAGACCAATGTTGCATGTGTTTAAAAAAGATTTCATGGATCAAATTTAGAGTCAAAAACATCATATAGCCAAGACTTTCTTTGTTGTAGGGTACATGAAATACATAAAACTGCTGCCGAACATCATTATTAAGTGAAGAAAATATTAGGAAGTCTTGTTGAACCTTTATTGAAAACCGTCTGTAACCTCCAGGCTGAATCTTGCATGCTGATCTGCATCGTTCACACTGTGTTTAACAAGAATTGTCACATTTTTTAACGTTTGCACCGTCAGTGAGCCGAGACCCGCTGACCCAGAACAAACTAAATTACAGTTATGCAATGCTCGCTGCTGCTGAGTCTATTTCTGGCACTGATATTTGAACCAATTAAACTCTGCCTATCAGACTTGAAGGGTGTATGGTTTTCTTCAGCTTCACTGTGATAATGCAAATAACATAATTACTGACTGATCATGCTGTGTAGAGACAGTGACATATGTAAGCTGAGTGTGCATCTATTACCGCAAAACCAAAATGTGACCAAGGAGCAACAATATTTTAAATAACATGTAATTATTCCTAACCAAATTATATTAATGAATGAAAATGTTCCAGTTTGACCTTTTTAAAAATAACTGCAGCTGTGAATAATGCAGTGGTTTGTTGGGTCTCTCTTAGTTAATGCCTTCACACTATTCAGTTTATCCTGACACAAAATAACAGGTGTGAAAGGGGCCTTGGATCAATGAACCAAAATTTAGTCCGACCAAAAGAGGTGGTCCAGATCAAACTGAACCACGGTTCGGTTCCTCATTTGGATAATTCAAACTTTCGGACCACTTGCACGAAATTGAGACGGCATTAAACAATAGAGCTTAAAGGTTTGCTTGCAGTCTTCACCCCTGACGATATAGTGTTTTAATCACGAGGTCGTTCATTTGGTACATTTGAACTAGTGTGGATGGTGGTGATGCTGATAATGATATTACCCTGGCAACAAAGTTAACAACATGAAACATGCTGCTCACCTAACTGACACCACGACTGATGTAGTATGTGTGTGTCAAAGTTTCAGGTGTGGAAAACTCAAATTATCCTCAGTCTGCAGGTTCAGTCTCACAGTCAACTCAAGGTTGTCATACTGGCTTGACAGCATTTTCATTTGTAAAGAATCAGTGTTAATGTTCTTAGACGCACAGTTAGAAGAAGTTTTCTCTGATGAAGACAAGAAGTTAATATGTCTCTGGCTAGTTTATTATATCCATGTGCGCTTCGGTCTGAATCGAGTGATGCAGATTGACATACTTTTTAAATGCTTTGCTGTCTGGTGGATGCATTTATTATCGCTGCAACCTTTTTTTAATTTGGGGAAGCTGGATTAAAAGCCTCAATTGCCTCCTCTTTCATATTTATCAAATCTTGGGTGTTGTGCTGGTTGAAGTACACCTTCCCTGGCTCCCTTTACCATTACCCATATTTTAACAGGACACGGGGAGTCCAATTATTTGCCCACTTCTCACTTGTGTTCCTGGAGAGCCCTACTCAAGTGATTGGCTGCTGAAATGCACACTGACATCTATTTCTCATTCATGTGCGCCACACTTATTCCCACCAACAGTAATTTCTAAACTGATTTCCCGCACAGACTCACCTCGAGTGCCTGCAGTCACTTCTTGTCAGGGCATGAAGCCGCTAACGTTAAGCTACAGCGCGAGAGACGAGAAAGAAAGCACAAAACACAATTTCTAATCTCACACCTTCACTTACTTTTGATGAGCCCTGGAGCAGAGCTGAAGTAATGCCAGACCTGGATACCTCAGAAAGTGGCAGAAAATTGGGCTGTTGGCTGCCTGAGTCATTTCGCCTCAGACTGCTGTCGTCTTTACAGGTGGTTGGAAACTAAATCTTCTAAACAACCAGCTTGTTGAGTGTATATTCACAGCTGACCATAAAAATTCATACATTTTAAATAGCTGTTCATTTTTGACGAATCTGGAAGCTGTTCAAGCAGCAACGCACACGAGCTGCGGAAGGTTAATTCCACCCAGCGTGCTTGCATAATATTTGCTGCACGATGACGGGAAGGCGACACGGTGGCAGTTGCTTGATTGACAGTCACTTAGGGGTGTGCCATTTAACCACGGTGACCTTCCTCACATGTCACCGCCCTTATGAAAAGGTCACCCTTGTTGCACTAATGAGTCATTTGATTTCATGACCGCACGACTGTCTGATGCAGACCAACAGTTGTGCTGTGTAAAAATTCACATTTTAGGAGAGTCAGTAAAGCTAGTACTGTCAGAGGGGTGCAGGAAGGTGGTGGCATGGATGTTCATTGTTAAATTCAGTACATTGGTTTTTAGGTGATTTGTTGCCCAATTTTTTATGAAGAGAAACAGAACTGAGATTGTTTCAGTAACCGACTGCTTCTGCAAACTTCTGCAATTACTTCACACAGGGTTAGAACTAATAGAAACGATTGCCACAGCTATAATTAGGCCTTCACAGTTGCCATTTTAACATAAAATACGTAGTAGGTAAACAACCCTGAATAGAACAGATTGAACCATTGATGTTGTTAGTAAAAACCTGTTTATTTATAATTTTATATCAAAATGTCTGCTGTGAATAAGGTGCATTTTGGACCCAAGTTGCAATAAAAGAAAATCATAGAGAAAGCCCCTTTCTGTGAGTGAAGTAAGCAGTCGGCATCATGGCTGAGTATTTCCACCTTAACACTGCAGCAAACAAATGCCTGTTTGAAAAGAAACCAACATGTCAACCTGTGGGTGGAGCTCAGTAACTGGAAATGGCTCCTCGCCTGCAGGTGGCGCTGTGAGAGTGAGCAGACAGGGAACAAGGTTTGGGCCGTATTAGCATATTCAAAAACCCCAGATAGTAAATGAGGAAGGAAGTTGTGTGGAGTTACCTTTAAGCCATTTTAAGGCGGTCAGGGAATTCAGCCTGACTGTCTATTCTAAGAAAACATCCACTCAGTTAAAAACTGTGATCTCTAAACACAAGCTGTGATCACCCTGATTATACCACTATGACATCATCAGGGTTATTTTCTCAGTCTAAGACAAAAGACAGCTGTTTTCAGAGCACTCCTTATGATGACTAAACCAACTCAACTTAGTAGAGATGCCTCTTTAAAAAAATAGCTGAAGCCACAACTTTTTGCTTTGCATTCAGGGAAGGAAGTTGGACAATTTTCCATCTGGTGTTCAGACGAGATCTGGCAACCCTCTGGTCATAATTTACACGTTATCGATTTCATCTCTTATTAGTCTGAACATAAACTGTATTTTCATTGTCTCTTTACATGTGCGGTATGTTTGTTCTGATTATGTTTAATACACCGGTCTCTGTGGCCGTCAGGAAAAGCATGATACAGATAGACTGTAAAAATAAGGTGCATTATTATTCTGTCTTTTCATTAACTTCTACCAAACAGCAAACATCAGTCATTAAAGCCATGAAGTACGAGTGCTGCGTTCACTGCCATCCATCTGCTCTGCCCTCCTCTTTGCTGCAGGCCTTTAGCCCACTATGTCACATAAGGTAACACAGGAATTAGCAGAACAAGCAGATATTATCTTACAACTCCATAATGGAAGCACATAACTAAATACCTCGAGGAAATTGCATAAACAAAAAGGTAATTGATTCCAGGCAAGCTGCAGGTGGACACTTAATTACAGGAAATTTATTAAGCAATGTCCATTAATCACATTGACATGGAGTTATTAAAGGGATGCACAGTTTGCACTCGGTGGATAATGCAACACTATAGAACGAGATGCTAAAGCAATAGGATTGTTCCACACAGACAAGACGACTAAACATTTTTTAAATGAGATAAATACGGAGCGACTGCAGGAGGACGTGGAATTAAATATTTACACTATTTTCTTTGTAATATTTTCCACTGGAGAGCGATTAGTAGCACAATTTCTGTGTATACAACAGATACATATTCGCACTAAGACTGGCACAGATACATTGAGATACTGTATGATGAAGGTAGTTTAATGACGACTGCTTGTAATGACTGCTGCTGTTGCTCCTCGACCTGCTTTTACTGGTAGTGCTGCAGGATTGATTCTACACCAGCTACAATTACTGCCTCTTCTCTAACACTCCGTCTACACCAGTTTTATTTTAGCTGTGTATGTGTCTTGCACCTCTGACAGAGCAGATACATTTTTCTTTAAATCAATACGGTTACTGTATCTAAACTCACCCTGAGGGGCTTTTACTTAAAACACATGTATTTGTGCACTTGTAGTCCATTTTCCTCTGACTTGAAGAACTTCTTCTACAAGTACATTGATTAAACAGATCCAGAAAAGACACTGACTAAAGGGCTTTTCAGTCAAGTTGAGCCAAAATCACACATTTGCACGAAAGGGCTGCACAACATACAACGCCCTCTGTCCTCAGACCTTCAAATGAGCTTGAAAAACTTCACTAAAGAAAACTTTCGATATGAATTAAAAGGGGCTTTTGTGCTGTTGATGAGCTGTTTTCACTACTGCCATTTTAAGCGATTATTTTTGTACAACCTCTAAATTATCAGTACTACTGCTGAGAAACTGGTCAAGAACTAATCATATGAACAGATTTGTTCTGGTACTAGTATGTACGAGTGAGTTACCACTGATCTTCCCATGCACATCGACACCAATGCAGCAATTTTAGATGCACAAATGAAAAGTTCTTGCACTTAATAAACACATCTATTCATGTACTGTAGATACCTTTGTGAAACCTTCATAGTGTCGTTTCGGAATCTGTGAAAACAGACCCCTGCCTGTGACAGTAATCCACACACACTGTGACAGACCCCTCTCCTTCCAAGAACCTGTCTGCAACCTCCTGAAGGAGAGACTTGGATAAATTGGCCTTATTCCCCACACACTCAGAGGCAAGTGGCAATTAATCCACTGATTAACGTGAGCCCACTCTTGAACACAACTTCATAGGAGTCTGACAGAACAGTGGGGAGAAGGGGAGATAATTCAGAAATCTCCTGACCTTGTGCTTATTATCTCTGGTTAATGACTGTTGCTGCTGCCGTTGGCCTCCTGATGAAACAGGAACCTGGTCAACCTGTTTGATTAATTTTCTTTATTTTGCATATTTTCCTCCATCGTGTGTTGGTTGTGTACACAGTGGAAGCCATTACTGTCACATCCTCAAGGGCATTAACCTAATTTGTTTATATAGTGCTTTTCAGCTCTATTTTCAATTATGTGACATTTCTTTGTCTTACAACGTGAGAAAGATGGATATACGACACTGATTTATGTTTTATACTAAATGAATCAATTTTTTTCACTGAGATAACTTTTACATGTCTGAATAAATCACAAATTAACTTAAATTAAGTGAACTCAGTTATGATAAAATCATCTTTTACTGTAAAAATGAAAGAGAGAAATGGAAGAGAGAATGAAGCTAAACATATTTATGTTAAGTTGTACCAATAAGTAATGAGTAAATGTATTAACCGTCAATATCTCCAAGTAGAATGGCACTCATCATAGCAGATACAACAGCACCTTTATGAAACCACATTGAAATTCACTAACTCTGGATTTTTGTTTGAATCTGCACCAATGACATAAAACTCTATCAACTCCCTGCCTGTCAGTAGCTCACATATCTCGAGAACAGTTCACCTCATCAGCATCACACTTGACTTGTGTATCGTTGAGGGTGTAGTGTTGAATATGGTTTGATATGGAGACGCCATATGTTCAAGATCGATAAACTTTGAATAAATAGCCGAGTGGAGCTCTGTAGCAGCGGCGGCTGGGACTTAAGAATGAAAGGGACGTAATCAATCACGATAAGAGTAGACAGAGTCCACCAGTTGGTCTTTACATGGTTCAACTACTGCAGGTTACTTGTACAGTTTCAGACAGAAATCTCTAACCAGCCTATTCCAAACAGGAAGACCCTGCAATCTGTCAATTGATGCTCCACTGAGAGAATTCCCACATTTCCCACGATGCACTTCACCCTGTAGAACTATACACATTTACAGCAGGTGTCGTGACGTCTGGTCATGTAGAAGTTTGCACTCAGTTCTGAGACTGACTAGATTTTTCTTCATGTGCGGGCCACAGAGCGAGGCGACAGATCTCAGCAGCTGCTTGATTCATTGCAATTGATCCATAATGTGATCAGATTGATTATGGTTATTTTGTGCTGTGGGGCAGTTAAACTCCTTCTTATTAAGCATGGGCTTTGAGCCAGCGTTTGTTGTGACCTGAGGGGGGCACTTCTGCACCCGGCCGACTGCAGCGGCTGCAGGAACCAGCAACGGCCTTGCATGCCTCAGTTTGATCCCATAACAGATTGATACACCAAATAGGAGCTGACAAGCATTGCTAAAGATGCCAATGGTAATTAATTAGCATCTCATTTTGACCGCAGCACAACAGGATGTGGAGCTTGCTTCTCGATGCCATTTCCCCCCTAGGCTTTGTATTATCAGGGTCAAAATCCTGGCTCTGCGCTCTGAGGGCCACTTAATAAATTGAGGAGGGCACATTGACAGTCAGATTTTCATGGCGCGTCCCCGTCTCGCCGCTTCCCAGTGCCCCTGGCTATGACAAATGGTCCCAGTTTCAGCGCCGTTGAACGCAGCTCAGGAGATCAAAAAGCAAAGGGGGAACTTAAAATGTGTCTTGTTGAAGTTAATAGCTGAGAGCCTTTTAACTGGCATGTTGACACTTGGCCTATGTCTCTGATTGAAATGGAAAGAGGTCAGACGATGCTGAGGGTTTTTAATATTTTAATATTCTTCTTTCCAAAATAATGCCCCTGCCCCCACGTTGAGCAGCATTTACAACTCTGCTTTTAATTTTTTCATTATGCTCTCTCTCACCTTAAGGGGAATTGCTTTGTCTTGAAATTCAAATAATGGAATTTCTTGTAATCACCAACAACATTATAAAGGCTCAGAGGCCATGGCTCACAGGATGGATATAAGAAATGAAAGATATCAGAGTGGAAGCTGTCCTCTCTCCTGCTATTTTGTGTAGATTTACGGATCCACCGAAATTGCTTTTATAATGTTCTAAGCATCAGAGAAAACTTTTGCCTGGGATGAGGACGTCCACACCCTATGGGACATCCTAATTAAAGGCCAGGCTTCAATCAGTACTCACTGTAGTGAGAGAAATATGTCACTTGTTGAACTAGAAAGATGGAGTCGTACATAAACCCAAAGTGAAAACATATTTTCAGTCGCAGTACTCTCTAGCAGTAAATGTACAAATATGTTAGGACACAATGTTTTTTTTAATGATCAGGAAGAAGTCACTGTTATGAGATCTGTGAGTAAGTGTTGCTCTAGAACTTAAGTATTTTGTCAGTGTTGGGTACAAATAGTCTGTCTTTTATTGCACTTCTGTCCGTCCTGGGAGAGGGATCCCTCAGATGTCACTCTCTCTGAGGCTTCTCCATTTTTTCCCCCTGTTAATAGTTGTTTTTGATAGTTGACTCTTGTTGAGGGTTAAGGGCAGAGGATGTCGCCCTTTGTTAAGTTCTATAAGACAAATTTTGATTTGTGAAAATGGGCAATACAAATTTGATTCATGGATTTATTGATTGATTTTTGACCCTGTCCCATGAATTGACATGGAGGAGGTGGGGTTTCGGGGGACAGGGCCCTAATACATTTCTTTTAAATACAGGTTAAATGTTTTTTTTCCAATAATGGTGTCAAGTGGTCATGTTCCTGAGTTTTTTAATGCTTTAAAAATGGGGTGAAATATCATGATCGACAATTTAGACTGACTCGCAAACTGTGGCTGCAAATGATGTGATCGGTCACAGTATGGCAGCTTTTGTGTGCGGGATATTTTGGCTTAATTTATAAATAGTGGGAGGAAGTGGAGACACTTTGTCTTTATTTACAAACTATAGTCTTGCCACAACACAGTCAATACACAAAATACAATAGGCCAGTTCACTTTGGAATCCATCAGGACAGCTGTGATGATGTAAGAAAAAAAAAAATATCTTGCAACAACAAACATATACCCTGCAATCTTCATGCCACTTTCCTGTTTTCATTCATTAAACGATTTTTTGAAGTTGCTGAGTTTAAATCTCCCTGAGGGTCACAGAGTTCTCAACATATTACAGCTCACTAAATGACCATGGAAAGTTTGAATTCAGGTACGCCAAAGAAAAACACCCAAATTGCAGTTACAGGCATTTTCCATGACAGCAGCAATCTAATCCTCTTTTTTTCTTCTTCTTTTCGAAAAAGATGTGTTTATAAACCCCTCTGGATTTTTGTTGCCTCAACCACTCTGTTTGTATCAGTCTTTTTTTTTTAATCCCCCCTTTTGCGAGCAGTGTATGTGAAAATAAACTAAACGCTACAGCGAAGCTTGGAGGTGAAAAAAGGGGAGAGATGACAAAAGACAGAGAGGAAGGACTGATGTGTTTGATCCCATTATGGCTCCGTTTTGAAGCAAACAGGCGCTCAGCTCTAGTAGAATCCAGCAGTATTACATTCATCTTTAACCCCAACTACCCTGTCAGAGTCTGTTTGAACTTTATCAGGAGCAATTTGCTCGGTGTGCGTGCGTTTCCAGGTCCACAAATTAAAGAAATCAGCACAATGGCTGAAATCAAGAAGACTTGTGTCAACAAAGCATCATCCTTCACTTCACAGGGACATTTCAGTCCTCAGGCGAAGCTGCTGTTTACCTGTGTGCTTTAAGCTTTTTGGTTCACTGTTTTTAAGGAATGTTCTAGCTTTCTGGGATCAAGAGAAAAGGAGCAAAGCATAAAAGACATTTGTTGTGAATTAAGTCTTCAGGGGAAAAGAAAAAGCACCTAGGCTGCAGCCTGAGGAGTGAAGGGGGTATAGTAGGTAGATTGAAGCGTCGTGCCTCTGCCAACCACACCGCCACACTCAGATACTGTGGTTTATTGGATCCAGGCTCTGCGGATTTGGGGGGAACGAGGCACGGCTCGCCCGCCCAGTCAAACCACAACAGAAGGCATGAAAACAAACTTCTCAGAATAGCAGTCCTCTCCGTAGTTTGGCTGCCGGTTCAAAGATTTGTGGGGAGATGTTTGATCTTAGTTCAATAATCAGCCGTTTCTGTCAAAAGCTGCACCAGGCGACTCAGTACTCTGGTGGCTCCAATCGGCGGCAAGAGGCAACTGCCTGAACTCAAATAGGTGCAAACTGCAACTTTTAACCTGGAGGCAACAGGCCGGAATATTTTTATCCATGCACTTGTGTCCTTTTGAGGTTTAGGTCTAGTCCTATCACATGTCAGTCACCTTGATAAACTGTCAGGAAATGTTAAGGTGTTGCTAACAGCAAACCTATCTGCTTTGAATTGGGTGGGTACAGGAACATTTGTATTCATATGTACTATTTATTCAATAGTTCAGATATATTCAGATGGACCTGCATAAATAGATACAATTCAAATTTCAATCAAACAAATGATGATAAATGATAAAACAAAGATGTGAAGAAGACTGAAAGACGCTTTAGAGCTGTGTAGAAAAAGTTATTAAATGAGCCTTGAATCAAAATTCCGCAGTGTTGTGTTGTACAACAATGCAACACAATAACTTAGTTGTAAAGTTGATTCCTTCCAGATTCCAAAAAGAAAAAGTACCAGAGCTGCGTTCACAACCATGGAAAACTAAAGCCGCTTTCAAAAAACAAGATTGAAAAATGACTTGAGTTCACACGCGAAGAACGCAGTAGGAGATTGCGCGGGTCAGACGCGTTCAAAACAACAGGAACATGTCCGGAGCATTCAGGTCAGGGGTGGAGCCTGGGCAGAGCATTCAGGAAGCAGGGCCTGAAGAATAAATTCCACTGCGGAAATCATGTGGTTTTGTTTAAAGCACACCGACATGAGCATCAGCCCTTATTACCAAAAGCCCTCCCATCTCATTGTCTTTCCAAGTTGACATCTTCATCTGCGACTTGTTATATTTATATAGATATTTGCATTCTTTCTGTTGTTAGAGCAGCAACAAGGCCACTTGCTCTTTTTGGACATTTTCTCTCCTTACAAGGGGGCTAGCTGGAAAAGTCGAATGTCCAGATCAGCTGCGTCAAAGACAAGGACACAGCTTGATAAGACAAAACTGTAAAACTGCACCTGCAGGACGTCGCCTCTTTAGGTAACATGGTATTCCTAACCAGACTGCAGCAGCAACTTCATAGGCTGCTTACATGAACAGACCACCCGATGAGTAGAGTCGAAAAATATGTTAATAGGTTAAATGCCCCAAAATTATCTTTAAAAACAGAAAATATTGAACCAAGAAAATGGAAAATCCTTATCTGAAATATCCAAAATAGTTGATTTCTGTATGGTGGATGGAATTTCTGTGGAGCCAAAGATTATCACAATTACCACTATTCTATCTCCTGGATACAGCAAAGTTCCCACCTTGGCTAATTTCACTCTGACGCCAACTCCAATTATTACTTGATGTTTAGCTTTGCTGCTGTGTCTTTTCTGCCACTGCACACTCCCAGAAAATGTTAAATGCATAAATATGTCTCAAACATAAAACGGAGCGCAGTATAAAATCATAAATCAAATTCTATTTGCTGAATTTAATCATTTTAATGTTGCATTTGGCAACTTAAAATAACCAGAAACCATACAGTGCGACAGTGTGCAGCTTTAAGATATTTGAGAAAACAGTGAGTTGATAATAGAATAAAACAAACAGCCAAGTCTGGAATGAGGCAGAAGAGGCACAGAAAGATGATGTACATTATGAGAACATGAATGCATAATAAGTGCCTGCAATTAGCCCCGGCCAGCCATTGGCATATTGTAATTAATGTGCTGCGTCTACGTCGAATCAGTCAGAGGAGGCTCAGTCTAATTTGGGCATGGGATGGGTGGGGGGGTGCAGATCAGATCCTGGGATAATTGTGGGTGACTCCAGTCGCTCTCAGTCGGCGGCGGGGTGGGACAGGTCTCAGGTCTCCAGAGAACGTTAAAAAACCGTAAATCCCCCCTTCATCATTTGAACATGTGCCCTGCAGAGCTCGCTGCAAGAACACAGAACTCGAGAGGGGGGGGTAGAAAGAAGAAAAAAAAAGTGTTTTACATTCACAGATGATCCTAATTTGGTGTGGTTTGGAGTGTAATTTAGATCAAACATAGCCATGTAAATGAGTCAGGGTTTTCATAATTAGGTGCCTCTGAAGAGGGGTGGAGAGCGAAAAGGGGAAGAGAGGGGAAGAGCTCGGACCACATCAGTAGGTGTGGCGCTGAGGCCGTTCATCCACTGCCGGGCAATTTTCGGTTTCTCTCCCCCCTCCCCTCTCCTCCCATTTGGAGGTGAAAGAGGGAGAGAAAAGAGACGCGAGCTGCAACAAGCAGGCAGGGGTTAGTTTAGGGAAAAACACACTCCCAGCGGCACACAGCAACAAAATAGGTCACTCTGCGCCGATTTGGCTTGTCTGTTTCCACTAAGCAACTGACTCGGCTCAGCGTTTGGTACAGAGGGAGGAACTGGCCTGATGCCAGCCAGCACACACACAGACACACATACACACAAACATAGACACACACAGAGGATGCCGTTTTCCCCCAGTGGGGCCTGTTGATTGAGGATTACCGCGCTGAAATATTACGGGTATTGTGTAGGTGCAATGTTTACATTTTGGGTGAAACTGTTCACAATGAGGAGCAACAGCAGAATGAGATATCGCCTCTATCAGCAGTATTCGCATCAGCCAACACGAGGAGGGTTATAGTCACTGCACACGGACAATAAGTGAGTAAATCAATGCATAAATAAAACACAATAAACGGATACAAATAAAATAACATCCCAAAATAATGACGTAGAATTCTTTATTTCACCTCTGATACACACACACAAGAAAGTAAATATATATGTTTAAGTCGTTTTATTCGAAAAATGAATAAATCAATGAGATAGGAAATAAAATAATTTCTGAGAAGAATTATGCATAATAATTAAAAAGTCATTATGTATGCAGACGAATAAATATATAAATAACTAAATAATTAAATAAATGAATAATAAATTGAAATAATTCAGAAGTCCCAAATGGTTATGCATGAGATCAAATAAATAAAAATGAATAAGTAAGTTATTAAGTAAAAATATAGAAAAATAATAAAAAACAATACTTTTTAATTTTAAAAGTAGTTTCTTCTTATTTTCGTTAAAGGTTTTGATGTCTTTTTAAGCAGAAGATCTGGATGAAAAAACTGAAATGTTATTAATCTTTAATAAAGTAAAAGGTTAAAAGTATTTATTTACTTTCGCCAAGGAGGTAAAATGTTTTTTTTTTTAATTTTCACAGATATCCCAGAGAATTCATGAAGACAATCAGGCATATTTAGACGGGACTGTCAGGCCTTGATCTCAATTTCAAATGAAGCACGTCACATGAAGATCAATGAATGGGCACATTTGGTGCAGTGCTCACTGTTCTGTAGTTGCGATGCTGCTTAGTGGATATAAACTTGAGCACCACATGTAGATACCCTAGTAGTCAGAGATCAGGTAAAAGAAAACGGAATAGGGATGGACAGGAGGGATACACAAGATTAGTTGATGAGTTTACAGACGTGGAGCAGCAGTTGACGGGTTGTTATTCAGAGCTGCCAACACGCAAAAAGTGCAGCTTTCACTCCGGCTGTAACCCCAGAAAAGCCTGAACTCTGGAGCTCTGAAAGCCAAATCGTTTTGCCGCCTGTCTGTCTGTACTTCAAGATAAGAATCACATTCAGGGTTTTATGCTCTGCGAAGGATGCCAAGAGTCTGAAAGTGGGTTGGAAAATGTGTGTGATGTGCAGTTTACTAACATGAAGCTGCGTTGTTGGTGGGTTTTAAAGTACAAACAGTTTTTAAACTCTCGCTGCCAAAGTGTTCAAAAGTTGACTCTTTAACTCCGGTGGTAGCCAGTGAGGGGCCAGCGAGGCCACCTGCACAGAAGGTAAATGCCACATGGCGGGATTGTGAACCTCCCCAGGGATGCTGGGATTGCCACATGGCCCGCCAGATCTGCCAGGGTGGCCCCAGCGACACCCGGCTGGGTGCCGTGCTAGGCGACACACAGCTAAACCCGGGGATTAGCTAACGGTGCCACCTATCTGATGAAAGCAGAGCCAATGGGATTGTCTCCTCTCTGCATTTATGACCACCCCCTCCCTCCCTCCCTCCCTCTGTCTTTCTTGTATCTCTCTACTCTGTGTTTCTGGCAGCAGTGGAAAGCACATACATGCCACCCTGCTGGTTGTAAAATGTATCATTGGCTCCGAGCTCGAACAATCTTGGAGTGAGGAGTAAAAGAATCTCCAAGGAAGCAGGACGTTACCTTGCTGCTCCATCCGAAAACTAGACGTCATTTGCGTGATGTGAAAACTGATGATCCCTGATTTGAGAGGACAGTCAAATAATGCAGAATTTTTCTCTAGATTCAAACTTCATCCTCCATGTTGCTTCTAGGAAACTGAAAAGTTTCAAGGAAAGGTCGGTTTAATGTTGTTTGCTAAAACATAACATTTAGCACAACCGAATGGTAGATATTACCCATGATCCCCTGCCTCCTGACCCAGAAGAGCTGCTGCTGTAACAAATACAACAAACTGTGTTTAGAATTGTTCATATTTCAAGTTTCCTGGCTGAATATTGGAGATAAGACAGACATCAGTCATTTCCACACTTCTCACAGGAGATCGTAACCACTCACTAAAGTTAAATAGAGCAAGAACAGACGTCCAGGGTGAGGAGTGAGAATGAATTCTCCCTGTTCCACATCACTGAGTCAGCCAAATAACGTGAAAAAAAAAAGTTAGTGTTTCTTTAAAGCTGCGATAGCCGTCTTTGAGTCTTCCCATCTAAAACCTTTATTCTTCCTGTTTCACCCCCTCAACGAGGAAAAAGTTGTGTCCTTGTGTCAGACCGCTGGACGTCATCGAGCCATTCTGAGCGAATGGAAGCAGGTTTCTTCGTGATGATAATGAGACAGGCTGAAGAATCTCCCCTGTGCTGTGCGATGATGTGTCACTATAGTGGCATTGGTGTTGGGTGAAAATTAGGCCACTGAGCCGTGGGACATCCGCCACATCTTTGTCATCCCTGTTTGAACAAGGTAGTGTCATAATACCTAATTAAATATTACTCCTCCTGCATGAATGCATTTTACATGATTGACAATCAGCAGTTTGAGTAATGTGACACCTCTTCTGATTAAAGTGAAACTCACTTCAGATTATTGAAGGTAGATGAAGACCCTCACTTTAAAAATAGCTCTGCTTTTGAGGACACTTTTGAAAAGTTAAGCTCTTCTCCTTCACCTAGAATGGATATGTGACGTTTTTTAATGAACCCCTTCAAGTTATACTCTGAAAATGATCTCTCATTTGAACAAAATTCGATCTAAATGAAGCAGCTCAAGTTCAGTCAGCTCCTCGCCCAAGTTATCTCTGTGTCAACCAACCTCTGTGGTGCTTTCTAATTAAAATGGACATCTCTGTGCTGTTTCTGCAGCCTGCACATTTAACCAGGATCTACTGAATGCTGACAAATTTACTCTGATTTATTTTTCTATCCCTTGTCCAAAAGTTATCGTAGATGATATAACGAGTTTCCACGAGTCATCCTTTCTCTGAATCTCGACAACAGAGGTGATAGTTTAAAGTTAGCATGGGCCATGGTTTAAGTATAATTATCCTTTACAGACTATTTTTCTATGTTCACCTTATTTTGGTCTCGTAAATTTAAATGTGGTTTGATAAGAGGGCTGTTGGGCCTTGAGAGAGGTTTGTGCACCTCTAGTTAAAAAAAGCTTTAAATAAAGCAACTTTGGGGAATTTAGAGGGCAGCAGTCATGAAATGATGGCTTGTTAAATAACATGAAATGTATCATATCAAAAGAAATGATGAGTAAATATCCTTTTCCCCCCTGAATTTGATTCTGTCGAACAAATCAAGAGGTGTTTTTGCAGCCCTTTTTCACTTAAATTCAATTTCAGAAAGAGAAAGTAATTCATACTCATGCTCAACAGTACTCGCCCTCTAAACCTTTGCTAGCTAAAACCCACTGTGCCGCCCCTCCCCAACTCACCCTACCTTCCCTCCCTCCCAGAGTGACCCGAGGCTGGGCACAGAAGGGACAGGGCTGCCAACTACAGCACATGGCTGTGGGTCTGGGGACGACAGAAGTCGAGGTCCCTGCAGGGCCCTTCAGCTCTTACAAGGCTGTACCCCCCTCCCCACACACACACATGCACACACACACACACTCACCACTCAACACACACCTCAGGCGGATGGGGAAAGCACACAGTCATCCCCCTGGGAGAAGTGAGGCGACAGGGACTGTGATTCCTCAGAGCTACGCTCTCCTTTTTCCCCACCTCTTCTCTTTCTCCTCCCTCCTGCAGGCTACATCCTGCACATGCGATACGACAGACAGTCTCATGCTGCATTACCCATACACCTCTCTGTCCATGTCTGCGTTGCTTAAAGCCATGTTCCCTGGTGCAGCATCAAAACTGGGACACGAACATGACATTCGTAGACACAGGAAAGGATTGAGATGGAATGAGAGGTTGAAACAAACGCACTTTGGTCAAAGTTATCTTTTAAAATCAAACGTCATGAGATCGATCCACGCACGTGTCACCGCTGTCTCACAGTCAAATGTGGATAACATACAAATGTGTAAACAATTGGAAGTAAAACAGTTGTGGAGAGGTTTGCAGTTTGATTGGTTTATGGGGACAGAGGGAGGGATGGTTTAAAAATCTGTGACAGTGATTGGTTGCTACACAAGCTTCTGTTTCTCTTGGAATATTTCATGTAACTTGAGTGGGAACTTTTTATGGGAAATACGTGCGATTCTGCCAATGTGACATTCACTAGACGGCGGTCTCTGTGACCACAGGTGATGATTTCAGAATTCAGAATAAGTACATTCTAAAACTAGGACACTCAGTAGAGAGCACACCCCTGCCCAGACTTAACACTCCTCTTTTGAAGCCACATTTAAATCTGCTACATCTGGATTTTTATTTTGATTCACTTCAAATTGCACAGACTCATAAATATAAATCTCCTTAATATGTCAGATTTTTCTCATCAAGATGCATGATTTATACTCTGAGACATTGGTGAAAATGCCTAAAAAAAAAGCCCCCTCTTCCTTAGTAGCATCAATATTTCAATAAAGTTTCAATAAAAATGGTTGGGTAGTTTTTGCGTAATGCTGCCACTGTAATAGAGTCAAATGAGAATACAAATAAAACAAGTACAGAAAAATACATTTCCATTTGAACAGGTGTGTTTTAAAGAGTTTTTTCCCAGAGGATATAACCTAAGTTGAAACAGTCGTAGTGGATCAGAGAACAGTAAACTGATTTGAGTTGCACGTTCATATCCAAAGTCTACTAACATTAGCTGCCATAATCATTCGGGACACCATACAGCATCAGCAAAACCTGAATGTAGCAAACTGTGCAACTATGCACTTCATTGGTCATGAATTTATAGTTTCATTTTCTTATATAAAAGGAAGTCCTTTAGATTTCAAATATACTTCTCTGCTGATTTACTGCTGGTTTAAAGATCAAAACCTGCAACTAATAGTACATTTTTTCTACAGGTGGATAGTTTTTCATTCTTGCAGTAAAACGTAGAAATAAATCCGATTTTTTTTTTCGGTATGTTAAAGAGATGAAAGTGTAGGTAAACTCGCTGTTAATAACCCCTGACTCTTTGCGAGTATTTCTCATGGTGGCATTACAGAGTCTTTAAAGAGTCTCGCTCACGTCCCCGGGGAACTTTAAAGTCACATCAACCGCTCCTTTTATGAGCCCTTCACAGAGCAAAACGGATGACATAGAGCACGTTAAGATCCAATATTCTCAGAGCTGAGTGTACATAAAGACCGACGCTCATCTGCTCCTGCTTATTTGCTCTTACAAGCATTGTTTTTCTGTATTAGATTCCCTGCTCAATATGGGCTTGTTTTGGAGTCTCCACTTTTCGAAGAGCAAGAGCCAGAAAAGTTGAAACAAAAGCAGAAGCAGGGTGTTTTGTTTTTTTTCTTTCTTCCCTTCACAGATCCATAGAGTTCATTAGCTCTCTCATAATCTGCCGATGTGGCAATAAAAAATGTGCACCAACAAAAAGCACCAGGCCTTTTCCTGACACGTCATTAAACTGTGATGCATGACTGTTGCTCGGAGTACTCCATCTAAGTTTTTCCAGTTGAAAGGTCAACAGGGAGACATGACAGCGCTACGAAATGGTGCGCTGTACGTTTTCTTATTCCCCTTGCAGTTAATATGTGTCAGTTTGAGCAAGGTGTAGAGATTTGGGTTTGATGTGACAAAGACTTTTACAGTCCCGCTTGTAGAACGAGAGCACGAGCCGTCCTCCTCCTCTCATGGTGGCAGGAGCAGCGGGGTTATTGAGCAACTATGTGCAGCCATTTTAATAGACATAACCTGTTTATCTGTAATAGTCCTTGAGCTCCTGTAACCTCACTATAAAACACCCTGCACATTTTTCTACCCTCTTATCTGCAAAACCAAGTTGTTATCACAACATATGAAGTGTCAGCCGCTATCTTCCATCATGACGACTTCTAATGGCTTTTAAAGTAGTTACCTGCAAAGTCCTGACATTTATTACGATCATTTTAGAGGACCAACACGGCACAGAGGTCTGCTGCTTTCAGGAGGCGACATCATTATGAATTATTGTTTGCGACCAAGGTAGAAAATTGTACTTTGTGGCTCAGTCTCTCCCATGATAAATCAACCACTCACTTTTCACATCTCGGACTCTCAAAGCTGCTGAGCGTGGGACTTTTCGCCCCCCCCCCCCACCCCTACACTCTGTTTACCCATTTCCTTCTCCCGCCGTGAAAAAGCATCCTGCAGGTTCTCTGCTGCAACAGACACTTTTGACCATTTCTCAACTGCAGATCTTTGCTCTTTCCTGATTATTAGCGCCGCCTGAGCTGCTACTTTTCAAATGTTTATCCTAACTACACATTGCCACTTCCCAGGAATGAAAGAATATAAGTGAGAGGGAAGTTACTAGACAACGGAGGGTATATTTGTCAGTCGCTATCAGATGACTGTTAACATAGTCCCTGGATGTTTCTGTTAGCTATGGGAGAATGAGAGGTGAAGCAGCACAACATTATCCCTGACTACATCTCCTCCGCTAAAGTAATCCTCTGTGTGGCGGCAGCGAGATAAGGCCCGCACACTCGCTCACAGCCTCGATGAAGCAGAGTCAGGAGGAAGTTGGCCATCACAGCGGTGATGCTGGGTAAACAGAGGTGATCATTGCTCAAAGAAAGGAGCTGGAGTCTCCGAAAAGCACACTGATCTTCTGTCAAGAGCCAGGGTCATGGAGCTGGAGAGAAATATGAACCAGCGAAGAAGAAGAGGAGAGAGGATGATAGGAGGGAAAGAAAATGGATTGTGCAAGAAGGAAGGAATCGAGGAAGAGGGTAGGATGAAGAGGAGGTGACAGGAAAGATGGAAAACTGAAAGAAAGAGGAGAGAGAAAAGAAATGAAAACACAGAGAAGCAACAATGAGAGAAAGAATAAGAGAAAAGAGATCAAATTAAGATGGCGAGAAGGGAAGAAAACCAAAGAAAAGTTGGAGAGAGGAGAGCACGGGAAGAGGACAAATTAGAGCTGAGAAAAGGAGAAAGTGGGACCGAAGATGGATGATGCACTAGGCAAAGAAAAGGAGGGAGGAGGTAGTGAGGAAAATTAATTTGAAGAAGAGAAAGCAGAGTTGAAACAAGAAGTGAGCCGAAAAAACTTTTATGGGGAGAGGAAGAAACAATATTAAAAGTGGATGAAGTTATGCTGAAAGGAAACTAAATGGGGAGGGGAAGGAAAACAGAGAGAAGTGGAAGAGGACTGTGGAAGGACGAGAGGATCAGGAGGAGGAAGGAGAAGAAGAAAGATAAGAAGACGTGCAGGGAAAGTGAAAGAGACAGGAGGGGAGGCCTCTTCGTCTAGACTCACGACAAAGAGTGTAATTAACAATAACAAAAACCTGGCTTCCCTTTACCTACTTCAAATATTCCGCTGTGGGTTACGACAAAGCATTACCTTGATGTACTACAGCGCGCTCGCCTGCCGAGTCGGCGCCCGCGGTGCCGAGCTTTACCTTCTATTGCATTTTGATCACTCCGCCGCTCTCCAGCCCGATTAGGACGATTAATATTAATGGCTTGGCAGTTTCTCTCTGCTGATCAGAGCTCTCGACTGACTGGTTCCCAGCGTGGCGCCACACCTTGCTGTAGGTGACTGTCAGGTTTGATTATAGGCAGATTAAGGGCTCTCTTTCCTGCTGCCGCTGTTCGACATACTCAGATAAGCAGCATAAGTGCCGGTCGGTTATTCACCGTCACAGAGGTGATTCGCTGAGGTTTGACAGTCATGCGATCGCACAGGGCTACGCTGTAAAAAGTGTTTAATCTACATACAAAAGGGTGACGTCTGCAGGTGTCAGGGAACCAGGTGCAACGTGAATTGTCCCTGGATCAAACCCTGCAGCACGTTTTGCTTGGGGTCCCAGTTGGTGATGTCACAGCAGGTATATCCCATCAGTGGTTAAGGGCAGTGACCTGCTGGGACATCATTAATTGTGTTGCGGCCAGATGTGCTAATTCTAACTCGATAACAATGTAGCAGCAGGAGTTTTCTAGCTCCTGTGCTTCAGTGCTTATTTCCCTTTTAAGGCCTTTTCATAAGGATTTGATATGAAAAAACAAAACGTAATATGTTTCTCATCCCACTGATTGTTTTACTAGTGTAACTGGAGCTTTTAGGATATGATTTTTTTTTATACTTTCAACCGAGATGGAGTTTTTATAAGCTTTGGATATGATAACGATGTAATGTCTCATGGATCTGGAGCAGAAATATGGCAGGTTTTTTTCAGAGTTTATTTCTTCTAGTGGGAACAAAGGTTTTGTCTAAATGTAAAAGTTCTGCAGAGTTAAAAAGCCCAAAGTCAGTGTCAAAGGGAGTGATGTCACAATGACATCACAGTTTCCCCCATTTGCATGAAGGCTTTAGTTAATGAAATATTGAGATTACTACATATATTATATGAATTGTATATTCATTTGCTGATTCATAAACTTCTTACCATCCACTATATCACAGTGTATGTCACTATAATAATACATATGAAAATTAGAATTAAAAAATCCCAAAAGAAAACTAATTGGGCAGAGAAATATATTTGGAAGCGTAACACAAACAGGTGATCACAGCTGTTGCACAACATGAGAACATTCATTGGATGCAGAGCAGAGAGCATCAGTGCTTTATGGTGGCTTCCCCACAGTGATGGATGAGGCTGATACTCGCTGAAAGGTACAGGAGTGTATCCTAGCACTGAGGCGCAGGAGGAGCGGGGGCTGCGTCCAGCAGCTGCCGTTTAAGTCATTTGTAACACATTGGATGCTGACTCAGCAATCCTGAGCCTCAGACAGACGGATCTTTACTCTTCACATGTTGCTGCTGCAGCTCCTGTGATTTGTGGATCTTCCTCTCAGTGGAGAGAATGGGGAGCCTGAGATGAATGAGAAGTTCCATCTCATCATCAGGGGGTTTACATGTATGCAAGTTTTCTAATAGTGAATATTTTGGTGGCAGGGGTTTGAATTGTGTAACGAAGGAATTACACACTGCTCGCCAAAGTCAGTTATAGGGCTGCCTAATTAGTTGTACTAAAATCACTTTTCAATAAAGTTAACTTCTCTATAATTTGTGCTTTTCCGTCCATTTATTGAAAAAGGCGAACTTGAAACCTCAAATATCTTGTTTCCTTGTTTTCCAGGAAATAACTACAAATGAAAAAATCTGCCATTAACTGGAAACATGTTGGATCACTGTTCCCTGATGTTAATCTGCAGTAGATCTGAGCATAATGTGTGGAATACATCCCGTATTATCAAGTTAATACTCATTTCTGAGCCGAATTAGCTCAACTTCGTCTGAGTCGGACCAGTAATTACAGTAACGGTGTCGGGTTGTGTTGCGGCGGTTGGCGTTAATCATGTGCCATCAAAGCCGAGCTCCTTTGAGAGCCAATCAGGTATCAGATTGCTTTGGGCATAAAGAAAACAAGGCTGAGTGAGCGAGGTGTCTGGCCGCTGTACACAACCTCATCTGTCTTCTTCTTGGCGGGGGGGCTGCCTGACCCTTGACCCCCGCAGAGGGCTGCAGCATTCATCACGACAGGTTAGGTAATGTGGTTAACTACCTACTTCCTCTGTAGGGACTGGGGCTGCTGTAGGGGCTTGCAGGGCGGTTTGTCTCCAGGTGGACGATCCTTCTTTCTGCCGGCTCTGACAAAGAGATCGGAATGTTATGAAGCGATCTGCAGCGGTCGCAGGTGACAAATGAGTGTAGTCCATCATCGGGTGCTTTGGCGTTTGGGATGTTTTCGCCTCCCTCCGATTCTGTTGCGCTGCTGGTGCCGCTGTCAGAGGTGTTAAATGGCCTGTCGAGTGTGTCTGTGAGAGGGAGAGCACGTGTACCTCTCTCAAAAACTGATCCATGACAGTCTGTCGGTGCAGAGTTGTTTTAATGGGTGTTATTATTATTTTCCGGCTCAATAATTTACAAATTTATCGAAAAGTGCAGGTCGCGCTAAATTAAGTCTTCTTAGAATTTATGGTTATTTTAACACTTGCCATCAAATTTCTTTGAACACAGTTGCTTTATTTATAGATAAAAAACAAACACGGTCAAGGTTTTTTCCCTGGCTTTTCCCGGAGCTTTTAGCCACAGCTCATTACTATTATGATGCTCTTGGGATGAAGTGATTCTTGTAAAAGGTGCTCATACTTATGGATAGTTTACTTGTTAACCCTGTCTCTGGCATTTGATGTTAAATGTCCCTTTTGGTCTTCCTCGGTTCAGAGATGTAGAGCGACAGTTTTCACTGTCAGTTGTCTGCTTCCAGTTTTGAATCCCTTTCTTGCCTAGTGTTCATTCACCAACGCACTGATTTAACAGGACTTTAGCATGAAGGAATAAATGATGAGAATCACCCCACTAAAGGGGACAGGGGACAAACTCTCAAACGATTTCAAGGCTCAAACAATAGCTAATTTTCTATTATAAAACAAACCATGTGAGGGTTCTCTGATCTCCTGCCGCTCTCTGCAGGATGGCATCATTACTATGTGTCTTCCAAAGCTTTAGGCAACTTAATCCACTCAGTTCAAGTTGAGAATCATTGGGTTTTTGCTCAAAATAAATCAATGTTGTCTATTAGAAGGAAAATGGATGGCAATTGTTGGTCTCTGGTGACCACGTCTAACTTCATGTTAAAAGGTTAATACGCTATAAAGTAAATCAACTGCAAATACAAACAACAGATTTACCGAATAATAAAACATGGTAGAAAATAATCCCTCTGTTCAGGGTGCGGATACATGCGTATAGGCCTAAAACGGTCGGGGCTCTTCAGCTCTGCAGGTCGTTTCCATGGTTATTCTTTACTTGATTTTTCCTCATCAACTCATCTGTCCTACTTGGCATACGTCTTAAATTTCATTTATTATGGTCCTGTTGAAACCTGCAGAAACCTTACATTCTGTCGTTTTCAGACTCAAACGTAAACTTCCCCGTAGTTCATCAGCCTGCTTTCTTAATCTGCAGACAGAAAACACATTCACAGATGAGTCAGAGCCTGTAGATGCAGGCGAGCTGATATCCAACTTTCCTGTTCATGTTAGGAAGTGAGCTAAGTGACTCAGCTGCAGCGTGATGCTACTGTACGCACCAAGGACTTAATTGATTGTGTGCAGTTTCAGTGGCTTAGCATCTGGCGCTCGTGATAATCCCCCTTCTGTCCTGCATCAGTCGGACGTATTGATGAAGCACTCAGGTCTGTAGTGCTACATTTACTCGGCACATTAGCCCATTACAGTTATGGGCAGACAAGTAAGAAGAGACTCTTTACCTGAAGAGGGATCGTTTGTGTGCAGAGAAGCGAAACAGGCTGCGTGTTATCTCTACCTGTATTGAAATATAACTGTAAGAGATGCATATTGATTTTTGAGCTCTTCAAATATTTAATGCCATCATCTTTTCAAACATTTTTATAAATGAACATTTGAAGAGACAAAACGGATCATCACACCATCTTGCTCCTGTGCTGTGCATCAAAACTGAAGATTAGATGAGAACGAAACGCTTCACACAGTAATGTTTGCAGATATATGGATATTGATTTTGAAAATATACTTGAGTGATACTTGACATGCACAGTTTATATTATTTATGCAACATACGTTCCCATTTTGCCATAACGAAGCAGAAAATATCTCTTATTGCATCACAATGAAATTAGAGGTGCCGACCCCATCATGACCCTGTTTAATTAGTTTGGGAGCATTTTTTAGTGATGAGTAAAATCATATTACAACCAATATTTTTCAATAAGAAAATAATGGATATTGCTAAAAGAAAAAAAACATTAGAAACAGAAAATATACACAGTTTGACCACTGCAAGTGTTTAACAATATAATCTTTTCACAGATTTCTATACATTCCCACTTTGATATATACATATGTGCACTCAGGGGCATCTTGTGGTGAAATGTTGTGCAAGTACAGTCCATTCAGTCTCGGGAGTCCGTTTGTTGTCAATAAACAGCCACCTAAGGCCCTTTGGAATCTGACAAACACCACTTGATCTGTGGTGCGAAGACCATTAGGGCCCAGGTATATTGATGGCGGAGTGCTGCTGCGCCCCAGCTTGCATCCATGCCGAGAGGACACTTGTTCACTGTGTGTTTCCAATCACACGCCGGCCGTGCAGCGATGCCTAATGGCCTCAGCCTGTCGCGCAGGCGCATGTGCTCCCGATCAGCCTCCTATTGGGTGCCGTTTGGGGGGCTCGGGCAGATGGGAGACAGGCATGGAGAACAGGGAAAGAGGGGGAGGATTTGAAGGGGAGAGTGAGGGCGAAGGGACGGCATATACGTGTGTGTATGTGTGTGTGCTGCCTCTGCCCATCCGTGCATTCAACATGCCATCCAGAGACCCCCTTTTGCGTACTGCCCATGCTTCATTAGGATGCCAGGATAATGGCCAACAAGCACGCGCCGTGACACCCCATTTCCCGAGCACTGAGCTCTCCAACCACGACAGATGTCGACAGTGCCGCCGCCGCCACTACTAGGGGCCCCTTCACTTCCTGCCTGCTTGGCAATTCCAATGCCAGGGAAGCAGGGGTGGCTGAGGCGGTCTCACATACCAAAAAGGGCACCATTGCCAATCTGAGGTGCTTATGGTGCTTGTGGTGCTTATGTGATTTTGTTTTAAATTTAGTTTTTTTCAAATCTCCTTTCGTTGCATTAATAGCTTATTTGCTACTCAAGCACTTGGGATTACAACACTGCAAAGGATCATTATGTTTCGTTCCCTGCCTCACCACTGGCGCCCCCTCCAAAATCCAAATGATGTATCTGTAGACAAAACATAAACAGATGTTTCAGTGGCTGTTAGGTGTCCTCATAGGGGATGTGGATAAAGAGGAGGGGGTGATCATTCGACATGTGTGTGAGCATCAGGGACAATGTTGTTTTAAAAGGTGTTATTATGCGTTTGCAGCGGCAGCATGGCATGTGCACCGGTAATAATGTTGGGGCCGGATTTAGAGTGCTGTCACAGACGCATCAGGAGAGGGAGCAGGGGCCGCGGACCGAGGCTAATGGAGGCAAAACAACCTCCAGCTCCTGCCCCTGCTGTCCAAAAATCAGCTTTTAGAGGGAAAACACAGGCCACCTCTCAGCGCTCGCGCAACACGATACGTCAATATGAGAGGCAATTTAATCCCTTCATTTGAATATGCATCCTCCCTCCCTCTCCTCTTTGGCGTTTTTGAACCCCGACCAGATTTCAGGACCACGGGGGGAGGAAATTGTTGTACATTTCCTAGCAAATTGAGTTAAACGGACATTAAGTAGGGCTTTAAGAAAACAAATGGTCGTCTTTATCACAGGTGGACACTGATGGCTTAATGGGGGCCTGTGAGCTGATCGTATCACCGTCTAATGGCTTGACAGGATGCATTAAGGTTTTTGTGTAAAGAACTGGCGAGCAGGGCCAGGCTGAATGGTGAAATGCAGACCTGTCAAGTGCTACGTGCTCCCGTTTTTTTTTTTTGTGTGTGTGTGAAGAAGCAGATGTTTGTGTCTATACGGTGGACTGGCAGAGGGAGGCCGGCAGCAGATGCCTGTACCGGTGCCAAGGTTCAGGATTGTACAGACGGTACATGTTCAGAGAGAGAAAGCTGCCGTCCCTCTGCCATAGGTGGCTCCCCAGCTGAACGAGCCCCCCTCTGCCCCCCCCTTCTGCTTAACCACCGCAACGTCCGACCCCTTTTATTTATTCATCTATTTGTTGAATTATTTACTCATTCCATCGCTCGTTTGGCCGTTTAACGACCCGCCTGGAGGCATGGGCGAGATGGAGCGTTTACTTCAGGGACAGATGACCGTTCACTTCATTTATTGGGGAAATAAAAGCAAATGCTATAACACTATGGGCCTTTACAGTGTGTGCTAAAGCGCTAAAGAGCTTTGTTCCCAAATATGACACCCTTCACATGAATAGCTTTTCATGCTTAAGCTAGTTCCTCCCTTTGAAACTACATATCACAGAGCATCTCCAGTCACCTTAACAGCATAATCTACCAGAACACTAAACTAAACTACTCAAATTTGAAGTAGAATTTAAGATTTAATCAAACATGTGATTTTCTTGCAGTTGAAACTCATATTGGATTTGATTGAGATTTGTAGTTCTGTGCCAAAATCATCTCAACCATCACAATATGTGACGTGTGAACACCTAATTTGCACTTGAATAGAGTTCTTAAACAGACTGAAGTCCCTAAAAACATTGAATCCTCAATGTCACACGATCATTTCTCACCCCCATAAGGCACACGGTGAAAATAAAGGCCTTTTGTTCAGGTATGAAATCGTCACTCAGACAAATATTATCCTTTGCTGTAAAGGTTTCATCTCATCTTCTAATTCTTTTATGATTAACATCTATTGAATGAATACACCAAAGTGTCAGAGCAATAATGGGGAACACCTCAGCCGTTCATTATGAGAGGGTCTGCATGTATAAGGTAGTGATGCGGTTCGTCGACATTAATAATCCCTGGGAGCACCTCAGCCGCCGCTGTTCACTCTCGCTCACCATCTCCCAACACGGCGAAGGATCACAGCCTCTCCTCTGACACCTCCCTGTAGTTTTGACTTGAAGAGGGAACTTTTTCTTTTCTGCCTCCCTCCCCCGCCTCCCCCCTGGCTTCACCCCCACGGCTCTTTGGAAGGAGAGCTCTTCTTTGCTAAGGTACAGCTTGTTTTATTAACATCAAAAGCGCCCGTGGGAGACGGCAGTGATCAAATTCCCCTCTAATTAAAATGAACCTGGGTTGAGATTGTTGCGCTGTTTAATATGTACAGAACGCAGCTGATTGCACAAAGCAGTCCTCCTTTTGTTGGCGCGGATAATGCAGGGCCCGTCGAGGCGCCGACGTGGGCAGAATGAGCGTACCTACGGAGCATCCTCGCGATCTGGGTGATGTCCTCATTGCTGTCTGATGTGAGACTGATGTCAAATGTGGCTGGTGAAACCTAAGCCTCACCTCGCCTTTAATTTGGAGGGTGATTGATGGACCTGGAGGCAATATTGCAGAATGTTCAACTCATGTCTAGGTTGCCTCCTCCACCCTTTACCGAGCCAGCGCTGTTTGGCAGCCCTTCCCTCGTCCTTGCTTCCCAGGATGCCTTAAAGTTTCTCTGAGTTCAAGTTCACGTTGCACTTCATCCTCCGCTCGTAGTGCAAGCATCATCCTAATGGATTTGTTCTATCTGCAAAAGTTTTCCATCCTCGGGTCAAAGACGGGGCACTTCAAATTTGGCATTTTATGTGTATGATTCAGGAACGGACAGCAACTTTTAAATGTAAAACAATAAAACCATATCCGCATTTTGTCAAAAGAAATTAACACAAAAAATCATCAGAAAGTTGATAGATGATGTTAGTTATCATCAGCTACTCAGTGCCTACTTGATGAGGTAAAACAGTTTTCTAATACTAAGACAGAATGATAAGAAAATCAAAATTCTGTTCTTGAGATCACAAATTGCTGTTATTATCTTGTTAATAAGTCAGTTGTTGCTGCTTTTTCAAACTCTGATTGTTGGCGTTGTCGCAGCCTTTGTCGAGAGTCAACATTTGTCGACGGGGCATCGAAGCTCCACCTTCCTTCTGGATGTTGCCTCCTGCTTGGGGGCTTAAGGTTTAGGTTTGGGCTCTGGTTATGACAGTGCAGGGTTTCGCTGAGAGGTGAGATGAGGGATACAAATTCAATTTAGGTGTTTCTGCCGATCAATGGCAGCAATCCAACCTTGATCTCAGGTTATGAATACCTGAGCAGAGGTTCCATGTCAGGCATACAGATGACGCATCCACAACAACTCCAGAAAAATAAATCCAATTCTTAGTTTGGTGATTTAGTAATTCAGCAATGTTGGAAGGATTAATTCAATGTCCTTATATATGTTTTCTAGCATTGCAGTATCATTCGTCAAGTCATCTATAAGTCAGTGACCTCACTATTTACTCGTCGCATTAAATATTTGCAAAGTACCAAATCATCTGCAAATACAGTAAGATAAATTATGAGATCTCCAAAAAACACGGGTAAACTTTTTCTTTTACGCAAGCGAACACAAAAATCGGTAAAAACCTGCTCAAGCCCCTACATGAAAAGAGTTGGATACACATCGAACCTTCATGTTCTGATAGGAATACCAATGCATAATGATTCTGAGGCACAGCTTTACTCCTCTAACATAATTTTACAAACTTGTTTTTAATGATTGATTCGATCCAAATCCTTCGAGGCATCTTAGAAGCATAGAAATGCAACTAGGAGTTGCAACTACAATAACACTGCCCAAAATGACTTCTTTAGATGTACATTCAATCAATTATACCAACTTTATCTTGTGAGCAACACTGAGATCATAGAGCCACAGATTGGATATTTTTCATTTGGTTAGAATTGAAAGATCACGTCCACGTCGTGGTCTTACTCCAGAATGGACATCCAGAGTCGTTTTGGACGACAACTCTGGGTTAGTGTTTGTGAACATTTGTTAAATGTGCAGCACATAATCAGCACACTGCACCACATTCAGTCTGTGTGGATTCCCGCAGACTTGAATCCAGGCTTTGCTTTTTTACAGCCATCCCACCCTGCTGTCAGACTCCGGAGCAGGTAGCTTGCACTCCATTAAACAAACACTGTGGCCCCTCACTTTTATTTGACATTTTATTTGGCTGTGACAAACGAGCAGCAGTTGGATTATAACATAATTTGTCTCCTCTTTATTACCGGCACAAAGGACACCATTCATTAATTATTCTGCCGTTGCCGCTCAACACTAACTGGAAAGGTCCCTCTTTGGACAGATGGTGAGGACAATGTTATTTATATCAATCAGTCCAAAATGTTCAGCGAGGATTACTATTCCTTGGACTGCTTTGATTTATGTCTCTGCACCTCACCCCGTACCCAACCTCACCAGCTCCTGCAGGGACACTTTAATCGAATGGGAATTGAAAACAGACTGGTGAGGCAAGCAATGTGTTTCGGCATGTTTATTTATACATCTTGCTTCTCTTTTTTTCTCCCCTCTTCGACACAAAAGTTGTTTTGCTGTCGTCTTAGCGGTGGGTTTAACTTATGGTTAACAGAACAGGCGTTCACGTGGCAAAATACACATTTCCTTCAGTGGTTGTCAGTGTCTACCTTAGGCTGAATATAAATATCTGTCTCTCTCTCTCTCTCTATATATATATATATATATATCCATTTATATATAATGAGCACTTGCAGCAGCAAGTCATAATGTTGTCACAATATAATTGACTAGCAGGGGTGGCCCTAGTCTTTTAGGGGGCTTAAACAATGGGGTTCCCAGGGGAGACCCATAACATTTAATAACAATTACATCCTTTTAAAACTTCAAATATCCTGTAATTGAACATGTAAATGTGACACATACTGAAGAAGAAAAATTGTGATTGTCTTGTTTTGAACATTTTGTGAAATTTTATGTAATAATCCTGAAATATCTATATATAAACAGATTTTATATTTTGCTATCTAAAATTGTGCTATAGGTAGTACCCTCATAACAATAAAATATTTCTGTATTATTCTATTCATTCTTTAAGACACATAAAATCAAGAGTATATCTTGAAATAAGCATTTTTTTCATATCCCCAGGCAGCTTTTTTAATTCCTTTTTGGATGAACTAGGATGGAAAAAAAATCTTGATCATTTATGTCTTGCATTTGTTTATGCACCTGTCAAATATAAGTGATGTGATAATAGTTACTCTATGCAATGAAATAACATCCTGATTATTATGAGGTTACTTATTAGGTGGACTGTTTTATCCTGGTTTCTCTGCACAAGAAGTAGCATAGTAAACGAGAGATCCCACATTGTTAAATGCATGCATTACTGTTGGTTTTCCTACCGTCTATGCCTCTAATGATGTACCTGCGTGAGGCAGGATAGATGGTAAACTCACTTCAGTAGCACCAGTTTGTAGGATTTAGAATAATGAATCTAAAGCTGCATAACGTGCTCGGTTAGTACAAACAGAGACAGGCAGGTTTGCCCCTGACACCGCCTCTAACAACCCATCATTACCTTTCTTCTCTGCATGCTAACCAGTCCCAGAGCAACACTTGGTAGCTGGGCGCCGTGATTTACGCGTCTGTGTGGAAAGAGAAAAAATATATTTTGTAATGAATACCATTTACGAAGTAATTAGTTTTATGCAAACTAGTGAAGATGAAAGCAAAAATCTTTATAAATTATAAATCATGTTGTAAGTTATCAGGGGTGCTTATCATCGAGTTAACGCACCTCCCCGTTAATTAAAAATGTTCACACGGAGTCAAAGGAGGCAGACTCATCAGGTAGCTGTGTCTCAGAGAAAACTGAATCTGAACGAAGCCTTTGTTCTCACTGCTCATGCTTCAAATCTCAGATCAGGGCCAGCACTCAGGCGAGAGAGGTAAACAACAATAAGGTTGCAAGACAGGCAGAGAGGGGAAGGGAAACAAATGCTGACAGGTGTAAGAACATCATTAAACCCTGGCAGGAATCGCGCTGCAGACAGTGGACAAAAATCACCCTGACAGAAGACATGAGCTCTACGTAAAAACCACTCTGATTCCCCCTCTTTTCCCTTCCTGAACCTAGATTCTTCCAAACATTTGCCCATTGACTAGAAAAATCTCCCCGGGCCCCTGATGGTCCCTGGCTCAGTGCGAGGATGCCCAGGCGCTACAGCAACGCTCATAAAAACTCAATTCATCAAGACGAGCGTAATTTGCTCCGAACGGGAAGCGCCACAAAAGGGGGCGAGCTTGTCAGCGAGACAGGTGGCTGGAGATCTCGCTCTGATACTGAGCGATATGAATAATAGATTCTGCTAAATGTACGCCAGGACCCGGGCTGTAAACACAGCTGCCTCCTTTCCCTTCCAAAAGAACAGCTTGGCTGGATGAGAAGCCCGAGCGCTCTGCCTCCACCTGAGGACTGGGGGGGGGGTAGGAAAGGGAGGAAGGGGGGGTGATTAACTAATCAAATGCTCGGGCTAAATAGGAGGCAAGGAGAGAAAGAGGAGACAGACAAAATGAGGGGGGAGAGGTGTAAGTCAGAAGGTTTTGCTCAAGTGCTGAGCCGCACAAAGGAAGTTGATTAGGAAACTGATGTCAGTTTAAACATATGAAGAAGGAGCTTTCACTGGTTGAGCAGTGACATTAATAAGTGCGGTCCCCAACTGTGTTACTCACAAAATAAAAGTTAAAATTTAGTTGTTGGAGCCATTTTTAGCTTTCGAGTTTTGTGTTTTAAAAAATGCGGAATCATTAAAGTCAATTTTATATATATTTCCCAAAATCTAAAAAACTGCTTAGTGTTTAAACAAGGAGATACAGGAGAGCAATCCATCTTTCTATGGTACAGACAAACATGCAGTAGGTGTTTAATATACTGCACAACAGCAACGTTAGTGTGATTGTAACATGCTGTAACACAAAATTCTGATCATGGAAAATTGTTAACCCACCTTTCCTCGTTGACATGATTTCCTGTTAATACCTTGAAGAAATTCCTTATATTCTGTTTGCAGTAGAGGCGTCAGTCTAGGAACTAAATCTATTGCTTGCACTCAATTATTTTACTGTTTGCTGCTTTCCACTGACTTGTGTTGCTCTGTGCCTGACCCTACAGGAGTTGGGGCTTCCTAGCCTTTTTTGGGGCCTCCATCAGTCTTGTTTTCTATAAACGTGCTTGTTTGTTTGTTTTTACGTCACCTCTTTGCATCTACTACACAAAAGCACCAGTAGCATGATTTTAATGTGCAGTAAAACAATGACAAAATCGAGCTTTAAAAAAGGACAAAACAATCTGCCCATGACTGCAACCCAAAATACATAAACTCAGGAGCTGTCTCTGGACTGAACAAGCTAACTGAAGTAAATCCAGATAAAATAAAAACCAGAGTTCATCCAGCCCCATATAATAATTAATAATTAAACTTGGGAGCTTATCTGGATCGACAGAGGTGTGAGAGTGTGTGTGTGTGTGTGTTGAGATAGGGTTAGAATTTAAATCTAGAATGGTTTTGGTTTAATGCTCATCATATTGTTGTTTGAGATTTATGAAGCCGTTTGAGTATTTGAAGCAGAATTTGAAGTTGTTTTTTCAGTTGAACTCAAATATACACTTATTCCTGCATCCCATAATGTCAACTTTATCACCTATGTAAGTGGAGGTGTTGAATTTGTTCCAATTGCTGTAATTGGTCAAAGCCATCGCGGTAAACAAAACAAGGTCATTCCAGTATCATCATCACCAGAAGAAATTTAGGTGAACTATCCCTTTAAAGTTGAGAGACCTGTCCTCATGTTAAAAAAAGTGAATGCATCAGATGCATTGCTTGAAGGAAGACTGTTTCTATGTTAGGGAGTATTTGCAGAGAATAATGATTAAAGTATTTATTCAAAGGGAAAAAGTAAATCTTTAATTTCTCCCTCCTGTCCTTGTTTTCGTGCTTCTAAGTCAAACACTGTGAATAATGCAGAGGCAGTGACTGGTGTTTGTCTTGGCTGAGACTTTGCGAGCTACAGTTCTGCAGGATGAAGTCACATGTTGCCAGGAACATCGTAGCAGTTTACTCACCGACGTGTGTACTCATGAATTATCACGTGCATCTCGCCGTTGACTCACAATAGACTACATTTCCTTGCTGATGTAATTTTCCCGCGCCAACCGCCGACACCACCACCACCACCCACTCCCTGACACTTCATCGATGGCTGCTCCTCTGCACATTTGATGACTCCCCAGATGAAATTTAGGAGGGTTTTGCCCAGCCGAAGGTAATTAATTCTTCAATTAAAATGTTGTTAAACATTTTTAATGAGTAATTGGCACTGGGGAATCGGATACAAAACTATGTTTAACCAAAGACAGACAGACAACACGGATGTTTCAAAGTTGGTTTCTGCAAATCTGTTCATTGACCCACTTCTTTCCTCCCCAAGTATTGCATGGTGCAGAAATATAAATAAAAAATCAAATGTGAAGTGTCTCCTGGCACAGAGGATGTGTCCTTCATCTCAGGTGACTACTGCTTCATTTGGCTCTCTCTCTTTTTTTTTTTTCTGTGCTCCCTAATTAGGGCACGAGACGGCACACAACAACCTGAGATATTGAGCGGCTGCGAAATATGACATCACAGCGCAGATCCACTTAACCTGATTTCACTTCAGCGTGAACAAAGACAAGGACACATAGATGGAACAGAGCATGTTTCATTAATCACCACCAAATGACACAAATAAAAACACTTGTCTTTTATACACAGTCAAGGAAACATACCAGTTTTTCTTCCCGACTAAAAGAAAGTCTAACGAACAATTGATATTAAAAGAACCATTTAATTATCATACTACATGTCACACTAATGGATTACTATCTACTACGTCATGGCTCCAAGAAAAAAGAATCTTGGCTCTTACTTTTCATCATTACTGTCCCTCACATGTAGCGTTTCCTGTAGCTAAGCAACCAACTGCATCCTGTTTACATTGGCCTGTGGGTGGACAGTTGTGTGATATGTGTTTTTGGTTGTGTTAGTGTGAACAAAGATTATTTCTGATTTGCTTGTGTGGACGGACATAGTTGAGAGTTTAGTATGGATGTATCCGCTGTCAGACAGATCAGGTAACAATAAGCATAACATGATTAAAACAGAAGATATTATAAAAAGTGAACAACAAATTAAAAATGTACTTTTTTACCATACTTATAAAAAACACTGCAACATATTGCAGTTCTATAGCTTCTCCCACCAGTGGCAGCACTGAGCTTATCACAGTAAATCATGGTTGTTTTTCTTCTTTGTTGCTTTGCATTTGCCAAAGTTTTCATCAGCAGGATAAGTGTTAAGCAGATTTCAAAGCGTCTGATCGTAATCAATTTGAGCAGTGACCAAAATATCACCAACCTGTATCGATCTAATCACGCCAAAGTCATCACTGAAATTGTACTTTAAGCAGTAGCTGTAGTGAAAATCACTATCTCATACAGTAACTTTCAGTACAATATTATTTGTCCGACACGTCATCTTTCAGCTGCTTGAACAGTTTACTCTAGTCATCTCCCTCTTTAGTTCAGTTTCCTCCTCCTTTCATAACCTTCTTGAAATGGACTCAAACACATCAGTATCTGGAGGAGTCCCTCCGTCCCTCCGTCTGCAGCAGGTGGAAACCATTTTGCTGCGTAGTTACGAGCTGCAACGTTAGCTAATCATGAAGCTAGATCGGGGAGCCTCAGTTCATTACAGCTCTGCACTCTGTAGGTTTTTGGCATTGTTCTCTCAATTAGAGACTTGTAAATGTGTTGCTTGCTTAATCACCCAAAAACTGGCCCCTAGGACTTCCCCCTAATGCAACCCCATTAAGAGGGGCCATCAAAACAAAAGATCTGCCTCTAATGGCAATAATCCCTCACTTCTGTCACAGTCAAAGCCAAACTTGTATCTTAAATGAGCGATGATGGATGAGAGCAGGCCTCTGTGTCAAAGACCTTTATTACTGGTGATGGATGCGCCCGGCAATGCCGCGCACCAAACTTCGGCTGGGGCCCATCGCCGTCAGAACCAGTCCATCCCAAGTGTGTCTCACTTAACCCGGCGTCTCTGCAAGTCAGATGGCCGCTTGTGGCGCTGAGGGGGAACGGAGGGAGAAATAAGGGCTTATCCAAACAAGCTCATTAGCACAATTAGCACTCGTTTCCTGTCGATGGACCCCTGGAGCTCTCCTAAAGTTTGACTACACACTGTGGCGACTCGGATGAAGAGTCGCAGGGCTGGGGAGGGGTGGCGAGCAGCTGCTTTTACGGGCAAAGATATGATCTCAAGGCAGGTGGTGCTATTTGAAGTGTTTGCAGCGTATTTCGATCTGATAGTGATCTGTAATAGTGAGTATTTTTTAAATGAATTAATATTTGCAGATGTTTTTCCTGGCTTTGTCTTGAATGTCTGTGAAAGTGTTTCCAGATGGACAGGCTTTGCCAAGAGAAGCACATCTCATCAGAATTAATCAGATGTGATCCGGCCCATATCTGTCAGTCATTACGCCAGTTGTCAAGGTTGACTCTTGCAAAGGGACATTTTCACCTTGTTAGTTAATTCCCAGGCATTTGTGTTCACCTTATTTCAATGTAGGTCGTGGAAAATACACTGAAATACACTTTTAGCCACTTTTGATTGACTCCATGAGTTTTTTCCTGATTCTTTTTTCTTCGTAATATCAATGAAAAACAACTGTAAGTGATATTTTTCTTCTATCCATGGATGAAAGTGCTTTAATTAAAGAAACATTTTCCCTGTAAGACTAATTTCTTATCAAGTATTTCAGCCTCAGTTCTGATTTTCTGCTCTATTTTTTCTTCGACTTTTCCCTTCCTGATACCTCTGTTCCCTATGACCTTTGACCTTTGAATTCTTCACCATCGCTTCCCCCTAACCCTGTCCCTCTAGGAACTGGAGTTTCCTCTTGTGGTTCCTCTCATGTTCTTCAAGCTTCTGTGTAAGAGTATCCCAGAGGGAATACAATCTAAAATGTAAATGTTGTTCATGTGAGTATTTCTAAATAAAGCTTCCCCCCCGCTCGCTGTACACCAAGCTGCAGCAGCCATTAAGGTGCAGCACGCAGACACATAAACCCTCTAATGTCGTATTCTTCTTAATTATATATGGAAACCATTATATTCCCAAGACAGCCCGGTATATTTAAAGAAACCAGAGTCCTTCCAACACTTCTTCTCTCAGGGATCTCATACTTAACAGGAGATCTGCTCTTAAGGGAGCCTCCTCTGGGTACGCAGGCTGGAACCAGCCAATCACAACTGTAGTGCTGCTACGCTGTGCCAAGGCCGCCCCAGCTCATTACATATATTTGAAGAACGACTCCTGCACATGTGCGTCTCTGCAGAGAAACGTGTCTCTGCTAACATTCGAGGCAGCGGAGATATTTGAATTGCAAACGTCCTGAAATATGATTGTTTGGAATGTTTGTTACCTTGAAAATGACGTCATATTTCTGCGGTATGCGTAATAATTTTTATTTGTCTACTCTGTTTGGCCAGCTCGCCCACTCTGTTGTGATTGGTCAACTACTTTCGCTTCATCTGGCTTTGTTAGACGGCGAAATGTACGGAGTGCAGCCCACAAAGTGTTTCATTGAGCTTCAGAAGTGTTTTCCCTTCATCACAGACTTTGTGCTTTCTTTACTTTAACTTAACACAAAAAACTATATATCACACTAGTGGAAAGAAACTTTCCTTCAACTTGTATCAATAGTAAAACAAAAGTAAATGAATTTGCACAAAGTTGGTGTGGTTGAGATTTTAAACTGCTGCCGGTTTTAAATGCAGGCAGCACTTCTTGCTCTTGGAGTTATTTAAAACTACAGGTGTAGAATTACTAATTACTGGCCTGAAAATTCTGAAAACGGACTTTTGCAGGCTCTTGCAAGCGTTGAGAAACTAACCTTTTCACCTTAAAATCAGCAATAGCGCTCGCTGCGATACAAACTTTGCAGGAAGACAGACGCCAGAGAAAAAGTATGAAAAGGGCCTCCATACAGCAGGAAGTGCCTCCACACCTCAGACTCTAATTAAAGGCGTTGCAGAAGCAAGGCTTTCAGCTGCTTTAGCAAGCGTTTCCAGTGACAGGTAATAAAGCAGATTGGTTAATTGCAAACGAATGCACGCACACACACACACCCCCCCGTTCCATTAGGCATAAATAATTTGGCCACTTGGGTATGTGCCCCCCAAATTACTAATTCTTTTTGTGTCTCAAATTACCTATTCTTTCTGATGTTGCCTTAAGTTGATTAGCTGCTGCGTGCAACTAGCCATTGGCTTTTCCCAGGTTTTCAGCCTGTTTTCATTTTTCAATGCGGTGAAGACGTGTGTTCACATCGGGCTGTGGATTTGTGTTGCTTTTGTTTGTGCACACGCACGGGGGCAAGACACTTTCATCACTGGCAGAGATGATAATTTATGCAGTTATTCCCAACTTGTGCATTTTTGGTGTGATTCTGCGCAGGCTTCTCTTCTCACACCTTGCGTAGTTTTTGCTTGGGGATGTAGGATGAATATTTAATACAGTGGCAGCGGGCCACTTGCTTTGTTTTCCTCCTTCACACACACATATCCTGTATAGATATTATACATTTTTTGTTTGTCTCTTATATACATAAACATTAGACAAGTGGGTACTTGTTGTCTGTGTTTCCTGGCAGCTGATTGTTTGTGATCCTGGTGATCAAAGTTTATTTTTCTCCTGATCTTTAGAAGTCATTCTCTGGGTGTGAGTCAGATCTAAGAGGCATGTGAATGTAGGGCAAGACGGGTCATATCATGTAAATTCCCTATGAAATAATCAATTTTTAATTTTCAGCAGCCCTATTTTTGGCATTGGTTGGAATTTTCTTCTGTTGTCTTACATCCACACAAATGACTCGATCTTTAATGAGTTTCATTTTCAAAACTTCGTCCCTTTCTGCAGGCATTTTTCGTGCAGATTTCATGTTGCGTTAGAGAAATGCAACATATGAGTTTTGCCCCCCTGATTTTTTTCGTCACTTGATTTCACAATGCACAAATAATGACCTGCAGGCATGGCAGGAGATTCTGAGGAGATGCTTGTCCTCGCTGCATGTCAGAAATTTGCGGTGCTGTCAGTTAGAGATGTTGGCGTTGGTCGTCTCTGCATTAATTAGTATGTAATGTGGAAAATTTGTATTCCATTTTGAACCCACAACACAAGAGTAAGTTAGATCAATCCACTTGTAAAAAGTAAATCTTCCTGTTACATAACAGCAGATTATCGAGAGGTTATGAAGAGTTGGTGGGTTAGCTGAAGGTCAATTAAATGTCCAGGATATCTAGTCTCAAAATGTGCCTTTCATTTATGTTTTTTTCTGAGTTGCTCAATGTGAATTTTCCAAATGAATGCAGCATCACTCTAATGTCATATGACTGTGTTCGTGTCATAAGGAATGGAAATTAGAGATGGGAGGGTTTCTTGTGTATTTGCCTTGAAACCACTCACATCATTTACATGATTTGCCCTTTTTAAATTTAGGTTTGATAATGATGAATGACGGCCTTTGGATGACTTGATGCCTCCATATCTCTGTCTTTTTTGTGGACGCGATATAAGCATTACACCCCCCACGTCCTCGCGTTGTACAAAACTTAAGCTTAAATATCTTAATAACGAAGCTGCCATCCTGCACTTTTGACGTAGTTGATATTCAGTGTCTATGATCAAGGAGTGGAGCTCTACCTATTGTTGACAGTGTCCCTGCTGTCGATCATTAATTAAAACTCCAAACTTATCAGGAACATGAATACTTGAACATGGAATAGCAACTAGCTAAAATGAAAAGTGATTTAATTTCTGCAACGACTTTTTAGTTTGGCTGAGGTCTCATCTGCTAACATGGAGGAGGCCTGATTTATGACCTATACTGCAGCCAGTTAAAAGTTGTAATTACAATCTGGACTTTGACATAATGGCTATTTTAAAGTTAAAAACTGGTAAATGGATTAAATAAAATCCTCCTGGAACTTGTCCTGATTGGATCCTCGCACTAAAGATTTACAGAAATCCATCCAGTCAGATTAGTTTGTTGCTTCTGAACCAGGAAGTCTTCATTCAGCAGGTTCAGCCAATGCAAGTTAGAGCGAGTGATGCCCAAACACCTAGACAGCATTACAACTACTTAACATTCTTTTACTTTACTCACTTCAACTGTAAACTACATTTGCACTCGACAGTGCTCTCGTCTTAGGCTGAGAACAGGAATACAAATCGTTACTCATCACAGCGAAGCTTTCTATGCAGATTTCATTTCCCTCTAAAAATGCAGCGAGACTTTCACCCGTCAAACTCCCAGTAGGTGTGATGGTGACCAGACCCCTCCCGTCCTGTCTCTTGCCCCCCCACCGAGCAAAGCCCGCATGTCGTCTCCAGGTTGCGACAGCCCTAATTAAAATGTCCTTCCTCATTATCATCGATTGCCCCCGTGCATTTTGGAAAACAACTGCAGTGCTGAGTCCTGGCAGTGGCGGCGGCAACGGCCAAATATAGACATGTGACACTGGTCTTTAGCCTCGTCAGATGGTCCCGGTCTGACATGAGAGCGAGAAAAGTGGGGCAGCAGCCGAGTTTCCCCAATGGACGCTGGACCACAGCTCTAACACACACACACACACACATTTTATACACACACAAGACCGCAGATGGCCGGTGCCCCATTCCAGGGTCCATCAGCTTTAGAAAAAAAACCCTCACAAAACTAAAACAAACTTCCAGTCATTAATAGTATGATTTATTCAGTATTCATTGTGTTGTCAAGAAAGTTACTCATTTGTCAAATGTGTGACAACATTTCTAAAAACTACACACTGTCCATATCAGACATAGTTTTACTCTTCTGCTTTTTCTCTTCAGTCATTTTGAGAAATCAAACTCTGATCAGCTCGGTAGTTTTGTGAGAGATCAAGACCAACAACTATTAATCACATGCAGACAGTTTCCATATTTTAAAGACAATTCATCCCATGATATAATCCCTCTGTTAAGCACTTTTGTCAGCATTTGTTATTTTTAAACCTGCTACATTAATAAATTGACTCGAAAACTTACTTTAACTTTGTTTACCAGTTAAGTTGCTAACACACGCTGTCTATTTTCCACTGGGCAGGCAGTTTACTGTGGACAAATAAAAGTGTCAAGACCATAGACTGTAAACAAAGATATATGATGCATCACCATTTCCTCCCACTATCCAGAAATGAAGCCAAAATATCCCAGATGTGAATGCTGCCATCTTACCGTGATGATGTCATGTGGAGCCAGTGACTGTGCAGAAGGCATCATGGTGTGGAGGACCTGCCGATAAACACGCTCGACCAATCGTGAGTCAGTCTCTGCTGTCATTGCAGGAGTTTTTATATATATATCGAATGAAAACCAAAACCTATCCAAAACATGAGCACTTTTACATACATCATACCTAAAATAACATAAACCTTTGAGATAAACTTATTTGATGTGTACTTTTTTTAGTTTAATCCATTTGCTAACTTAGAGGAGGCAGGATTTATGATGTATGCTGCAGGCAGCCACCAGGGGGACTTTCAGATGCTTTGGATTCACTTTGGGGAGCTATCATGTCGTCCATCTTTATGGTTGAGACTCTATATGGGCCAGATGTCGTAACAATCAGCTGAAGGACATTATGAAACTTTATAGGAAAAACTTTGCAACCAGTAGAGATTCAGCCTCTGCTGGCCTTTTGAGAAAATACAGGTTTCTGGCACTTCTGCATGTGCTCTTTCTGTACTAAATCTACATACATTTTATGTATATATATATATATATAAAAAACATATGCTCTCTATGTGTGACTCCTCACACACTACACTCAGATTTTTGAGCTACATTTAAAATAAAAAATAATTATATGTGCAGCTCTAAGAATCATTGAGGTGCAGTAGCCTGTAATTGACCCTAAACATTAAAGTTTTAGTTAAAATATCTAGAAACAGGAACAGGGCTCAGTACTGCAACATGTTGCCATCAATCATTCATCAGCCAACCTGGCCACTGACAGTTAATAAATCATTCATGGGAACATATTGCCTTCCATGAATCCTCTTTTCCTAATTTTAGATATTTCGAGAAGTCTATGGGATGCAAAGTACACCACTACGGCCCCTTTAAATTCCAGTGTGCATTTTAATAATCAAGGCTTATAATCAGGCTTCATCCGCTTGATGGACAGATGGACGGACGAATGGACAGACTGAGTCAGGCAGACAGACACGCAGGCATGTCAGAGGAGGCACGCTGCCGGCTGGCGAGGCAGGAGAGAGGGAGCATCTGCCGTAGGGTTTGAGGAGCAGCCATGGCTTCTGCGAATCAGGATCTCCCCTGATGCCGGTGGCGGGCCGCAGCGGTGCCAGCGGGTCAGAGGAATCACAAATGGTTCAAAATATCATCACCGAAAAAGGGCAGAATTATCGAAACCTTCTGAGGCCAAAAACATTTTAAACTGCAAGTGCATTTGTAAAATGAGTAAGACCCAGAAAGTGAGTAAAAAAAAAATCTCAGCAGGAGACGTTTGAGCCGTCAGTATCGATCAACCGCTCCATCAACAGATAAAATGACTGTTATTTTGTCCTTTTGGGGCAATGAGAAATATTCAGCTTTACTTACTTTACCATGGGAGATTAAAGAAAGGCTTTAAGGGCAGAGTCACACTTGTTCGAATCCCCCATGCCCGATTGCCAGAGCTTGCCCACTGAGTCAGTCTCCTCCCTGCTGGTTATCTATGGAGAGCCACGGAAAACCCGAGCGGGGCGGGGGGGAGGGTATACCAAACACAGCCATGGCCCATTTGACCACAGGGGAGGCCTGTCAATGGCCCAGATAGTTCTGGTAATTTCTCAGCGTTGACTCTTCTGCTGCTGTGTTTTACATATTCAGAGAGGGAATCGAATATGGGGGGACTCCCTTTGTTCTGGCGTGTGTGTTGGATCGCCAGGGCAGGGGCCGAGCTCTCCTCCGCGGATACGCCTTGAAGTCGAGAAAGGCGTAAGGTATATTTGAAATACTGAGGAGGGAGGAAAAGAGAAGTAAACAGGATTAGCGTTATCAGCTCCACTTGCAAGGGAATGAAAACACACCACGTGTACTGTATGTATTTGAGGATGCAAACGCATACACTCACATAAGGAATCGCAAATGAAACATGAATAAGTAAAGCAATAAAGCATTCTCCTGATACGCTGGTCTCAGTGAAAGAAATATTACTCTGCTCGGACCATGTGGGCAAATAAGTGTTTTTCTTAATCTAAGTAGTCGAGCAAGATTCTGAATGGAATGATAATTGACCTTAATGCCTCACTTCTGTGAAGGCAGTGACAGCAGCTCATGGCTCATGATGCCATGAAAGCGCGGGAGGTGAATATGAGGCGGGCGCCGACGCCTCAGTTGCAACAAAACAGACGATCAGTTAAGATATAAAAAAGTGCACTCGCCACTCAAAACGTCAAGAAAATGAGCGCGGCGGCGTTTCCCCCCGCAGCGCGTTGAAGAATGAACGTGATTTTCTTAAACTTGTTCCTGCTTGTTTTCTGAATATAAGATATCAAGAGGGGCCGTTATTTTGAAACTCAACACCCACCACGTCCCTCCATCCTCTTCTTCCCCTGCCCCCTCCCCCCAACACAATACAAGCGGCGGATGATGCTAATTTCACAAACATCATCTCCTCCACGCCGAGTTCAGGAAGTTGATTTATAGACGGTGCTCGTGGAGTTAATTGCAGTGCATGACACCAATCAGTCTTTGGGGAGATTTCTAAGGCGAGCGGGGATTGAATCGACACCAAGCGCAAACAAACAAACAAACAAACATATTCATATCTTCCATATTTATTTATCAATGTTTTAGATTGCGCTCTGCCTCCAAGATTGCCCCCTTTTTCTACAGAAGATTCAATAAGTTGACAGAAACATTGTCAGCATCGGGGTGTCACTTTATATGGGAGCTGCCAACAAATCTGTCTTTGGGAAAATGGAAATGTATGTGTTAGGAGACCCCCCACCCTCCCAGCACCCCTCCCTTGTTGGATCCTCGAGAGTTGCTCCTCCACAAAATGATCATCGTTGTGTTCAGAGGCATTCGTCTTGATTATACAGACAGCAACGCTTTGATAATGATCTGCGGGAGACGGTCGTCAGAAGTTTGTCAAAAAACACTAAATGTCAGATCCCCGGCGGTGGTATCTAACTATGTGGTGGTGTGACACAGGCTGTCACACACACACACACACACACACACACACACACACAATCATTTAAAATCACACACCCTCCTCCACTCCCAGACTTGGCCAATGAGACTTATGCCCCTTATTGCCTCCTGCGCCTCCTCACTGTACTGCACAGGGAATGCAGTGGAGAGCACGCAGCTGCAGACCAACAACAACCGCAGCAGTGTGTGAAAGTGTGTGTGTATGTGTGTGTGAACATGTATGTTCAGGGACATAAAAACATTGCAGGGAATTTTGCATGCATTGCAAAGCAGTCACAGACATTTGTTTCTTTCAAAGCGACTTTAAAGATAATAATTTCAACATTGATTTCAAGCTTCTTGTTTGGATTCAATAAATCAATGAAATTATATGAATGTTGGATTTAAGAACCAACATTGAAAACACAATTTGTTCAGAAGGGTCAGTTCCTGGAAAAGAGTGACTTCTGAAAGGGAAACTGAGCTTCTTGTAAACCCTAATTGTATATTAGATTTTAGATTAGTTAGTAAATCATATATAATACTAGAATAGTATAACTTCAGTCGAGCTCTAACCTCTGCCAAGGCCCAACAGACCCTTAAGTTCAAGCTGCACCAAATTTCACTATTTATCTTCCAAACTGTCCCTCTCCAAGTCATGGAGGAAAATTACAATCTTAAAATGATTATTATTCATCCACACTTTCTTGAACACAACTCAATCAGCATTTGTCGGCCTCCACAATCACTCTTGTCAAGCACACACACACACACACGTACACACAAGGAGCTTTATAATTTAAATGTTAATGACATTACAGGTTTCACTTCTTTAGAATGAGTCGATCACGCTCACAAATGTGGACTGGCAGGTACTAAACGGTAAACGAGTGGATTTCCTCTTTAAAATGCTAATTAGGGTTGGCTCAAATCTGGGAGTGTGTGTGTGTGTGTGTGTGTGTGTGTGTGTGTGTGTGAGTGTGAGTGAAATGAAAGCACTTCACAGCCAGGCAGCCACTGTATATGCATGAATGCTTGTGTGTGTACATGTAGCTTCTAAATGAACTGCTCGCTTTCCCCACCACAATGCGACGTGACCTTTAAATGGAACCGACGTTATATACAGGATTTAGTTCATTATGAAGCAACTTTATGCGATGCAAGCCTTTATTTACTAGATTATTGAAAAAATGTCACTTTTAGTAGTCAGTAAATCCTTTTCTAGTTGCATGAATATGTGCCCACGTCCCGCCTGCCCCTCATGTTTATTCCGTCCCCACATATGGCCGCAGTGGTTGTGCCCGCCGCCCACCCGCCACTGACATTGACAGCCTCCCCCAGCTTCCCAGCGAGCAGGCGGCTAACATCTTGAGTTGATACAAAACGTGGACCGACCCTCCCTTTTGGCTGACGTCCAAACTCTGTCTCGCATCTTCTGGGAGAACAAGAGGAGAAATGGAACAACTGGTTTTAATGAAACAATTACAAGACACTAATTATTATGTTAATGTTTTGCTACTATCATCAGCCACCGCTAACAGCCTCCTGCACCTAGAGGTTCAGAGCCTGCCGTGAATGTGTGTGTGTGTGTGTGTGTGGTGTGTGTCTGTGTGGTGTGTGTCTGTGTGTGCGCTTTTCAGCTAGGTGGGAAGATGGACGTTTTTCAGCAGGCAGCCGTGTGTTAGGCAGGAATGTGTTGAAATGTAAAAAGGGCCACAAAGCGCCGGCTGTTGTCACTGAATGTCAGGTACATTAATTCCCATAATGCTCAGCGCAAATAAATTAGCAGCAGGGTTGCCAGTGATTCAAAGCCATCAGATTTAGGTGCGTGTGTGTGTGTTTGTGTGTGTGGAGACAGAGCAGGGGGGAGCTCAGGAGACAGGCCTGGAGGCGAAAATACATGTGTGCACAAAACACACACACAAATAAACACATGCATCATGCAGACACATGAATACACAAATGTATCACTCTCCTTTCTCACACACACACACACACACACAGTCAGTCATGATAAGCAGCGTAACAGTGTGGAGGCCATTGTTAATGCAGCAGCACTCGTGCATGTGTTGTGCATTAAAGGATTATTCCGCAGCAGGTAAAAGCGCATGAGGACGGCATTCTGTAAATTAACATAAAACAGCCACAGCTAACTGTATGTTAACGCGTTTCCAACCTGCAGAGCAGCTGACAAGTCACGTTACAATTTTCCTCACGCTAGATGAGGTTGTCATAGGTATGATAACCAAGTAAGAACCTTTACTTCTACTTTGACAGGATCAGTTCGAGTTTCAGAGAGTCATGTTCTCTGAAAAGCCACTGATGCAATAGATACAACAATTATGATAATTATCAGCTATTAAAAATAATGAATATTCTCCAGTTTTAACTTCTCAAATGCCTCTTTTTGTGTTTTATATAATTCTGAATGAAATATCCCTGGGTTTCAGACTATCAGTCTGTCAAAACAAGCAATTTCAAGACGAGACCTTGTGATTGGCTCATTTTATAGATTTTTCTCACATCAAAAGATTAAGAAATAATTGTTCTTTGCAGCCGAAAAATCTCCATCTCATCAAAGAATTTATTTATTTATTAATGAGTACTGAAAATTAGATTTTCTAAAACAAGGGGGAAATCTGCTACTGAAGGAACTACTATATTAACCTGTTTTTAGCAACCAAATTAATTTCAGAATAAAACATATCTGTATGTAGAAATCAAAATACTCTAAACAAGCCGTTTAACTTGCAAGAAAAGATTAAATATTCAGATTTGATTTGAGGACTTGAAACTAACTAAATATGCGTGCACCGCCACCAATTCCCACCTGTTCGTTTAAATTTGTGTGCACACATTGTTATCAGTCCAGCTAAATATGCCTGATTTTCTTCATCACTGCTTACGAATGATTCCCTGGAAAATTGGTTAAACTGTCCAAAAACTTCCCGGATCCGCCCCTTTATCCAGATCCACTCCAAAATTGAAAAGCTTATTTTCTTCATTCTGTGGGTTTTTGCATAATTCTGCTCATGATAAAACAAACAGACAGACAGGGGTAAAAACGTGATCTCCTCTGTGGACTGTGTTCATCCTTTTTTCAGATGTAACTGGTTTTTACTTTAAACTTCATAAAGAAATCTCTATTCACCTCAATTAGATTTGTGTTGGCATTTCAATCATGAAACAGCTCAAAACAAAACTGTCTATATGGCTTGACTTCATAAGAGACTGTTATATTTTTCAATTTTGGTGAACTGACGCTGTAATTTTAGGGTCTGATCTTCAAGACACTGAAATATTTTCCTTTCTGTCTATGATAGTGTGCCATTTGTTGCTGTTGCCGCTCTCTGAGCCAGGTCTCCCTTTGGAACGCTGTTTTATTCTCGGTGGGACTACCTGGCTGAATGATGGGTCAATGAAAGTGGCAACAATGTCCCAGACTGTCTGCCACAAGTCAGTGAAAGAGGTGATTCATGAACAGTGGGCACCAGGTCTTGGCTCGGACTCTTTGATTGAAACCTGTTTAGCCAGAACTACTAATTTCATTACATGGTGTCAGCGCACACTGAGCGGCTCCTAAAGGGCCCGCTTTGAACTCTCGGGGCCCAAACAATGACACGGGCCAGTGAGGGGCCTGATGGGAGTGTGATGGGTCGGTGGTGGGTTGAAAAACAACCCCACCACCACCAACAACAAAAAACAGGAGGGGGACGAAGGTTTTTTCATAATGGTGAAGTCTGTCAAATATTTTGATATGTCCCACACACCATGGTGCAGCTCCTCCTGGGCTTTTTGCCTTTCAGCAGAGGAACAATTGACTTTCTTCACGTTCAAGTCGTTTGCCTCCCCGCCTCCAGGCAAAACCTTTCATGAGGAGCCATGGCTTGCCATTGCAGCTGTTCCGCTGGGGTTCTTCCCATGGACACCGTGGATAAAAACTCTTTGAGGAAGCAACTTCACTTGTGTAGCCTCGCAGGTTTCTCTCCTTTTTTTTCTCATCCAAAACTTGGCTCACAAGAAACTTGTGTGCTGTTTCTTCTTTGTTGGGCCAGAGTTGGCCTGGGCTTCATCTTTTTTTTCTTCTTTTGTCTTTGTTAGTGTGATGGTACATTCACCAGTGCAACGATTAGTTCAATCCAGAATTTGGCTTGTCATTTCTGTTTGCTCAAAATATGGGAACATTGTGTTGTAAACAAGCTGTTTTCAGACAAGCACTGAACTCCGGACGTTTAACTGAAATTCTCCGCTGGGGCTGAAACACCAGATATTCTCTGGAACTTCTCCTGCCCCCTTGTTAAATGTCGCCCATGTGAGAATACAACAGGAAAATTCACAGCCAGTGAGTCGGGGCGTTGATGACGTTTCTTGATGTTTCACATCAACAAATATCCTAGTTTGTCAAGAAGGTGTCATGTACACAGAAGACACAGACAGAGAAGTCGACTTGGAAAGATGACAAGACTCAAGAGCTTTTTGCGTTTAGCGCCGACGCCACTGTCAATGTGCTGTACACAGAAACGTAATTTCAGCAGTGGAGTTTATACATCATGTCCTGTGTGCTCCACCTCTCACCTGAATGTGCCGGAAATGTTCCTGTCATTGTGAACCCGTCTGACTCGCACAATCTCCTGCTGTGTTCTTCAAATATGAAAAGCAAACTCCGTACCCAATGTCCCGGATATTTACCAGAGTTCATGTTCATTTTGACGTCTTTGCAGGGCTCCAGACAGTTTTGGCGCTGCAAAACAGCACAAGTGACCCTGTCAGATGGACATTTTTTGCACCGTTTTACGAGTGAACATCCTCGCCAGCAGAGAGACATCGAGAACATGTACCATGAAGGTAACTTTGTAAAGTTCACTGCAGATAGAGAAGGCATATGAATATTCATGAAAAATTACCCAAGCTTGCCGTGCCTGATAGCAGGCCCTTTTCTGCTGCGGTATTAGGCCTGTAAAAGAGATGAAAGGCTTGTGAACCATCCCCACTTCCTTGGCCTTATACTGAGACACAATGGCCAACCAGCCACTCAATTAGTCTGCCATCTTAGACTGACTGTTTGACAGGTCTAGCTAATTGTTAATCCCGCCATAACTGTTTCTCAGAGTAATTAATCATGCAACAAAAGGGCTCTCAGTGAGCCAACCCTACCAGTGTGGATGTGTGTCAAACCAAGAACCAAGAGCTGAGAGGGAAGAAAGCATCGGTAAAGGTTGTTCAATGTGCAGCGGAGGTTGATCAGCAAACATTTAATCTTCATTTGCAATACCTTAGTGGTGGAGAGCGTCCTCGTCACTCAGTTTTTACCGGATGTAAACAAGTGCGTGCGTGAGATCTCCTAGCTTATGTAAATGCGGCTCCATGTGAGCCCCACATGAACGGGTTCCAGGGGTCAAGTACCATTCATCATGAGATGGAGTGTCATTTTCCCCACTTCATACGCAGGCAGCTGCTTAAGAGGAGCAAGAGAAAAGAAGGTATTCTTTGAGGGGGGAAAGAAAAGGCAGAGCCGAGCACAATCCAGGCTTCAGAGAGAAGACGGTGGGGAGGTGGGGGGTGAATAGGAACACAAGGTGCCACTGTGTCAGAATTTAAATGTGAACACAACCGGTGATGTCATTCACCTCCCCAACCCCACCTCAAGTCATAAGACGGGCCACATTCCTGGGAACGGCAAAAGGGCACAAAGAGCCACCGTGTTTTGCAGTTTAGCAATAATGACTCATTTCTCTGTGACCCTTAAGTGATTTTGCTTCCTCGGTGTGTCCAAATGATGATTAATATCTGTTTTCTATCTCCATGCCGGATGGTGGCAGTGGAAAACAAAAGCAACTCTTGTTTGAATGGAAAAGGAATCCTAGGTTCCCAGGCTATGGGACCTCATAAAGGCCAAATTAGATAATTTGAGGGAAAATTGATGTAGGTCATGTCTCATCTCCATTTTTCTTTCTTTTTTTTAAAGATGTAATGATAATCACGCAAGAGATCTGTGTCCATGTAAGGTTCAGAGACCGCTCTCGGACGCTGGGACAAGATCAAAATAAGAAGCCGAGGCTGGTTCACCTCATCCATCGCCTTTTGAAAGTCTTTCAAAAGTACTGACACTGTACCGACCTTCCTTTTCCCTCTGTGACTGACAATCGGCAATCCAATACAAGCAGCCAAATATGATGAGAGCTGCGTTATTGCGCCGCCAAAAGGAAGAAAACCTGAGGATTTTGAGCAACAAAACAAAAGCCTCGCGGGAGCCACCGGCTGTCCCACTGGCCGATCCACCTCCACCACCGCTGCAAAGCACCAAAGCACCAAAGCACAATGCCGCACACAAAAACCTGCAGACAATAAACAGAAACAGTAGGAATCCTTCCCTAATTTGACTTGCTCCACAGGTGGTCACCAGCTGCTTACGAACAGGTTAGCGGGGGCCACAATGGTGGAGCGGGGATTTTCATTTTAAGTCAAACAATGGGCAATTGCTCAGGTCCCAAAACCAGGAGGTTATTTCTCGCTCTTTTCCTTTTTCTTTTCATTTGGCAGTGCCCGGAGGTAGAGTCGCAGCTCCACGGCTGCAGACAGTGAGGTCTTTTGTCTCGACGTCTCTGTGCAGAAATGGGGGCTATCAGAAATTCCCCCTGTCTTAGTTCACATGATTCAATGAGAGCCCTGTGTGTCAGTCTGAGGACTGTTCTTTTCTTGTCTATTCATGTCATACACTGGATGGAAAGACCCGGCTACGCTGATGGCTGGAGGCCTGTTTTTACTCATCCAAGAAGACAACAAACTCTGCAGAGCCCAGGCTGAATTTAACTCGTAATTATATGGCTCTTCATACTGAATGGTGCTTCAGTCAAGCCCGGATGTTTGAGATATGCAACACTCATTCACTTAAAGACCTTGAAATCCTTTAAATTTGCTACCATACCTTAGCAGAAAATCTCTACTTCCAGATTAATCTTTTTCCATCTATAGCAGCTACCAGGGATCCAGATAAACAGATAAATACAGTCTTTTGTCTTTGGCCTGAGACCGAAGAGTCAGAGGCAGGCACATGGTCAGATTCAGGGAATTTGTCTCCACAGAAAGATGATTTTAGGGAGAGGATATCTCACAGGCAGTGGGGCTTTTTCAATAACGCCTGTCAAGATCTTGTGCTGGAAAACACAAACTGCAGTCCTGAGGCAAAGAGAGACACCTGACCACCCAATGAAAGGAAGTACATTGGCGTAAATAACTGCTCTAATGTAATTCAAAAAAGAAAATTCCATGTCTTGCTCAAAGGATCTGGGACAGTATATATATATATATAACTCAATGGGCGACCACATGATTAGATTTCTGGCTTATAAATAGCAATTTGTTTTTTATGCAAATTGAGGATTGTGTTGTCCAGAATTACAGTGAGAATTGTTGAATTTGTCACTGGAACAGTCTTGGAAAGCAACAGTTTTTGTTTTCTTGTTTTTCCTGGCTGTAGCTGGAAAACAAACGCAGTCATTGGACTCCACTAATGTCCATTCTGCTTGGTTTACAACATATGAAGCCACAAATCTTCCAAAAGTGTATGAAAACAAAAGTGAAGTGTAGGAAGAATGAGTTAATCTGGATCTGAGTTGGTTCATTTGTCTGGAACAGTCCCCCAAGAGAAGTGAAATGAATGTTTTTGAATTTTGTATTAAGGCAGCAACAAATAAAAGCTGAAGGAGCAGAGGTAGAAACGTGGCTGACCAAATCCACCAGTCCTCACACCTGCTTCAAGGCATCATTAAAGTTAACTCTCAAAAGAACTCCTACAACTGTTTTGTGCATTTTAAAAAAGCTCGACAAACAAATTGAGCCTCTATCAACCCTGTGGATTTGAACAGATTAGTTCTCAGGATGAGATTTTCCCTTCAAAATAGTCAAATTAAAAAATGCCATCAAAAGTCACATGAAATTAATAAATTTAACATAAACAACAAGAATAAATGTAAAGGAATGCTGATTATGCTTATATTTTTAATTTACTTTTATTATTTTCCCTCAGAGGTCATTTTGGGCTTCAGATGATGAGCTGTGGCAGCAGCGTGCCGTCCCTCTGGGTCACCTTATGCCGCGGTCAGGGCACTGAGCCTCTGCTCCCGGCGCTCTAAAATAAAACTTTCATCTCCCTCTCCATCGCATCCTGAACTTGCCCTCACGTCCCTTCATTTAAATTCACACAGCTGATGTTTGTTGTGAACAGGCGTTGTCAGAGAGGATAAAGAAAGGTTACCTGGTGGCTGAGAGCGAGATGCTTTACACCAGCAGATTTATCCACACTGATGTTTTGATGTCACCACCGACTCCTCGCGGCGCTTTGCTGTTGTAACGAACCAAACCCCAATCAAATCTTTGAAGTAGTCATGTATGCCTAAGTGCCGTCTACCTTAATGCTAAATAATTAGCAAGCGAGCACAGCTCACTGGGATTGCTACCTCAGGGCTAAACTTGCTTTTCCTGCTTTGATCATTACATTAATTAAATCTGGCTCCCTTGACAGGTCGAGGGCTAAAAAACAGGTAGGTGTCATAGGCACCTCGGCGGAGACAGAAGCACCTGGTGTGTGAGAGCGCTCCAGCTGTCAGCGGCGATGCCTAAAGAGTCAGATGGCGGTGGCGTTAATTCGAACCGATGTCCCAAAAGGGGAGGAGAACAACTCAATCGTAAGACACCCCGATTCTCCAGTCTGGAGGCGGGTGAGGCTGCAGCTTTGCGGCAGCTTTGGCCAGAGGAGGAAAGAAGTCATGTTGTCAGACCTCAGTGTCAGCTCGCGTCATAACCAGCGCCTGGGGGACAAATTAGAAGTGTGTTTCGAGAGATGTGTCAAAAGTGTTCTTGGTCCACATCACAGCAGAGAAATTGTGCGAAGAGGGACCTAAACCAAAGTCAAACGCCGAGGGGAGTCAGAGGAGGGACTCACCTATGATTTATTCAAATCAAAATGGCTGCAAACTATGAATAATAACACAACTGCATTCAATTGTCTTTTTTTAATGCAATCAAAATGTAGAGCTAGTTCAGGAGGTTTACATAAGACTGTAAACACCACATGGAAAAAATGACTTTAATTCTCACATGTACATAATATAGTGTCCAAATACTGTATTAAAGGTCACAAGGGTATAGGCTTGGTTCTGTGGGTTCTTTATGCGGAATGCCAATACAGAATTTAGTCATTGTACCTTCCACGTGTCTGACAAAAGAATTTGCAGTCGGTCAAAAGTTCCTGGCTCCAGCAAGATCCATGTCAGATTACAAGGACTGCCTGGTATGTAGCCTGAAAAGCAAAAGGGCGAACACAAACCTCCTTTTTCAAGAAGTGTTTATCTTCCCTCAAACTCGCTGAAAGTGGGTCTCTCCTCCACAGAAGCCGACTCAGGCTGCAGGGCAGAGAAATCTCATCGTCCGTGATGAAAATGAGACAAATGACATTAATTCCATATGAAATAATGTAGATTTGTGGTTGTTGGATCTGCACGATTTCAAAAACGTCGCTTCTGCCTTAACCCAGCGGCCTCTCCTCCACATCCTCATCCAGCGCCCCACACCACCGAGTGCTCAGTAGTAATTAGTGTCTTCAATATGTTTAACCATCCCACATACCTGTTTAATCAAACCATTTTCTGGGCATGTATTCAACCTTCAAAGGCAGCGTTTGAAAAGGACTCGCAAAACACAAAAGCAAGTCGTCTCTGAAGCTCCTTTTGATCTAGATCATTAACGTTTTGGAATCAGAAGTTGACATAAGGCCCGGTTTTGTTGCCGCACTCCTGGATCCGTTTCTGTGCAGTGGAAGTTGAAGATGTTTGGAAAATTGCTCCGATTATAGTGTTCATGTGCCATTTGATACCGGTTCCAAGAACAAGGGGAGCTGCAGCCAAACCAGACTACACCAATAAGAGCTGGCGGAACTGGCCGTCCTTTCATAGACCACATGGTCCCTTTACAGAGTGGACACATTTTATTATCATGGTAATCGACTTTGTAATTTCGGTGTGAACAGCCCCACCCTGCCTGGTTCACAATGAAGAGATCTCAACACCAATTAAAGCAAAGTGTATCAAGGAACAATAGTTTCCGAAAAAGGACAATTGCAGTGAATTTAAAAGGTTACAAGTTTGTCCTTATCGTTCTATAATGTCATGTTTTCGATTAGATTTATTCTTGTTCTTGTGGAACAGCTCATTTCAGCTCAGACAAATCCCTTTACTGCACCACTACAACTTGGGGAAAAATGGTTGCCACCAACATACATTAGCCATTGGTTTGGCTACATGCATCAAAGATTGATTCCATTGTGGAAAAGTTGTCGCATTTGGGGATGTGTTCAAAGCAAGCGCATGGGTGTTCTTCATCGCTCTCCAACAGGGACATCAAATGACGACACAATACGTCCTTGGACTTCACAAAGAGAGTTTTGAGAGAAGGAAGTGCCTCCCACACTGAAGCTCACTCCATCCTCAAACCTTTTCAACACAAGCCCATCCTCGTCCAGCCTCTTTGAGATCGATCCTCTCTGTGACGGACGCATCAAAACCAGGAAGGCGCTCATCATCAGAATCATCACCATCGACTCGCTCTCCTGTCTTTTTCAGGCCGTTTCTCCCCGAGCCTCAACGCGGCGACGCCTGCGCCCACGGGCAGCATTTCTGAAAAATCACAAGAAATTCATTTCCTCCCTGGATGGAAAGTAACAAAGGCATTCCTCATGACAGGCCCCTCTTCCTGTCATCTGCAGGCCACAAGTCTACTGATCTATTAATAGAGACCCCTTCCTCTTTCCTTCTTTATCACAACCAGACTGCAGAACTCTCATCAGGTGATTCGATTAACAAATTACAGACGGGCAGGAAGTCTGTGAAGAGTTTAGGCAAAGGTGAAAACTGATATTTAGATACTGTGCAGTGTGTGTGTGCAGGGGGGTTGTGTTAGTATACACTATTAAATATTCAGTTTGATTACTCTTTACTCAGTAGCAGATTTCTGACCTAGTTCAGAGTAATTAGGTTTACACTGTTCAGCCACTTCAGTAAACAAGGATCTTTTCCTGGTGAGATAACTTCGCAGCAGCTATCAATATCTCGGTGCTTAGTCTCAGGGAGGATTATCTCCGATCTTAAGGAGATACCTATCTGTTATGTTGATATTTCTTTTTTAATAACGGCACTGCGTCCCACCGGAGAGGCACAGAAAGAGCTCAGTGTGCTAAGATTTTTCATTACATATTTTTGTGTCTTTATTCTCGTGTGCTACATTCTCCTGGTTTCAAGAATCCACTTTTGGCTTATAAATAAAACCTAAACAGCAAGGAAGAGTTCAACAATTGTTTGCATGTTAGGGTTAAAGAAAGCTATCAACAATGAGTTTCCAAATTCCTCTTAGCCTCTCTTTGTGTCCTTCTGTTTTTCGCAACTGAGTTATTACAATGAAAAACATGTTTCTTCAACAGAACACATCCAGTTTTGTGTTTTCTTATCATTCACGGTGAGAAATTGACCTTAACCTCAATTCTATGATGGCAGGCTCTGAAATTGTAAAGATTTACGTCTGAATTGCTGCATCACATAATTGTGTCAAAAAGTTTATAGACAAGACAAACAGGTTACGCATTCAGTGGCTGTAACTGAAAACTAGCATGCATGGCTAAATCTGGCACATTTACATGTTGGACTTAAAGGTACAGTGTTTAGAATTTTGTGATATCTAGTGGTGAAGTTGCATGTTGCAGCTGAACACCCCTCACCTCGACCTCTCCTTCCAAACATGAAAAAGAACCTGTGGTAGCTTCAGTTGTCATAAAAACTCAAAAGGTGTTTAGTTTGTTCAGTCTGGACTACTGTAAAAAACATGGCGGCCTCCGTAGAGAGGGTCCCCTCAGTGTAAATATAAAGTATTTAAATATAAAGAGCATTTTCTGGGGTAAAGAAAACTACAATTCATACAATTTAGAAGAAATGAACTAGTGAAAACATCATGAGGATTATTCTCCATTAAATTTCTGCCAATATTTCCCTTTCACCTAAATCTTACACACTGGACCTTTAAGTATGCATGTAATTAATGTTCATTGTCCCTTATAGATAAATAAACATCAACAACATCTAAATTCAACATCAGGTGTGTTTCACCTCATTTAAAGTGTTAAATTACCACCTGACTCATTATTTCACATGAACAAAATACTTTTACTTAATTTAAGCACTTTGTCAGTTTAGAAAAGTCGACGACAAAAGAATATATGCTAATGTGTATTTCTGCGTGACAGACATTCGCTCCAACTTCAACATATGAACATGACAAAGTCTGCGCTGCGAGATGCTACAGTACATCCGTCACCCATCAGTGAGCGCGTGCAAACTCACAGACAGACAGTCAGTCGGTCGGTCCATCACAACACTCGATCGTACACTAATATCTCGGGGCATCAGCAGCTATTCCAGAAGCAGAACTAACAAGTTAAGCCCAAACATTGGGCTTGGATGGCAGTGGGGGAGTTTATGAATGTGTGTGCGCGTGTATGTTTGTGGGGGGGGGTGAGGGGCATGCATACATCAAACAGAGACGGTCGGTCAATATTGGGGTATGGAGAATCAACACGCTTTTTTAAAGGAGAGGCTTATGCTCAAACATCACAGTGCCAGTTGCTGGGCCCGAGCATTTCCCGAGGCCCGGATCGCCATTTCTCATTTGTTGCATTAGCTGCAAAGACGGCGTACAAATAAAATTTCCCTGAGCAAGGGAGGTATCTTTGCATACAAAACAAGGCTGTGTGTAATTTTCAACGGGGGTTGCGAGGGGAAATGAGAGTGTATGAGGGGAGGGAGAAATATGCAACCTTCGTCAGCGCTGTGGACGCAGTCAGGAAAACACATTTAGGAAATTAGCATTTTTGAAATAGTGCATTTTTGGAGGCAAAGTGATGTGAGACTGAGCAGTGTATGAGGTAGAGGGTGAGGATAAGACAGTAACATTGTGCACATGATAGAATTACTTCACCAGGAGGCACTTTTTGTTCCTCTCTTTCACAGAGAAGCCTTAATTTAATTTTTTAATCACACCTAAACCAATAGGTGCCCTGGATATGTATTATAGATATACGTGATTCTCAGCATGAACAGCAACTAGTGCCATCGAGATTTAAAGAGAAAGAATAAAACCTCTTGTGGAATCATTTCTGCTTCAAAAACAGACTCTTACTTTAACTCACACTTCATTTTTAGAAGCCCAGTTGAGCTTTATTGGCCATTCTCCGCAGCACAAACGCACACAAACAGCCATTCCTCTTCAAAATATTAGAGCTGGGACTAATTGCCACCACCTGCGTTATCACACAGGCTACTAAACAGATGTGGGAGAACGATCTCGGCGTCAAAATCACAGCTGAGATGTGGAGCGAAATCTGGCAAAGTGCTCAAAGAATCTGTTTGACCAGCAGCACAGAGAAGAATTCAGCAGCGGCTGCAAAAAAGAAAAAAAAAAGCTTGGAGAGTGAGTCTGTGCCAGCGATGTAAGATGACAGAAGACACCTATAACCACTGCATGTGGTCTGGCCACTAAATAGTACACTGCCGGTCAAATATAGTGCCGGAGCTGGGGAGTATTTTTGGTGGCGGGTGTGTTGTGAACCCTCCGTATACTCAAGGTTTTCCTTACGAGAAGATGTTTTCTGTCATGTTAGTTATGTAAAGGATTGAAAAGAACATTTACTTTTTGTCTTTAACCTCTTCCAACAGATGGAAGCTCTCTCTGTAGGTCAGAGGTCAGATTAAGAATTACATTTATATCAGTACATTTCACACTTGCACGCTCTGTGAGAGCAATAAATACGACAATTAGAAAATTGACCTAAGAATGTTAAACACACGTTTTTAAGCTTTTTACATATTCACAATAACTGTGCACTGACTTTACTTCAGTATGAGGTTGTAGAAGTTTTTCTTTATATCTGCAGCAACAAACGATGCAACAAATCCAGTGACTAAATCAAAATTTTGAAATTAGCGAAATTCTGTTAGATGTCTGTAGATTTACATACAACCAGGGGGATCTGGACTTTTTTTCAAAGAGGCATTCAGGGTACCAGTAACCGTGTGTTCAACAGCTATTCTACATGAAGCTTCTCCTCAAAATAAAAATAAATAAATTGGAGTTTGGGACCTAGAGGGAGGCATAGGTCTAAACTAAGAGGCAGCTTGAAGAGTGTCAGGGCTAACGCCCGATCTTGCCATGTTAAAGAAAGTGAAAAAAAAAAATCCAGTGTCCAGCCCTTTAATCAGACCCACTCCGAAATGCAATGGGTTCTTACTTGGTTAACGTCTAACCGTTCTACAGAACGTCTTGAGAATTGGTTTTGCAGTTTTTGCGTAAGCCTGGTGGCGAGCACCTAGAGGACCACTGGTCTCTCTGTGTTTATTTTCCTTATCTCTTTAAACACTCGTCACCTTTCGTTCAGGATTTCTTGAGTAAAAAGAGAAAAGTCTTGACGTCTCGTTCAGATTCTCTCTGGTTGGAGCTCCACTGCCCAGCAACACGCTGCCGTCAGTGCAACACTCTCCCTCCACCTCTCCTTCTTGTCATGCCAAATAGTGTTTTACAGCATCTGTTCATTATAGATGGCCGACATGATGGATATGGTCATAATATTAATGTAAGACTGACACAGCAGAGACATGAATCATGGCCGACTTTATTTCAAAGCCGGCGTTTCATTGGCCCATCACTAAAAAGTGATATATAAATGTCAGCGAATGGCAGTCGTAAAGCATTATGAAGTACATTTGATGGTGCATTTTCACCGTTATCAACCCGCTGTTATTTACTAATGTGTCTTCTTCATTTGACAGCCGCTGGGGACGCCTATGTCAGTGTCATTTGTGGATTGTGTGCTTACAGAGACTCCATTTTTAGTTCTTTTCAGGTGTAGGTTCAGCGGTGACAAGATAAAAAACGTAAGAGCAGGATTAAAAAAGGATGTTCTCATATGCAGCATTGGCCTTTGGGTAGGGAAGCCCGGGACAGACGTTAAATTGAAAGCATTCAATCAAATTGAAATTTCATTTCCCATGCGTGTGTATGACGCAAGACAAGAAGTCATCATTCTTTTCAACCATTGTTTATTTTTATCATCAAAATAGTGAAAATTGTTAAAAGAAGATCGACAACATTGAAATGAAGATGAAATAAGATGTGATTGTCATTTGAATTCACATTTTCAGACATTTTTCTCATTGTTTTCTAATATGACAGAATAAACTACAGCAGAATTCAGTGATCAGCATCATTTTGCATAAAAGTTTTCAATCAGATAAAATCATGATACGCAAGTATCATTGTGTCACATATAGACTGTAAACAAAGATGGATGGCACGTCTCTACTTCCTCCCACTATCCAGAGAGGAAGCTAGAAATATGTATATATATGTATATGTATATATATAATATCAGAAATATGAAAACTTGAACATACGTGATAAGAACTACCTAAAGGGTAGGATTTATGAGCTATGTTGCAACCAGCCACCAGGGGACGATCAAGACGCTTTGGCTTTATGTATCCTCCATCTTTATATACTGATACTTATATGATCCTGCACATGGAACTTCACTGGAAGTTTACGCTGATGTTGTTAAGTTGAGTTCAGAATGTGCACAGAATTGATTCTGAATTATTATGAATCCTTTGCTTCATATCGGGGTTTAGAATGGACTCGTCACACTTCAAGGCTTCCACTTGAGGCTGTCAGTGGAAGGAAAAGAAAAAGATGTTTTGTTGACAAGAGCACGATGAGCTCATTGTTTCTTTTAATGTCTGTGTCACACTTAAGTTTCTACATAAATTCGTCATGACAAAGACATTCGTGTTTTAGGAAATCGCAGCTTCTGTATACATGTTTTCAAGTGCTTCAATGGTCAGTTTGGACATTTCTCCTCTGAAAACATTGAGCAGCAGATCACACTTCACTATTGAACAGCTCCAGCCCCAAATATTTGGCAGCAACCTCTGAAAATCATTCCCCGCAGGCCCAGTTGAACTTTCAATCTTTGCTACATGGTTTCGTTCTCAGCACTGATCACTGACTGATAATCGAGCAGTGAAAACCCTTTAACACCGTCTCCACAGCAGACTCCTTCATAACTGTGTTCAGCATGAATCAGCACAGATCAGACTCTACCTGCTCGTAATTGTAAGAACACGTGTGATCCTGTGAAATACTGACACAGCCATGGAATGTAATTTTTATTGTTCAACCCCTCCCCAAAAAAACTGGAATAAATCAATTCCTTAAACATGGATTTTATCAACACATGTTCATAAACCATTTGTTATGTGTCACATCCCCTGTGCATTTCAAGTAACGCCTTTAAAAACCATCCAAATTGATTAATTGATTAAATCAATCGACAGAAACTAAGTATTCTTCAAAATTAATACTTTTCTTGGATATTTTAAACATTTTGCTCACAAAAATAAGATAAATCACCTTGAACACCAGGAATATTTTGATTTGCACTTTTCTTTTCGTTATTTTCGGACATTTTATTCACTGCAATTCAGCCCGAGTCCTGCAACCATATGTCTGAACCTAAAAGTTTTTTTTAGTGTTTCAGTGTACAGCATGGCTCTCCACCCTCATATAAATATAGATCTGTGCTGAGTTACTGAGTTCACATCCCGTGTTGGCATTAAAACAGAGAAACAACGATTAGATATTGAAAATCAACACAAAGCTTTAAAAAACATCAGATTACAAGTTGTAAATTGCTGCGTGTCACTCACACCACACAAAGAAAACTATGAACAGTGTAAAAGTGATGCAAGTAAAAAAAAAGTGAACTAATAGAAATGACAAATGACATGACAGAAAAAATAAACGAGTGAGGAAACGGCACCACGTTAAAAGAGCCATTAATCGCTTCATTCAGCAGACTGTATGTGAAACGCAGAATGTCCGTCTCTTCCTGTGATTGGCTGCTTGTCAGTGACGCTCGGAATTGGCGGAAGGTTCGTGTCAGTTAATGGCATAATCACTGCAACTTAAGTGGTCAAGTGGCCTGTTGCGTGTGTGTGTGTGTGTGTGTGTGTGTGTTAGTGAGAAAACAATCTCCCATCCTGCCCTGCTTGCCTGGATTCCCTCTGTTGTGCTACTGACTGCAGATAGAAACAATCTTCCATCTAATATTTTTCCATGACATCAAGTAATGTAAATTACGATGGGGTGTTGCTATGTAGTCTGTAATTACACATCAACCTCCCCCCCCCCCTTCCTCCTCGTCCTTCTTCTCTTCATTTCGGAGCGTCAGTGGTTCTTATGTTCAGGCCTCAGTCTCCTCCACCTCCAGCTCTCTGCTCAGCTCCGCTCGGCTCTGCGGCTGCTGCTGCCTGCTTGTCGTGTTTGAAAGACGACTGCTGCACCCTACAGTTTAAAAACCGTCTCTCACTGTGGCTGCTCAGCCTCCGATCGCTGCTCTCCCTCTTCTTCTTCACGCTGCAAACTGACCAGTTCTGATTCCTCATTAAATATCAAATGCAAAAGTAGCCTCATAGAAAAACAAAGATTAAAAAAAAAAAAAAATCCAAACTCTCTGATTAGATTTTTAGTGTTAAGCTTTAAACTGCGTCCAGCTCTTAAATAATTTCTCCAGTCTGGTTTCACTGGAGACTTTGTGTCCTATAATGGTCTAAATGAAATATCAAGGCTTTTCTCCTTTAATGAGCAGAAAAATCTGGGTTAAACAGAAGAGATTTGGAATATTTTGGCATAAATATGATCAAATTTAACAATATTTAACATTAACAGATGAAATGGATGAATATTTGCACTGCAGATGCTCATTTTGGCCAAAATTATGACAGAGTGTGTGTTTTTACCTCAATTAAAGACAATGAAATATGCTCTAATGTTCAATTTAATATTGCTGTGTACTGACAAAGTTTCAGATTCACAGCAAAAACCTTTATCAAAATTAAACCAAAATATTGGATGTATATACGCTGTTATAAATACACATTTTTATTGATATATGTGTAAAGTTACTTCACAATCCATCACAAATACTGATAATTAAAAATCCTGAAATTAGACAATAGACAAAAGCCATGAAAAAATCACTCTAGTATATATTTACAGTGGAAAATATTAGAATTAAATATCATTGACTGTGATTTGATTCACATCATTTTCATTACTAATTAGAGAAATGTTTCTATTTGTCTTAATTTCAGAAAAGTCATATTTTTATGACCTTTTGAAGCTTCCAGAGCGTTAAAGTAAAACTCAAGAGAGAAATAATTTAATCATCATTTTTATCATTTCCAAGTGACTTATATGTTGAATATATTATTTATATGTTGTAATAAGCTGCTGATGCTGCTGAAATATTTATCTTAAATGGTGAGTTACAATAAAATTACACAAATTTGAATGTGATAATAACAGCACACACATACAGTCACACATATATGGCCACATTTCACGTGTTTTTTCATTTCCTCTGGGTTTCACTTGACTTCAGATGATGGATGAAACCTGTTTTCTCCAGGGTCAGAACATTAGACCGTTTTTCTTCAGGTGTGGGGAAATAAAATCAGACTGCGAGGAACTTGAACACATGTTTTTTTGTCTGCTAACGCACAAACAACACAAAACCCAAACACTGGTCAGTCCGTACAGTCTGGCTTTGGCTTGTGAATCCTACGTGATTTAGATGAACCCACACACACACACACACACACACACACACACACACACACACACACACACTTCCTGACTGCCGGGACAGTATTTCTGAAGCTCTAATTGTACAGTTTGTCTAAGAAAATGTAAATAATATGTTGTTAGTTACCACAAACTCCTTGACTGGAATATTTGAAGTTATTTTTTGTGAGGGGAGCTCCGTCCTTTTTAGTATTTTCAAGGTAAAACAACATTCAAATAAAATAAAATAAATGTTGTACATCTCAAGTTTCTTTTCCTTTATCTGTCTTTTTCTGACTAGATGCAGTTAAACCTATGGTTCCCAAGACGACCGCGGTTCTGCCGCCGTCCATCAAACTGCACCACAACCAGCATGATGACCCATTTCTGACATGTGAGTTAAAGTATGAAACATCAGCTGAGTGACATGAGAAGAAATTAAACTAACTGCGACAAAAACAGGGCTTTACTCAAAAAAAAGTTGATCGCTAACTTCTTAAATCAAATAAAAAGTTTAAAAAGTTGGACTCGACAAAGGTTTAGCATAACTGTGTCACGTTCTAATGTGACGTTACCAAACATTAATCATTATCTGTTTAATCTAAAAAAAAAAAAAACTGCAGACGTTAATTTAATTTTGAAATGTTTTGTTGCAGTTTACAACCTTCACTGCACAATGTACTTTTGTATATTTGACTCTTTATTATGTAATATTATCCATTCATCTAAAATATGCATTTATTCTAACATAAGCCTTGTTTTGGAACATGAGCAGTACTATCTGCTTTCCCTTCTAATCACATCACACCATTAAAACGTTTCAGATATAGATTCAAAATATGCACAAATATACCATATTTCTTAATGACGGATTATCAATCTGTTTCAATGTCTATGATCGATCTATTTACAACATATGTATAAATGATGTATACTAATCACATTATTATCATATAATATTAATAAAGCAGTGACACTAATATCTACACACATAATCACATTATGTCTTCATTAACACATAGCTGTAAAAATATGCACTCATTTGCATGTCTATATATGTATATATATATATATATATATATATAGACATGTGTTTTAACCTCATATGTAAAGCAATATATGCATATAGTGCCATATAATTCCTCTTAAGACTCAGCAAATAAGCTTTAAAATAGCAATTAATACAATATGAGAATGAATTGAGTAAAACGTCAAACCTCTGCTCTTATAGTACAAAATCAATTTACTGTAGAATTTAGCAGCTTACCTGAAGTCCAGTTCACACCAGAACTATAACTCAGATTAAAAACGTCATGAGCCAGAATGGAAACGCAGCACACTGCTGCAGATTCAGAAAACAACACAACTCAGAGATACACATCATCACTGTTTCTCTGTTCTGGTCAGAAACCTGCCGTCAGTCGTGTGGGAAAACAGTTGATTTAGGAGAAATTGACATCACAAAATTGAAACGACAGGTCGTAAAATTATGGCAGCGACTTTTATATATATATATTTTTTAATAAAATCAAAGCTGTAAGTGTATAATCTGAGTAATACAAAAGTGTGACTTGATTAAAATATGAAAACACATATTTTTAAACACCTAAAACATGTGTAGAGAATTTCAGGGACTCTGTTCTGCAGTTATTACTGTGGTAGTTGTTTATTTAGCTTGTAGTTTATCTATTTATGTATATTATCCATTTATTGTCAATGTATCAGTGTTTGTGAGGAGCCCTGGAGATAAAGATGAGTGTGTGACTTTAAAAAATTCTTCCAAATCTGCCGTAGAGCATCGATTTCACATTGAGTTGTCGTGAGTTACGTAAATTGATTTTATGAGTGAGCGTAGGTGCTGAACGCTTTCACAGTGACCTTCTTGGTCATGGCGGGTTCCTGGAGTGGTGGTCACAGTGTTTCCCGTCATCACACACCACATCAGACTTTCAGGTGTGTGTTGTCAAAGCTGGACACACGTCAGAGGATTTAATTTATTGTTCTTGTACCTGCTGAAAGATCAAGGTGGACAAAAAAAACAGGCTTTGCTACATAAAACAAAACAGTCTAAATTATAGAAGAGTTTTGATGATTTTAAATCAATATTATCATGAATAAATGCAGATTAAATAGGTTCAGGCCTTGCTTCTTTTTAACCTGACAGCCATGTAAATCTGCAAAATGCCCTTATTTTGACTTAATTCAAGCACTGACCCCTCATTTGTCTTCAGTTTGTGTCTTAAATCGTTCCCCGAGATTACCTGTCACTTGTTTCAGTGGTTGAAGTTCTGGATTAAAACCCTGAGCTCACAAGGATATCTGATTGTGCTCAAGTTTGAATTTAATCCGGCTTTAGTGCACAACTGTGCAAACCCAATCTACACGAGCGAAGATGAAGAGAAGGGTTTTGGGGGGGGGGGGGGGGGGTAAAAGTTGAAGAACCGAGATGGAGACTTGACTTATCTGCGGCCGCCTTAAGTGAAGCCGTTTGGAGATAGACGGAGTAAATAGAAAACAGCGATTGTCGTCTCGCTCTGCCTCCTTCTCCGTAATCTGATTGGGCACGTTCCCCCGAATCGAGGGCAACGCCAAAACAAAAGATCACCAATCAGATAGAAGGGGCTCCCACTGAAGTTCTTGGCATGGTATGAATGCTTTGCCCTCTCATGTGCGCTAGTATCTAGCAGTGAGATTCCCCGTGTCGCTTTTATGTGTTAATCGTCACCGCTCAGTGAGACTATTGTGCTGTGTGCATCGCCGGGGGAGGAAACTGCAAAAAAAGAGGAGTTTATGTGGGGAATGAATGCGAGCGGCGGAGACTGCCAGCACCATTTCACACGAGCAGAGAATTGCCTCATCCCCCCGTTGACGGAGGTCCAAGAGTGCAATGTGGTGCTCTGCCACCACAGACATCTCTAATTGGTGAGAAGGAAAATGGAGAGCAAATGATTTCTATATCATTTCTATTTTCAAGGCGGAAGGACAATTATCACCCGAAGCTCGTTCTTTTCTTTTACACCTCGGAGATATAGACGAGACAGGTGTTTTAAGGCCCTGACACTGCTGCAGGACTGACCTGTGATGCCTATAAAGTTTCCTTAATCACTTTCACAAGCACTTTAAATCACCTTTTCAAACTCGGCATGTTTAAGGGGAAATTTGAGGGTGAAATCAGGGTTGAAATGGAGCAAGAATCCCTTAAATGTATCCATCAAAGCCTCAGTTAAGTCTTCACATCGATTTTTAAAACTCATACACGGAAGCTTTTGTTTAAATTCTACCTTATTTCTAAAGAGATAGCAAATATGTGATGCAATACAAAACCGAAACATTGCATCTTGGGATTTAATATTTCAATTAAGTGGTTCCTGCTATACAAGGTCACACACTGAGTTAACAATTGCAGTCTCTCAAATTTGATGTCAAATATTTCTCTTAAATGGGTTAAATGATCAATCCAGTAAAAAAAAGTTTTGTTCTAATCTTTTAGTCACTTTTTCAAATTGTACTTCTTGTAAATATGATTTTAAATCTGCATCTGAAACATCCTGAAAGATAAACATGTTAGAAAGAGTAGATGAAAGTAAGACGGTGGCATTGATAGCATTTCATTTTAATGGTGTTTAGTGATTAAATGTTAAACTCAACACAAGTACTGTTAAAAGCAGAAACAGATTATTCTGCATAAGTGATATCAAGGATATAACACAGGACTTTAACAGTGCATCTATTGGATGACCTTGATATGTCACACCTCTCTTCAAGGGGAGTTCCATCCATTTAGTGTTGGTTTGCCCTGAAGACACAGATTTTAAAAAGTTAGAGACAAAGATGTGCTGAGTTTCAGTTTGTGCCCAAACCTCCAAATATGCTGGGTCGTGCAAGGTAATAGTATTACTACCAGTAACACAGGAGAGCAAACTAACATCAGTGTTATTTTCTCAGATGTGACAAAGCTCCTCTACAGCTGCAAAAGTCTGTTTGCAGAAGTCTTTGTCTTTATGAATCTATCAAATCTTTCAATGTCACCTCTGATATTATGACACAGATGCATAAAACAGTTTAATTTCAAAAACTGAAGCATGTCAGACAGTGATTCACTTCAGAAGACCTGTCCTGTCCGGTCGTAGCTCTTCTTTATCTGCATGTTTGTCATGCTTTGTTGCTTTCAGTGACAAAAAGTGCCATTTTTCTAAAGCTGCGTCATTGCTTCAAAGGATTTAAGTGAAGAGACGTTTTGCATTTACACGTTTGTTTTAGTGGAAACTTTGACTTTAGAGGGAGATGTATGAGTTTGAACAGTGGTTTGTTGTAAGATGTGAGTTTACGCTGTTGGAGCTAGTGGCATTAGTTAAAGGGGTTAACTTATACTTTGACATTTTTTTAATAATTCTTAGCTGCCAAAAAAACAAGAGAAAAGCTTCTCTGTTCAAGCTCTGCTCTGAATGCTGATATCTCATCTGTGTGTGTGTGTGTGTGAGTGTGAGTGTGAGTGGGTGTGTAAAGCAGATGCCATTCTGCTGATCTCAGTCCACATCCATCCGTCTACAAACCAAATCTTCCCAAGGACGAGCGGCCCTCCTCGCACCCTTTCTCCCTTTGCAGGTCAAACGCCGTCCAAACCGTTTCATCTCGTCTCGCAGGTCGACCGACGCCTGACGAAGAACATCTGCCCGCCAAAATATTCACAAGCTGCCACAGAAGCAACATCAACTGTCGGTTTGTCTCTGCTGCCACGCAGAGTCATCGACAGTGTTGAATGGTGACGCATCTGTTGTGCTGCTGACTTAGCTGCGTTTCAACAAGTTTCCATCTGATCTTCAGCCATTACAACAACAAGAGAATCACATTTAGACCCAGATTCAAATCAGCGGCTGCAGATGTGTTTATATAAAAACAACATTTTTACAATTGGTTTGTCATTTACGGTTTATATAATGATACAATTTAAATAATAACCACAAAAACTTTATATTATAAGAAAGAAATCTGACAAATAAAACTTATAACAATGCAGGATAAAATATGTGAAAGGCAGTAAAGGAAAATATATATTGAATATATAAAATAATCTAGGGAATATTTTAAAAGTAAAGATATATTTAATAAAATACTTGAATAAGAAGAATTTGTATTAAACATGAAAAACAATGTGCAGAAAATATTTTTTAAATATTAGAATGCATCTTAAAAATAAAGCTTGTAGAAAACGTTTCTAATGAAATAATATATATTTAATATAACATGAGGCAAAATATGGAGATAGAATATTTAAAAAAAAATAGAAAAGAATGTTTGGAGAAATATTTTGAGAGTAAAATAAATTTTATAAAACACAATTCTAAATAAAAATATAAGAATATGATGCATGTAAAGACAAGATAAAGAAAAACACAAATCATTTGTTTTCACAACTTTTGAATTTGAAATTAGTTTTTCCAACAGAAAAGCACTTTAACCTTGATCCACTGTGTCCGACGAACCTCATATACATGGGATTTTCCAAATGCACTGCTGTGTTTCGCACATGAACTTTCTAAGTGTCCGCAGCAGCGGAGCAAAGCTGAGTTTGTAAAGGTTTAGAGGTTGTGTGGACTGTGTGGAAAAGTACATCTCGTTACGTCTCGAGCTGCGAGAGATCTCATTCGGTGTGCGTGAGGTTTAAAGGTTGCACACAGTGAGCAGAAAAACTGGGAAACCATTTGACTTCACTGGAAATATACAGTCAATATTGTGCAAGGCTTTAATGGTCAAACATATGCATATTTTCTGCTCGAGTCCTCCTGCTTTGATAAAGCTCAAATACATTCTGTATCATCTATCAAACACAGGGAGGAGGAGGAGTGAGGGGGAGACGGAGGGAGGCGGGAGAACAGAAGTTAGGTTTTGCCACGGTACCGAGCAGTTATTTTATTGACGTGGGAAGACACAGGAAACGAGCTGCTTTCACTCTTGCATGTCGAGTCCTTCTGTTGGCGCGCGAATCCAAAACAATTTCAGATTTTGAGAAATACGGGGGCAGCTGGCGTTCCCACAGCCGCACTGGAATTAGGCGTTTACGCGCTGCAACCCTATCTGCTCTGCACCTGGGCGACTAGCATGCAGGCCTGCACCTTTGAATCGGGCACACAGGCCACCGCTGTAGTGTGTGTTTGTGTGTGTGTGTGTGTGTGCATGAGAGAGAGAGAGAATATGCAGTGTGTCATTACAGGAAAAACTGACTTCCTGCATGTTTGACATTTTTGTTTGAGCTGGAAGTTTCCTGACTTTCATTCAGTGTCGGTTTTTACAAACATCATGATCTTAAAAACCTAATGTAATATTTCCTCATGGCGTTTTGACATAAACTGATGATTAGACATAGGCATCAAGAATTTGAGGTTTGTTATTGATTACATGCACAGGACTGGATCCGAGATAAGTGAGAAAAATCGTGATTCTGCAGTAAAGATGCGACAATCTGAATTACACAGTAAAAAATTCCCCATAATTGTATATTTGTGTTCTCCAAAATTTGTTTAAAAGCCGTATAATTCAATAACAATTTCAAATAGTTTTCCTTAAAAATTAGTATTTCAATTGCAACCTTCCTGTTGCAGGATTCCTCCTGACTGCGTGTGAACTTTACGTGTTACAACACGTGCAAAAACAAATTTACCGCTCCTTCCACAAAGTTAACGATGACTTTGACCCTCTGGTTCTCCACCTTTCACCCGGCGTCTGGGTTTGAAGGTTTGAGGCTGCTCTTACATGAGACCACAAGATGTATTTCTCTATCCGAGGCATGGTGGAGCGACTTTATTCCTGTACCTATAAAAAGAGATTCTTTTGAGTGTCATCTTACTGATGAATACGAAGTGTCTTTGTAAAGGTCGATCTAATTCCTTTTTTACATGGATTTAAAAATAGCTTTCAAATACTGCAACTCCAAACTAGTCCCGACTCATTTTAAAGCCACACAGTGATCATGGAGGATCCTCTCGGACTGCAGCGACACTGGAAGTCTATAAAACCTGCAATGAATGAATGTTTCATTAGCAGGACTTCATTAGTCTGGGTTTTAGTAGAGAGGTTCTTTTTTTTTTTTTGTCGTAAAAGCACATTTCCTCTATCGTGCCAAAAGCAAAACTCGCTCAAATTCATTCTCAGCGACTTTGTCCTGAAAAGAACGTGCGTTAGACCTTTATCGTATCGGCGGGGGGGCCCGACGGCGTTACAGCCAGGCGTGGTAAACAGCGGTGAGGAGGGGAACATGTTGTCGCCCGTGTTGAACATCTGACCTGGCTGGAACCTGCGGCGAGCGGCACAGCTGAACAGGAGGCCGTCTGGATGGGAGAGGAAGGGGTGGGAGGTGGATGGGGGAGGAGGAGGGAGGGTGGGGGGGCTTGGCTGTACATGCTTGGCGACGTGCCCCGGTCCCATTGACCAGACAGCTGAACTAGCGAGGGAGGAAAGGAGGGAGCAAGGGAGAAAAGCAGGAAATGGATGGAGCCTCTGTTGTTGTTGTTTTTTTATACATGACAAATAGTAATGCGTACAGTTATCTTTATTTAAACCTCCAGGTTTGTTGATCTGATCTAAGGCGTCCGTGCAATTGAAATTTCCCACGAAACAATCTGTGGACTATCTATGAGTGTGTGTAACTACTTGTTGTTTGACTTTAAGTGACTGTTGATCCATGGCAGAGACGTGCGCTCTACTGAGTGACTTCTAGTTAAATTGTGCAGTGAAATGAACCAGTGGCACGTCAAACCTGGCCGAGACATGTGCTCTGACAGTAGAGTAGAAGTACCATAGCTAACACTTAATCCGACCTTGTGCGATGGAAATTACATTTATTAAGTATATGGCTGGTTCCCCAGTTAACAAGCAAAATAACTTGGATTATGTAGGTGAGGCAACAAAAGTGTGTGAGTGTGAGAGAATATCAGGAATGAGTGCGTCATTGCAGGAGAAAGTTTCCGTCCTGTCATCATTATTGTTTTAGTTGCAATAGGCAGATATGTTATTACAGATGGGTGTTTCAATATTAGCATTCTGTGACTTGCCAGATCCATGAATTAGCAGCGTTTCCTCATGGTGCTAACAGAACGTGGGTGGTGTTACGTTTCCTTTAAAAAAATAAAAATAAATAAGTATTTAACATTGCAAACCAGACATATGCATGTAAACATAATATCTAAGAGACAGGGTCCAACCTGTGACCACTGCTGTTTCTGATTGAAGTCCCCATTTTATATTTAAGACAGTATTTATATATGCATGTTTTTATTTCTTCATTTGACTGAAACATTTTAACCTATGTTCGGAAACTAGAAATATGTTTTTATCTTTGTCTTGTGATTTAGTTGCTTCCCACACGCATGCTTTTCCGTTCACTTGTGTGTATTTGAGTGTCAGTGCTCGTGTGTGTTTGCACAGTGCGTCAACACTCTTGTAGGCGCACCACAGCATGGGCACATATGCGTGTTGTCTCTTTCCTCGTCTGCGACTGTCAGTGTGCCCGCATGTGACTGCCTCTGCTGGGTCCCTGCGGGGGGCCGCTGGTGGCCCCGCCCACCCGGGGCCGGTTCCAGCCAATCAGGTGCTAATGTGCGGGAACAGGAGAGGGCTGCGCTGACAGATGGCGGCCTGACCTGGAAAACCTGCCCCCTTTTCAGGGTTCAGCAGTCGGCAGATGACAGGTATTATTTCATAACCCGAAGACTAAAGAGGGGTCGGTGGTGGCACACACACTCACAGACAAACAAGCACACTCTTACTATTAGTTTGAATCATTAACTAGTTGCTGGCTGATTTCCTGTTGAGTTTTTAGAGTTTTACTGTGGTTTTAGATCATATTTTAGTCTTAAAGATCCAATAAGCTCATGTTATAAGTAACAGTGTATATGTTTCAATGGGATTCATGCTTTGAAACCTTTGTTTTAATTCACCAATTAATATATATATATATATATATTCCAAGTCAAATATGAAACCCATACACATATTTGTTTCTTTGTCACCTGAAATGTCTTTTTTTGACTTAAATAATGTGAATTTAAGACAAACATTGTTCACATCTCCTAAATACTCTTATTAAAGTAAGAGGAAGTCTTTTTTTTTTAAGTATTGTGCATCCTATACCTGCTCTTCACACAGTTTAATTCAATTTCCATCGAACATGGACACCCTGATTTTTTATTTATTTTTTAAATTAAATTGCAGACACAAAAATTATTTAAAGAAAATTATTTTTGGTATGAGTAGGATGCAGAAGTCGTGCACAGCAAACACACACACACACTGTGCACAGATTGCACACAGTACAGATAATTTCACACTTAGCCATCCACTCACACACACACACACACATTTATCTGAGGCTCCAACCAGCCTTGTAAGTGTGATGTCAGGGCAAATCTGTCTGGCAGAAAGTGCTTTTTGATGAAGTCATTCATAAATTTTAATACAACATGTCAGCGAACATGATGTATAGACTGGCTGCTCATTCATATTTCAAACAGTCTGCTGTTGAGAAAACAGGGGGTTGTACCTTGCTCTACCTTAAAGTGCTGTGTGGTTGCGGCCGTCAGAGTCTGAGCCTGAGAGCAGACTCTGTTATACTTTTATCATATATCAGCTGTCAACCATGTCTGGCTGCATCGGAAGAATAGACAGCTTGCTAACATATAACTCCCCATAAATTTCCAAAAATCTATACATGGTTTGTAAAGTATGTTTCAAAGTGAAATCATTTATTTGCAAATCCAAGAGCAAGGAAATCACTTGCATCATAATTCACTCAACGTGACCTAATGCGAACTAACTTAGCTAGTGGTTGTGGCTCAATCCAGGGGCTGCATTTGAAGAGTGATTGCGTCACATTTCCAAGGCTCCCTCAAATGCGTCCTTTCATCAAGGGGTGCATTCTACCTGGCCCGACCTATCCCAGAATCCCTCGCACCGTATCCTGTGAGTACATCAACCGTGTTTCAAGGAGATGATGGCTGCGTCAAGCAACGAGACATCTAATACTTGCAACACCCCTCGACTCAACAGAACAGTTAACAGCACACATGAAACAAGGTGCATTAATACTGCTCGTCGTGTCCAACTTCAGCTTTGGCTACTGCTAGGCAACAGCAGTAAGGGCGGCACGAGCTAGTGATGCCGATTGCGGAAAGCTTGTGTAGACGAGACCGTTTCATTCCAGCTTGGCCTCAGTAAAACAGTGTTCCTGGCTCAAGTGTTTTGACAGCTTTTTGAACAACGATTGAATGTGGGGTCAAAAGGTCACCTAGAACCCAGATTAGAAAATATTCACCGTGTGACGATGCTGTGAACAGCCGAGCATCGTATTGAATTCCCTTCCACACAACTCCGACTGATGCTCGCCATGCTGAGTCGAAGGTGGCTGATATCTGATTTTCCCAACCTAAGACGCTCGCCTTGTATGAATATGAGACACATTACCGGTCCATTAATTGATCTGGGTGCCGCTTTGAAATGTGGACCTCCCTGAGAATCAGGAATTAGGGCCGACTCCGGGGCCAATTAAGTGAGCCTCAGCCGGCTCCTCTGTCGCATCTCAATCAGTCTGGACCGTCCACAGGTGAAATGCCAGACCGAGTCGTGGGTCGCCGCTGTGAATGCTAAAGGCAGGTTGGAGCGGTAATGCTATTCACGTCCAAACCATGCCATGCATACAGCGCAGGGGGCAGAAGCTAATCGTCTCTCATTTGCAGGTTTTACCTTTCATGAACCTGCAGCTGCTGCTAAACACCATTGACTGATCAGAAACGTTCTCCTCTCAGTGTGTGATGCCAGTGTTTACCTTTGCTTTTTCATCTCTGCCAATAATAGACGCAGCACGTCTGTGAGTTGCACAGAAGCAGAGATGAGGAGATAATTATCCCTCTGGGAGGATCCCCCTCTCTCTGTCATTTTAGTGATTTTACTTTGTAATTCACAGTTAATGACAAGCTCAGGCTTTGATAAGAGTTATATGTGATTTTATTGGTTCTTGTGGGGGATTCTTCACTTTTACAATTTAAGAGCAGCAAAGCAATTTTTTTCTGCAAATATGAAATAATTTGAAAATAGAAGGTTAGTGCTTTGGTAAATATTCCTGCAATTATATTGCAACTTTTTTGGAATAAAAATAAGACACACAAAAATAGCTTTAGCCTAGTGTAACTAAAAACAATCTGTTTTTAACTAAACTGTCAACAGTATTGAGTTACAATTACAATAACTTGCAGTGCTGATGGGCACTTTAAAGGTACAGTGTGTAGAATTTTCATCATGACATTTCATCTAGTGTTGAAATGTCATGTTGCAGCTGAACCACCTGTCACCTCACCCTCTCCTTCCAAACATGAAAAAGAACCTGTGGTAGCTTCAGTTTTCATAAAAACTCAAAGGTTTTGTTTTTTCCAGTCTGGACTCATGTAAAAAACATGGCGGCCTCCGTAGAGAGGACCCCCTTCAATGTAAATATAAAGTATTTGAATATAACGGACATTTTCTGGGGTAAAGAAATCTACAATTCATACAATTTAGATGAAATGAACTAGTGAAAACATCATGAGGATTATTCTACATTAAATTTCTGCCAATAGTTTCCTTTCACCTAAATCTTACACACTGGACCATTAAGTAAATCAGGGCTAACATTATGATATCCCTAACAGTTAAAAACATAAAAATGGTTGAAAAATATGTAGGTATTTAATAGTAAATGACTTTATGATATAGCAATTATATGTTCCCATGTTAATACTAATTATGACTCCCGGTCTGTCATGTGTCAGCCATATAATCTCTGGGAGCTGCCTGGCTGACCATGTGCTGTGTTCAGATGTGTCCTGCATCTCTTAACCCTGTTGTAATCCCGCGTACAGCCAGCGTGATCCTTAATTGAAATAATCCCTGCCGATGAGCGCGGCCTGTGCTGCACAAACCCTGTAGCCCGAGCCAGTTTCGTGATGGGTCCAGTTTAACCCACTGTGTGACTCTGACCTTTCCCTCGCTGCTCGCTGAGACCATCTGAACCCGTCCCAGTGAGGACATCTGGTCGGATACTCGGGAGGTCGTTTGATCCGCTTGGCTGCTCCCAGAGGCCTCTCAGACCCTCATAGACTTACAGTAGAGAGCTGACTGCTGGAGGGGCGAGTGACAGCAGCACAGTTCCATATCAGGGAGGGAAAGTTATGACTGGGAATAGATTAATCATGCTTCCCCAGGTTTTGAAAATGCAGCACAGTCCCCGCTACAGAATAAAATAAAATAATTTACAAATGAAACAGAGATGGAGCTTATCATCCCAAACTAACACACATATTTACAGTCAATCATGTTTTGGATAAACCCTTTTAACTTTTGCATGTGAATAAATCTATAAGTCTACCTCTATGGGCCTTGTATATAAATTAAACATATTTTAATATTATATCTGTAAATATATACCTCTTTTTTTCCTCAGTGTAGGTTCCAGCTGTCTGTTTTTCCAACAGTAAAGCAGTTGAACCATATCCAACAATGTTGGCCTGCACATGTGCTAGATTGTTTTTTGCTCGCTAATCTGTTGTTGTTGTTATTTTGGGATGGTTTCTGCATGAAGAATTTATAGAGTACAGTACGATAAGGTACAACACTACTCAGAGCGATACGGTACAGTATGATATGATATATGTTTATGTATGATACAATATAACACTGTAAAGTATGATATAATATGACACAGTAAGTATGATATATAAATATGAAAAAACTTTTGATCCCACGTCAGGAAAATTCCCTTGTTAACCAACAGACAATTAAAAATAGGTCAACAAGGGAGCAAGTTGTGTAAGTTCAGAAATAAAGAATAGACAATAAAATTACACAAAAGGAAACAATTAAAAAAAAACTGACATGCACATAATTTACACCTTTTACTACAGAGAGAATATTAGTGAAACTATTGGTATAATTATATTTTAAAGGTCCAGTGTGTAAGATTCAGGTGAGGTTTTTATGACAATGAAAGGCTAACACAGGTTCATCTTCATGTTTGGAAGGAGAGGGTGAGGTGAGGGGTGTTCAGCTGCAACATGTAACTTCAACACTAGATATCACAAAATTGTACACACTGTACCTTTAAGATATTATGACCATTTTCACATACAGAAACTGTATGAGGATGGATGCCTTTGATAGATTACAAGGTAAACAAATCAAATCAGGTTATAGGAGACCTTTGAGATAATAGCAATAAAGGCAATGACATGGACTACTCTAAAGGCATGTTATATTTATTATTTTAAAAAATTGCGAAGTTGAGAAGCGGTCACACAAAAAAATGTCTTCAGCTCCAAAAAACCTCCACAAGCTTCTAAAGAAGGAATCTTGAGCTAATACACTACAAGATGATACAAGAGTTAAAACAAGTAAAAACCTAGACGTTGTCTGTTATTTTAAAGATTTTAAACATGCCCACTTTGTTTAAACAGCACTGTTTATAATGCATTACCTCTGAGTTAATATCCGCAGTGTGTTCTGCACTAATGAATGTGTTTCTCTCTCTGTATTTAGTTATTCTGCCTCTGAATGGGTTCGTCTCTGCCTCTTTTTCCTGCCACTGTATCTAAAACAGTGCATTAACATCTGCAGCCCATTTAGTGCTGCTGACACCAGGCTAATAACAGTGTGTGTGTGTGTGTGTGTGTAGATCGTAGCTTAAGCACTAGCCAACAAGCACAGCTGAAAGGTGTCACAGAGGCTCCTACGCCTCCTCTAACAGTTACTGATTCAGGGGGCGCTTGTGTTTTTTCTTTTTTCTTCTTCTTCTTCCATTTCTGTCTTTTCTATGACCTAAAGCTGCTCGCTCTAAAGGGACATTCAACTGAAATGCTTTTTGTGCTCAGCATCCAGTTTCCAGTCTGGTTCTGTGGCTGTAAAGGCGGAGTTAGCAGACCTGAGGTTGTCGCCGCCAACACCTGAGGGACTAGTTTTTCGTGTCTGTAGGTGGAATTGGTGTGCAGATGGAGAGGAGGGGTGGGTGTTAAAACCAGAAAATAAAACGCATGTAACGCAGCGTCCACACCCCTCGCGTATTCTCCCATGCTCTCTCTTTGTCTGCATTGTTTGCTTTTTTTGTCCATTTGAAATTATTGATCTTTTACAAATATTTTTCAAGGTATCTTAATTACTCGCCAAAGAAGCGGTGCCTTGGCCGGCGGACAACACAAATAAGTTAATTTGCATTTCTGTGTTGTGAGTGTTTTGGCAGGCGCCGCGCCGGTCCAGATTGTAACCCCTATTTCTGCCTCCAAAAACCTGCCTTGGAGGAGCGTCCACGGAGGGATTAGGGATTTAGTGGGGAAGGTAAGTGTGACTACAAGCTTTGGCTCGCCATCTGCTCCCCAGCAGAGTTGAGGCCAACCTGTGCAGCCTGCAGCAAAGACCTGGGCACTGTGCTAACTCTGGCTCGAGCCAACCTGGCGCCCGCGGCCCCAATCACCAACAGTCTGCTGATTAGTTGTAAGAAGCACTCCATATGTAGCAAAGTTTTTTTCCTCCTCTCTATCTGTGTGTCTGCTTCCCTTCCTTCCTCTCCTACTTATATATTCTCTCGCCGCATTAAATAAATATGGACGTATGCATGTTTTTTTTTTAGCAAATGGCGGATCGCCTTCGGTTGTCTGGCACCGTAGAAACGAGCCTGTTCTTCTTCTCTCTCTCTCCCTCTCACCTCTGACAGAATACCAAGCCAGGGAAGGAAAGGAAGATGAAGAAGAAGAAATCCTGGCTGTCCTCCTCTCTTCTTCTCCTTCCCTCACTTGCTCTATTTTGCCTGGCAGCACCAGAAGACAGATGACAAGGGTTTGTGGCCGTCTGATCACCCCTGGGTGGGTATTTTCTAATTTATTTAACGGCAGCTTATTAACAAAAAAAGAAAAAACACAATGAAGAAGAAGAAGTGGAGGAGGAGGTAGGATAAAGAACACAGGGGGAAGGCAGGTCTCTCACCCCAGCGGCCAGGCGAGTCAACCCACCAGAGGAAGAACCAACGAAGAAGAAGGGAGAGGATGCACCGACTCCCCTGGTAGAGATACCCGAGAAGATCAAACGACACCGGAGGAGGTGGAGAAACAGAAAAAGGAGGGGAAAAACACAAGAAACATAATGCTCATTATTAAATTGCAGCCATTCCTGTTGCCAGGAACCTATTTCTCAGTATTAATTATTCATATTTTATTTCAGTAATCCAATACTCAGGTGAGAGCGGCTGCTCGTGATAGAACATGTAATTTCGAAGCTTAATGGCAGCAGGGCGGCCTGAGCAAGGGATTAGCAGCAGAGTATAAATCACTAATGGCTGCGTGAACGTACAGAGGCTTGAATCCGTCTTGCTTTGTGTTTACTTGTGTTTTATTGCACTGTGTTGCTCCGAGGGAAACACTTTGTGATGACCTTTCTACAGAACTTGAGAAATACAACAGCAAGGGGGAGAGAAGGGGGAGAAAAATAAAAAATCACACTTTCCAGGCGGAATAAGTAATTTCCTGATTTGTCTAAACAAAGACTTCATCAGCATCTTTTCTCTCTCTCTCTCTCTCTCTCTCTCTCTCTCTGGCTGACAATGAATATACAAGCACACAGAACACAGGACGCCTGACATGTTTGCAAATGCACACACGGCCTGATTCATACAAATTATGTTTTTCAAGGAGAATAGCACCATCACTTACTCGTGATCCGATTAGCTGGATTCTCCTCTGTGCTTGAAATTCATCTCATCTTCACCCAAACACCTCGATTTGTCTGCTCGATGAAACACTTCGCGATAATAACAATTTATGGACTCACAGGAATTTGGGGAAGATTATAAACATTCAGCATTTATGTCAGCTAACTGTAAACCCTGGGGCCCGGCCTTCTTTCTTATTTTATGCTTCCCACATAAATGTCTCTGTTAGGGTCCCCATCGTTCTTAGACAGGCTGACAGGAGATTTCTTCTCTGTCCATATTCTTCACTGGGGGGTTAAAGAGAAAGGTGTATTTACCTTTTCTTACCGTGATGCTGGTTTAAATCCAGAAGAATCACATTTCCCACAAAATCATCATTGTTAGTAGAACAAATTGAATTAAAGGGTAAGTTTTGCTTCAGAGGAACAACTGTATGTTTGTGTGTGAGTCTCAGTCTGTTCTGTTTTTTTCTTGTTTCAGGCCATTCAGCTGCTCCTGCTCGATCAGTGGCCGCTCTTGCAGGCCCATGATGTTTTTGACCAGTGATTATAATGAGCAGGTACAACCAACATCTCACCCCGGAAAGAAGACATCATTAGATAAGTTTCTAATGTTGCAGCTTTTGGAAAGGTTTGAGGGAGACTTGTTTTAGTCTTTCTCATCTCTAGTGTGTTATACAGATTATTTAATGAATTTAGAAGTTCTCCAAAGTTAAAAAGCCCAGAGTCTGCAGTAAAGGGAGCTCCTCTCCCCGACAGAAAACACTGAAGCTCCTGAAACACCCTTGTCAGTAGAGCAGCTGATACTTCCACCTCATAGTGATGTGACATCGGTTGTACACTAATTTTCATAATGCGTTATGGGAAATAATGAGGGAATATATATTTCAGAATTGCTGAATTTGCAAAGCTTCTGCTGGATTTATATATAAACAACTCACAGCCTTTAACCTAATATCCACAATGATTTAAAAAACTTTATTGCTTGACTTGATCTTAAAGGTCACTCTTGCCTCAGTTTATCATCTTAAAGGCGACATGTTCAGGTTGATAATTCTAATTTGTTTAATTACTTGAAAAGGTGTCATGCTCTTATGTTCAGACCACACATCACTTTCCTTAAACTACCTATTGCATCTTTTCAGCCTCTGTCTGAAACTTTAGGTTTCAGCTCCTGTCTCTTTAAGACACCCTCAAGTCGGCTCTGATTGGCCAGCTGGCCCACTCTTTTGTGATTGGTCAGCTGCTTCCAGCGCACGTAGGAAATGCAAATGTATGGCCTTGTGATGTCCGCACCCTTGATGTACAGGCTGGTCTACTGACAAGGTGTAATTTTACTAGAAATCTTTTATTCCTACATTATTAAGACCTCAAACGCAAGTACACCAAGGGTCAGAGGTCAGTCAACTGATTTTCTGTCATTGAACAAGTCGAGCTGACTGAAAACACCTCCTTCCACAGGGAGTAGTAACGTCTGTGACTGTAAACCCGCTGTAAATGAGCTGTTGCTTTAAAAATGCACATGATGATTCTCTGGTTGATATCCCACTTTATTTATATTTTTCATTTGTAGTGGCGGGGGGTAGGTACTGGGCAGCCTCACAAGAAAAAAGGCAATTAGGTCCTAGAATATGCACACATCTTGCATGCTCTCTGGTCTCCCACAAATTTGGGCTAAAAAAAAAAAAGTAAAGGTCAGCCACGTTAGTCAGATTGCACTCGACAAATTCTAAAAGGCTCGCTGGTCACGCCGAATGTATTCCCTGCAACATAATTAGCCCCCTCAATTCCCTGTTGTGCCAGGCTACCGGGTGTCTCAAAAGCCCCACCCATTCCCCCAAAATGCCTTTCACCTCTGTTTGCTCTGCGGTGATGCCTCCCCCCCTTACACCCCTTCCTCCTCATCCCTTCCTCGCCCATCTCACTGCTCTATCACACATTGTTGCTACTCTAAACTTGCTGCAGATGCAGTCGGCTGATGCATAAATTAGTCATCAACATTAGCATTAGCCGGCGCATGGCACCCGGTGCCAACTGCTCTCCGAACGGCCATAAAAGGTCATGTTTTGATGACTGAATGCCACACAGGCACCTTGGCTCCCTGGAGGAGGGTTCCCCAGGTGCACGTGAAAGGTTAAAAATTACCTACCCGCCGCCGCCTGTCTCTGGCGAAGGAAATAATTAGGGGGTTTTTAGGGAGCGGCAGAATGCCTCGCTGTCAGATGACAGAGCGTTACCTAATGGTCGTATCTGGGGAAGAGTCAACCGGCCTGTCATTCTCTTGACAGGACAAATGAGCATAATGGTGGCAGGGAAATGGGCGCCTGTTCCCCCCTTTTTTTTCAGCCAGGGAAGTGGGGAGGAGGGGGGGGGGGGGGTAAAATGGCAGCGCCTGAGCAGAATAACACAAGGATGTTAACCTTTTACATAAATCTGTTAACACGTGTATGAGGGCTGTTTAAAAGTGAGGCGTGATGCTCGCCTCCGCCAAGCTGGGGTGAGCCTGTCAGAATTTGTCCTGCTTTCTTCTTGAATTTCTTAAAATGTATTATTCATATTATTATTATTAGTAATGTTGTCATTGTTTTTATTATTATTGTTGTTATTCGAGAAGAAATAAATAAAGTTTTGAATACAAAACTTAGATAGAAATGATAATAATGGAGAGAGGATTTTTATTTGACACAATAAATTAATCAATAAATTAACATGCTCTGTACAGGAGACAAATTAATCAATTTCAAAAATCTCAGACACTTGTTGAATCTTGTACCTTCATAACCAAAGTCCTACGTAGGTGATATAATAATATTAAGAACAAATAAAATAGGTATTTAAGGATGCATCTGGTGTCAGGTGTTGCACATACAGACGATCGTTGTCTGACAAAGGAAACTGTCATTGATTTGATTTACTCTCTGGTTCACTCCAAGCACTAGGTGGCGGCAAAGCAAGTCATTGCATTTTGCACTCCTAAATTAAACAAAAGAAGAAAAAAAGTTAAAATGGAGGCTCTTACCAGTGGTGAGGCCCATGTTACACTTGTTTAATGCTTTTTTGCAGTTTTCTTTACTCTTACTGAGCCATTTTCTGTTCAAATACATAGTTTGTCCTGAAGCTTTATGTTCATATTATCCTGTTATTACAGAGCTGAGGTTCGGGTTCATCACTGTCCACTGATACTGGGGGATCCATCCTACCTGAGGTCCCACCGCTCCGCTGCTGTAACGGTAAGACCACTCTCTGAAAACTTGACTCTGATTTAGTTCCTCACGTTCAGACACGGTAGAGTTTTTACTGATCTGTGAATTTTATGTGAAGGTTATAATTAATCTTTATTCTTAAATAAAAACTTTAAGCACTTGTGAGCAAGGTTTCTACTCAAAAGCATTATTTTTTAATACATTGAAATATAGCACACAATGAATAACTTTATTTTTAGCAATTTTTATTTAACAACACGATATTTTACAAAATTCCCCAGCAACTTTTATGCATTTATAAATGACCTGTAAAGTGAGCAGCTCAGGTTTTTTTAGGGGCGGATTTGAATCCTCCAGTTCTGGCCTAAAATAATTTCCAGGCCGACTTAATATTTTGTTGTTGAAATATGATTGAGTCTTAATTTATGGTCGAGACCATGCAGTTGGATCTTGGATTAGGCTCAGGCATGTTGGTCTTCTGTGGAGCCTGCTGTGTTTAGTCTCCTCTAAACTGATCTCCTGTCAGCTTCACACCTCTGATCAGCCTCAGAGGTTCCAGCAAGCCTCTGAGGTGCAGTTTAACACACACACACACACACACACACACACACACCAGCGTCATCTCTGTAATCTTCCTGTGTCACATCCTGCATGCTAACAGAGGGGTTATTAACATAACAAACTTAAATGTCCTATATAGATAATATGTTCGCAGAAATGCAAACCGGCTCAGCTGACACTGTTTAGGCAGCGCCTCCAACATCTGTTTATGAGCACTTTGCCTAATGATATCATCCGATATCATTAACTGTGGCATTGCGCGCCGCAGCAGCAGGTGCAGCTGTTTATGCCCCTCCAACACCTCCCCAACACACACACACACACACACACACACACACACACACACTGTAAGAGAAAAGACTTTCACAGTCTCCTCCAACATCAACACCAATCCTTCCCTCCCTTCCACCCTATGAATCGCCAAACCGCTCATTAGGACAATTTTACTCAACAAAAAAAGCGGCCCCTATGATTTCAATCTGTATATCACCTGTAATTGTAGTTTTTAGCAGGAGCCTGATTCCATACATTTAGCAGGAGTAAACTGTTACTGCGGGTGCGAGTGCTGAAAGCACGCCTCTCGCCGCGGCCGCCAGCTGCAGAGGCTGTTTTTAGATGCTAGCTGCTTTCCTCCCGGAGGCTCGTAGGCCTCTGCGTATGTGTTTGTGCGCGTTTTTTCTGGGGGAGGTGGAGTCGGAGCTTGGCGGGGCCCCGCTTTGTTTCATGACTTGATTCGCTCTGTTTAGATGCTGGAAATTATAGAAAATTGTTGAAATTATTATTTCTGGCAGCAGCAATGAGGCTGCCTCCTCTTCCTGACCGGAAGGCCAGGTTTAGGGTCTTCACAGGTTCTGTGGAGCCTGATTCGATCGTACTGTAATTAGTCAGATGGTCCATTCAAATGTTGTGCGACACCGAGTTATCTGTTGCATTAGCACTTTACCCGAGGCAATTACAGTATTTATAGATCCAAAACAAACAATGCATATGGCAAAATGATAATTGGCTCCTTCATTTTTATCTCAGGGAAAGAAAGAACCTAAAAAAAGAAGAAATCATCTTTCTGTGTCAAATGAATGCAGCAATTATTGTTCATGTTTTGCCACAGTTTCCATCAGATGGACCTAATATTCAGTTAGGTCTGGTCGGGGAGGGTCCAGCTCTTTTGCCACTGATCTCAGGCCTGTGTGGTCAGATCAATCGGTTCGTAATTGTAGGAGAATTCATTTTTTGACTGTGAGGTGAAGGAATGAAGAGCTGTGTCGTCTTGACTGCAGCTCGTTCATTAGTGGAGTACCTGCTGCCAGTGTTCGGTCTGTTAACTCACACAGACCAAACATGTCGGCTTCTTTCTCTCTACATCATTGAAGTGTTGGTGCCAGAGTTGAATAAAAGAAAGAAAATCAGCATATATTTTAGTTAAGCTATGATTAACAGCCCTTTCACACTGACCTTGTTTGGTTGAGGTACGTCTGAATCAAAACAACAGGTGTGACATCAGGAGGCAAAGAGGCCAAACTTTTTCCAGTATGTTCCTTTAATAGATTAGCAAACAAATATAAATAATCTTACGATATATTTTGCATTAATTACAATTCTCACTTCCTCTTTGAAACTGTTAATATCTCCGTCCGTCTCACGTATTTTGTATATCCCTTCAAAATTTTAAATTTCTCGCTCTGACAGTTTTACCCCAAGATGAGCATGTTGGCACCCAGAGGAGGAGTTTTATTTGCAGGCAAAGACCCCGACACTGAACCCGCTCTGAGCACTGAAGCCCAGCAGGGAATACACACCGACCACACACACACACACACACACACACACATAATCATGTTGTTCACAACCTGATATTTGAGCTTGTTAATAGTAGCCGCTTACATGCACACACACCAAACGAAGACACACACATGACAGATCAGATATATCTGAACGTGAGAAAACACACATGCACACAACAAACACACACTGCTGCTCCTCCTCCCAGCTGTTCTCTAAATGTTGATTACACAAGACACCGGGGGGAGCCCCCTCCTTCCTCCCCACTCCTCCTCAATCCGGTAGCGGGGCGATTACCCCACAAGGAGGCTGTGCAGGACCGGCTGACCCGAGGTGCTCGGTGACCCGGGGTTGGGAGTCCAGAGAGGGCCGTGGCCCCGGGGCCTCTTGGCTGGGCTCTTCTTCCCCCTTTCCCTTTCCTTCCCTCAGCTCCGTGAGCAGCACATCTCAGGATGGGAGACATGGGCAGAGACAGCAACTGCCCGGGGACAACCGGCCGTGGAGCAGAACACAGAAATAAAGAATTTAAATCATAAAACTCCTCCACTGTCGAGACGCTCGGGTAACTTTGTGTCAAGTGAAACCGAGATGAGGCTGAGGAGGGGAGGGGGGAGATTAAAGTGAGATGATCTTTATCCTACGTGATTTTGTTCAGAGGAAATTTGTACATTTTCAGGCATTTAGCTGAAGCTTTTATCCTGCAGGAAAATAAGATTAAAGTACAAGAGGCAGCATGCTTATATGAAAATACTTTTTTATCAGTCTAAATCACCATGTGGTGCTTTAACAGACTTTAGATTCATGTGTTGGCCTCATAATCAACTTCTGTTAGCGACCACTGGGAGCTGCAGCAACTACATTTAAACATAAATGATCAGTAACGACGGAGAAGAAATTTCAAAGTGCAGTTTAATGCAGTCATCTCAGTTTTAAGTCAATAACCTTGGCTGAGTTTGTTCTACAACAGGTTACAAGGTCAGACTGTGAAGTAGACTTTTAGTGAGGCAGGTCTGCTTCTGTTGTTTAAATGCACATGGCCACTTTACAATAGTTTTAGCGTTTGGTGCTTCTAAAGAGCTGGCAAAGTCAGTCTTTTTGTAACGGCTGTGAGCTTAATTTTCACTTCACAAATTTACTAATGGGGGAACCTAAAGAAGTCTCTGTGCTTTGGAACCCTTAGGCATGAAACAGTGGAGCCAACATTGAAGTTAATGATCAACCCGAGCGCTGTCGTCAGAGTGCACGGCAAAAAAAAAGGGAAGAAAAAAATAAAAACAAGCCACCAGAGTGCAGAGGAAGTGTTGGTCTTTAATCCTGCAGAGAGTCTGCAACTTTGTTTTTGGAACTGAGACATGTGTGAGTGCGTTATTGTGGTGAAACTGAACTAATGAGCAACAGGACTGAAAACAAGTGCATTAAAAAATAGGCCAAAGTTTAAAAGAAATTCCCATTGAATTATTTCAAAGAAGGCATTTCTGCACGATGGTCTTTATGCACTTGTGCACACGTCTCGTTGTCATTACCTACCTGAGCTGCGTCTACCCACACTTAACATTGGTTTGTAGACGAGCGTGTGTCTGTTGTCATGCTGTCAGTTGGGCGGGTGGTAGTTTTTCTTTTTGAATGGAGAAAAGGGAAGGAACCAGTTAATTTAGTTGCCACTGTGAAATTATTATGGTACGTCCCTGTTGAAGGCAAGCAATCCTGCGAGCTGCTTCTTTTTCTTCGTCATTGTTTAATGCTGTCTCAACTCTTTGCAATTTGTCTGACAGTCGGAACAATTCCCCAGAACATTGGTCGCACTGCAAACAAACCAAACCATATTTCAGTTTGATCCGGACTGGGACCACCTCTCGGTGTGGGAGGTCTGGACGATGGTCCGTGGCATCTTGGTTCAGACTAAACTGAAAATTTAGAAGAAGCAGACCAAACAAGGTGTGATCCTTTAACATGATGTCATCCTTTTTCATGCTGGAGTCATTACGTGAGATTAGTTAATCACAGGACTTCAAACTTCTTCCAATTCCAACAAGTCACAGCTTACCTATTATTATACAAGGTATAAGATCTGCAAAGACCAAAGATGGACAGAAAGAGATTAAGACACTTCAGAACCCAACGTCTAACAGTCAAGATTATGCAAAGTTATATCTTGCTTTCCCATTTTGGCCTTGACACTCTGCACGGTGTTAAACAGTCACAGTTTTACGCCTGGTCGTCCGTGTATAGTTAGATGAAACTGTTCTTCACGCTCTGTAAGAGAAGGCTTGAAATTCACTTAACATGCAGGAAGTATGAATATTAAAAGCTGCTTGATAGTGACTGTAAACCTTGGTTATTTTTGTGGCCCGATGTCAACCAAGGCCAACAAGACGAACAGCAGCAGAATCAAACACAAGTTATGAAGAGCACGTCCAGAGTGATGTCAACTTAATGTTCTCGATAAAAAATGCTAAACTTGTTTTGAGTCGTCAGAATCTACATATACATGTGTTCAGCATTCAGGCCCCGCATCAGCTGTCTCTTCGCCTCAACTTCCTGCCTGTTAATGTATGCTCGCTGTGCATTTGCCCGACCTGTCTGAAGTGATTTCTGACGGCCTTGTTTAATTAGCTGGATGTGTGTGTACTTTTATACATATTCATCGGCCGCAGATTTCTGCCCGATAGATGTTGTAATTGATTCAGAGGGTTTTATAATTCCTGCAAAAGCCGACCAAGAATTTCAATGACTTTGCAATTTGGGGGAATGGAGACGAGGAGGAGGGAGGGCGGGAGGGGGGTAGGGAGGGAGGGCAGGGGCGGTGAGGAGATCTGAAGGTGCTGCTTGTACACCTGAGGAAACGTCGGCACGCCTCAGTCGGTTTGATCTCTATCGTTTTACGGAGGAAAAGAGACGGAGAGGGGAACGTCGGCTGCTTTGTTGTTGCTCTTCCACGAGTAAATTACACATTTAGGATTTATTAAGACAAGAAACAATTTTCAAATGGTGAATCTTTGGAAGCCTCCATGGAGATGTGCTCATTACTCTGTAGCCTCAGGCCATGTTCACCGCCTCCAATGCATCCTTTTTTTCCTCCCCCCCTCTTCCTCTTCCCCTCTGTCTGTATTTTTCAGCGCAGCGTTGCCATGCCTGACGCCGTAATGTCACAGTGGTTTGTTCAAAGCCGTGGTGATGATTTGGGCTCCCAGCAGGTGCCGCCCCGATGTCTGTTCAATTATTAAAGTGAGGGCCACATGGATGCATTACAGCTGCCGCACCCATTAGATAAAAAGACGATGGCTTTTGACATGGCGCATATTTCCTCTCTGCCTCACAAAGACTCTGCCGCTGCGGCCCTTTCTTGTTGCTTCTTTTTGTTTTATTCATCACCGTTGAATAAAACTGTTTTTTCTTTTGGTATGCGTGGAAATATTAAAGAGCCATTTGTTCCCTTCCATTGTTGTGGGCACAAGAGCTATTGTGATCTTTTTGATTTCCTCTCATCAAACTGAGGTCATGTCTGCTCCTCGTCGCTCTCTCTACTCTTTCAAACCTCACAGCAGCCCCCCCGTCGCCCCAATCTATCCATGAAAACGGCTGTCGTGGCGATAAATAAATCATAAGGTGGACACAAAGTTAAACCTTGTCACAGTCGCTTCCAGCAGCTTCTTTCCTTCTGCTTTTTTCCTCTGCGTAGTCGCTCAGATGTTTATACTCTGATGACGATCTAATGACCAATCAAAGTCCTCTGCGATGGAATCGGGCATTAGCCTGAAGCTGAAAGATGGCACCTATAAATTCTTTATTGGTTATTCCTTCCTCCTCCTTCATTCAGAAAAAGAAATCTCTTAAACTTTTCTTTTGTGTCTGAAACTGAAAAGCATTTTCAGAGACACATGAGAAGAGTGTTTTTAAATAGAAGGATCCGAGTCGACATCAATTCAGGCGTGAAGGCGGCGAGTTTTCAGAGGATGGTTGACAAGACAAAAAAGCTTGAACTGGCTTTGTGTTGTGATGACGGAGGTGTCGGGGGGGCAGTTTCCATGTCCAATCTTTGGACAGACTGATAAAGAGTCGCCACAGCCTGGTCACAAGGTCAAGGCTTTAAAAAGAATAGCAAAGGTGCGGCAGTTGATGCTCTGGACCAGTTCCTAGTCGTGGAACATTTACGGCCGGGCTTTTAGAAAACTGATAATGATACAATTAATTTAAATGAAATCATTTTATCATAAATTACCTTTCACATGCCACTAGTTTGTCTGGGCTGCTTTTTTCCCAATGAAACCTCTAAGAGTAAAAATCGTTAAACTACTGCAGCTCATGAGAATATAGTAATATAAGATTAACTCATTGTTTCGTCATGTGGCGTCTAATTCAATTTACCTGAATGACTCACATGCAGTAGATGTGCAGAATCACGAGTTAAGAAGTGCTTGGAAGTAACTAAGTACATTTGCTCAAGTTCTGTCCCTGATACTTTTACTCACTTAATTTCAGAGGGCTGTTTTGTGACATTTGACAATAATTACTGGTTAATTTTAGAATAAGATGTCAAACAAAAACTATATGATCAGCTTAATATTGACAGTGCATTGGTCAAGACAGTATTCTCTCTCACTTTTAGCCTCTTGAAAATACAACATCTTTAAAAACTATTACTAAAAGTTCCACAAAACTCATACAAATGTATATTCATAATCTTGGGTCCCTTCCCTTCATGTGACATTTCTGCATCTGTTTGTCAATTAGTACTTTTAATACTTAACCTTTTGCTGATAATTTGTATTTGCCCATTTAGTGAACGTTTAGAAGACGTATTTCAGCAGTGCATGTCACCACAAAACATTGAACTTAGACGAGTGTCAGATTTGATTCAGCTGAACTTCAGTCATTGTATTTCTTAATAATTGGATTGTGGTTAGTTTGCTTAAGGTTTCTCATGTGCAGTTATTTGGTTTTCACTTTTTTTTCTTATGAAATCTCCGGAGACGCTCTGATATTTCATGACTAAAATTCAAACCAGTAGACAATCTGACATTGTTTCGGTTTGTCTTTTTCGATATTCTCATTCTTCTCTTGTGTTTTTAAGTGAAAAGAAAAATAGTTGTGGAGTAGTATCAGGCTACACATGCAAACCTTCACTCCCACTCCAACGCACCCCAACCTCTCCTCCTCTTCTTCCTCCTCCTCCTCCTCCTCCTCCTCGTTTGATTCTTCACTGTGTGTTCTGTACATGCCAACAAATCCTAATTGCACCCCGCACTCTTTTCTTCCCACCGATGCTGCGCGCTTCGTGCCACCAAATTCCTTGTGTGCTAATTAGGCACGCAACCACGGTGGATACACTCCTGACAGGTGCTGCTGGCCTGCCGAGGTCACACACACATACACTCAAAAACACACACACGGCGAAAGACAGGGAGAGAGAATGAGAGAGACGCTCGTGCTCACAGCATTAAAAATAAATGGAGAGAGGAGAATAACGAGAGAGGCAAGACGTGTTAATTTCTAGCTTCCATCTGTTATTACATAAGCACTGCCAACAACGACGCATCTCTGGAAGAACGACGAAAGGGGAAGAGAGGAGGAGAGGAAGACAGAGAGCTGAAAAAGCAAAACAACAGCCATCACTGAAGTCCTCCTGCATGGAAGAAGAATCCCTCAGGGAGGCCCACGGAGTGGAAATCGGATTGATCAAGCAAATGCAAACTTGAAGTTTAATCTGAAGGGTTTCGCTTCCAAAACACATAACCTGGTGTTCTTTCCTCGAAATGTGGCAGAAAAAAAAACACACACAAAAAAAGCGGCGTCTAAAATGTTTGTTTCATAAGTTAAGGCCTCCAGAGAGCTGGAATCTTCATAAATGTTTAAAAGTGAGTTTTAACTTTCTCTTGCCTACAATTAGGTTTCTACAACAGGCTGAAAGGCAGAAGTAAAGTAAAGTTTAATTCCAGCATGATTTTGTGAGAAATGCAGAGACAAAAGAAGAGTTTCAGGAAAATGTTTCAGGAAACATTAACCTGGTAACTAGAATGCTGCTGTCAAGGCCTTCTGGTAACGTAAACCTCATACTTTAGTTGTGCTGCTTCGATAAAAAGCTCGACATTTTAGGAAATCTAATAAAGTTAGATGAGACGACTGATACCTCTCGCATATACAGTATAAACATTAAATATAAGGCTGCAACTAGCAGCCATTTAGCAGATTTCTAGCTTAGTGTAGAGACAATTAACCTGACACTGATCAACATTATAAAAAATCCAGCAACTTGTTGTACCATCTGCTAAATTGGAGGAGGCAGGGTTTATTACCTACTGTACTGCAGCCAGAACCCAGGGGCAATAGAGATGATTTGGCTTTACAAAACATTTATTTTTCAAGCTTGCACACCGAAACATTTGCTGCACAAACTGGGCTAATAATTGTTGCAGAAAATGTAAAAAGTTGTATTTTGGATGTTGGGTTAAGGGCAGAGGATGTTGCACCTTGTTAACGTGATTGATCGATAAGATGATCCTACGAACATTGACTTTGCGTAATTAGTTTCAGTCTACTTCTAATCGACTAGATGTTAACATTCTGCTTCAGTAATGTCCCGAATCTTTCATCATTTTGTCTAAAATCATCAGTGACTTTGTGCTGTTTTCTCAAAGCTCAACATTTTCCACCGGCTCTCTCCCACCGAAGCTGCTCTGTGAAAATAATCCAGTGACGGTGAAGACATAGCGTTTGTCATCTAAGAAAAACATTTTCCCCGGCTGAGGAACAATGGGACGGGCTGAAAACAAAGAGCTCCGAGGAGTGACGAGCACCTCGAAGGGTTGCTCGGGTCTCCTCTGCGTGTTTTGGCTTCGGGATCTTTTCCACCGACGAGGCAGTGAAGCCCGGGACGTGTTGATGTCCTGAGGTGGCGTTTGTTTCCTGTCAGCGACGGTGAGCGAGGTGCAGCAGACGAGAACTCTGCCTTTGTTTTTGTGGACAGAAAGACACCAAGAGAGGCTGTGAATGTCTCACATGTTTACAGCGCATGATGCAGATTCTTTCCCAGGGCGGAGGGACTTTACTGTCAAGATTCTCGCTGCCAGAATATACACAAGCCCACCATAGATCTTTGGAGCATTTCAACACTCCTATGGTGATATTTTTGGACCGGAGGGAAGCTAAACAGCACATAAGCCTGTAGCTGCTCTGTCTCCAACCTGCAGTGTGGGAACACACATTATAATTGTTTGTTCAATTATTTTTCTTGGACGCTGCACCTGCACTTCAACAAGTGAACTCCTGGGACGTGAATGCAATTAAGCCCTGCAGAGCAGCGCTGACGCCTGTTTAAACAGCGGACACTGAGTCAGATAAATACCTTTTTAGTGCTCAAGGTAACAAGCTAAGGGCGACAGTGAGAAGGCTCGCAGGGAGCAATTTCCTATTTATTTTCTTCTGATCTGACCTCTCTCTTGACAAGATTCCAGGGCTTATTACCGTATCTGTCCTGCGCTGTAATCGAGGCCCATTACAAAAGTTCAGTGGACTGGAAGTGCCAGATGTGGGCGAAGGATAAAGGGGAGGCCGTTACTCGCGCTGACGATGCCCTTTAAAATGTTATGTGAGCCTTTGAAATTTCACGGATAAGCAGCTCAGATGTGTGCAGAAATTGTAAATTGTGTTTTCTGACCTGCACTGGCCAGTATAATGAGAGTTTTTGGAAAGTGAAGTGCATGAGGTGGGAGGCTGTTTCATAAGTGGGAGAAGTAGGTTTACACTTTCTGAGTCCTGTAAAGCTTAAAGCACAACAAAACCCAGAGTGTCTCACCTTCACTGTCCTTTATCAGCAAATACTTAAATATAAATGATATTAGATAAATAGATAGATCTTTGGAGAGAGCTCTGCCTCTCACTAATTTTGGAGTGAGGCGATAAACGGCACCTTTTAAAGGCTCGTCATTACTTTGAGTCCCAGACAAGTGAAATTAAGACTGATCCTCATAGTCCAGTATAAAAATAGTGAGATAATAAGATGTCTCTGCTGTCTATGCCCCAATGCATTCTCTGCTTTATAATCTATTCGACTCTAAATGGCACCATAATTTACAAAATAAACATCATACTTTATCGGAGAAGACTCAGGTGAGATCATAAACTCCTTCGGCAAATATTGGGACTGACCTATTTTGAAACCAGTGGAGTCATTAGAGAGACGACAGGTTCCAGTCTTTCTGCATTGGCATCACTTACTGCAGCCAAGGTCTACGTTTTTGTACACAGTCTGATGTCTTTCCATCAGTTTTCTTATTTGAAGCCTTTTTCACGTGTGTTGCTACATTTCTGACACATCCCTGCCACCTGCTGTAGGTTAGTGGAATTGCATTGCTAGCATGTAGCATGAGAATCACTCGTTATGCACAAAGATACACACTATATATTGATCAATAAATCATCAATAACGTGCTCAATAGCATCACCAGTGGTGAAAAACTTTACCGACCTTTTGACCTTTTGTCTTAAAAACCAATGACATCACTGCTGATGTCTTAACTGAGTCTAACATCATTGGGAATGACCATTTACATTCACAGCATATTTACTGTTGGTCTCATCACACAGTTGCCAGTGAGTGTTTTACATCTTGTTCTGCTCACAGAGTCACACAGCTATCATCCCAGCCATGCATACCTCCCCTGTACCATTTCCATGCTCACCGCCCTGCATGCATTATTCACAGATACATTAAAATACCGGGCCAAGAGTGAGAGTTGCATGTTAAGGCAGCTGAATGAGGGAGGTACTGTCACAACAGCTGAAAGTGTCTGTCACAGAGTTATAACTTTTTTTTTTTTTTCCCATAGTTCCCCGGCAGTGCAGCTGCCTAAATGAGAGGGATTAAGTTAACTCCCTGCTTAGAGGAAGAGCAGGCCCTGGATTAGGGCACTGGGCATGGACACAGAGAGCATTCAAGCAAGAGCCATAGCTTCTTTTTTTTTTAATACATGGGGGAGAGAGGAGGCAGCGGTGCACAGCCCTCACAGGGACCCGCGGCCGAGTCGCCTGAACAAATACATTGACAAGTGCAACGGCGCATCCGCAACATGGAAAAGTGTGTCGGAGCAAGGAGGGAGAACACTGGCGGACACGCTGACAATCACAATTTTTTTTTTCCTTTTCCCTCCTTGAGTCCCACCCCTCAATCTTCTTCTATCATATCCTTAAATAACCTTGTTACTCCAAATAATGGAAGAAATGTCTTCTCTCCTCGAGAGAATGGCAATCAATGATATTCAAACTTATTTCACAACATTTTTACCCGAGAATCAAACAATTTTTCGCGGTGGATTACAATTTAATTCTCTGTTATCCAAGCTTTTGTTTGAATCAACAATACATGCACATTAACATTAGGAAGTGTAGGTGTGAACGCACCCAAGATGCACTGATGACGCATTGGACCTCGGACTCAGACCCCATTCGGAGAAGGTCTGGGTGTAGCCCAGACCTTCTTGGCCATATTCTTTATTCGGAAGATTTTTACTGCCATAGTGCAAACTATGTATACAAGACCAAAGAAATTATCATTTTATTAGCTTTTTTGTCAAATTGGTCTATTAAATCCTTATTTAAGATGTAAAAATGATCACTTCCTACATCTCCTCCACTGGCTACATGTTGTCTGAATATTCAGAGGTAGACGTATGCACACCGTGGTTTTTTTATCCATAGCAAGGAAGGGAGAAAAAAAAACCTGGGAAGGAGTGGAGATGAGAACAGGTGGTGAAACAGTGTGAGAAACACGAGGGAGAAAAACGACCGGCACCTGCTCATGAAACCCAACCTGGTTCCTCCATCACATTCCAACAGAGTTCAGCTGACTGAGTTGCTCAGACAGGAGGCATTCAATCCACTCCACTAAATTATACTGCTGACAGTGTGACCGTATGAGAGAAATGGCTTTTATATGGCTGCATCGTCTGTATATCCGTTCCTATGGCCTTATTGCTTTTCAAGCGGTGTGTAGCTTAACTGACACCTGCAGTTACTCAAACTGTTTTCAAACCTGCATTGTTGTATTTTTGTGTTGACCAGCTTGCAGTTGTTTTATTTCTGTTGTTCTGTGTTTCTTAGCATATTCCAGCCGCTATCTGTGAAGGAAACTGCATGAATGTGTGGACGACACTGACCTGTTTGATCCCAGGCATGTGCATCCTCATAAGAACGGAAAACACGGCTCCACAGCCGACTAGTGGTCAAAACCTTCACAGATGCCTTTTAACTTAATGAACCGAGCAAGGAATTATCAATATTAACAATGTTATGTTTGTTTTGAGCAACAATGGAGATCTATGATGTAAGTAAGATCAGGAATTCTTTACATCCTTTACAACATTTATTTTTACTGCTATTTACTATTTTTGATGTACAGTACAAAACAAAAGGTCACAGTTTTAATAATGTTTTTATATTGGTATTAGGGCCACTTAAACAGGGGAAAAAATTTGTTTTCAATATAAAAGATGTAATTTGTTTAAAATGGGAAGCAGTTTGTGTCGTGTTAAACTCTTGCTCCTCCAGTTCTCCTCACAGGTTTGGACGTGGCGGATTTCAGTGTCACTCACCTAAAAAACCTGACATGTTGTATCAGCATCGTTGGGACCTGGATATTTGAGTAAATAATTAACCAGCCCTGATATTCTCTGTCTGCTCCTCGCTGCAGGGAGAGAGGGGACCGGGCCTCAGCCACGTCAGCCCTGAGACATCCAAGCGACCATGACACCACAGCCAACCGGTGATGACGGATGCCTTTTTGTCTTGTGCAGTCAGGCCGGGTCGCAGGGACAGTGGACGACTGTAATTGTGCCGACAGGTGACACATCTGTAGAAACCAGAAGATGATGGGGAGACTACTTAGATCATGTGACCTGCACCTCACATGTCCCCTCAAAGAGCGGGTAAGTGTGTGAGGAGTTTCCCTGTGACATTAGATGACATTTAGGAAACATAACGGTCTCCTTAAATTGATCTAAAGCCACAGTGTACATGACACAATAAATATTAGATTTAGATTAACTAAACAATGAAGGAACTTGTTGTTTCCTGAGATGGTTGTAATATTTTAGAAATTGTAGAAAACTGAAAAATAAGTCCACAAATATAATATTACAAGTAAATTTTAATTAATAAAGATACAGATACTATTCTGTAATTATATACTGATGATATTGTTAAACTAGGTGTTATGGCTCATACAGTTTTTACCACAGACTGTATGTTAGTAGAATACATAATGCAGCATGCCGTTGGTCATACAAATTATGGCCAAAAATATACAGACACCTGAACGTTGCAGTTATATGTGATTGTGGAAACATGAGCATTAACCTGCAGCTGTAGCGACCTCCACTCTTCTGATATCAGTTTGCACTCTTGTCTAAAATATGATTGTGTGGTGTAATTTCCCTTCAAGAGGAAACTGCAACCTGCAAGTCAAAATTGCATATACGATTATAGAATGGGGTGTCTGAATACTTTTGGCCACATGCACACATACTGTACAGTTATTGAGATTAAATGCATTCAGGCAGGTGGATTTAGTACATGTAGAAACGAGGAAGTGCAGAACTCAACGTGCATGAAGCTGTTCCGGCATCACGACACACTCAAGCTGCTTCTGACCTCTGAGGAGAACTTCCCTTATAGCGATCAATGAACTATCACTTTTTAATAAGTACATTAAGCTCAAGCTTCTTTCAGTGCAAACTAATTATGACCAGTTTCCCTCAAATTATTCTTTGAACCTTGACACCAGGGCGGCGCTGTCATGTGAGCTGTGCGAAGCAGTTATTTGTATTCTTACTTGACAAACTTCAGCTCTGGAAATCTGCGGCACAATTAGCAAACAAATGTGCTGGTGGAAAAAAAAATCTATATTCTTACATGTGAATCATTAGCTAGAAATAAATGAAAATCCCCCTCAGTGCTGTTTTCTCACATCTCGACTGTTTCAAAGAGCTGCAGCTTGTTTTGTGCCGTCAAATCCCCTCGTCGTTTATTAGTTGAGGGCGTCCGCCACGGAACCGAATCCCAAATCTTTGCCCCAGCTTCACGTCTCAAACACATCTAAGCTTGCGGAGCTTGTGATAGCCCTCTCCTCTGGATAGAGAGAATAGGCCCACAGGCCCAACAACGAGATGCAGCTCGGTCTGAGCCCAGGGGAGGCGGGATCTTGTCCTATTTGTCAGAGCTTTCCATCGTCACTTTTCATCGGCGAGTGGGTGGGGAGGCGAATGGCTCTAATGTACTCGCTGTCTTCCTCCCCGCATGAGTGTTTTCTGTTTGGCTGCTGTCACTGAGAAAAGACACATAAGTACTCGCTCTGTGTCTTTTCACACACACACACACACACTTTGTCTCTCAGACACACACTCTGCAGACGGAGCGATGTGCTCTCCAGGGCTGAGAATTCTCCCCTCTCTGTCTTTATCTGCTGGTAAATGTTGACAGACCACTGAACCTTGATGCTGGACTGTGACAGGCTTAGCTGTTTGTAAAGTGTTGGGGTGAGAAAAGAGAAAAACAAAGGGGCCTCTGGTGTGGTGGTTAGCCATCATGGCTGCTCAGCAGCTCGCAGTGAAAGGACCTCTAACTGCATCCCGGCGCCGCCACGGAGGCGAGTGCTCGGCTGCGTCCGGGTCGGCCAGCTCGCAGACCATTAGGGAAATGGCTGAAGGGTTCTCGTGTTTCAAACCCGGCTGCACCGTTCAAATTAATGAGGGGATTGTCAACATATCAGAGTTGATGGGTGTGACGAGCGAGGCCCCAGCACGGATCCTGAAAACAAGAACGCTCAGGACGAAATTTACTTCAATGAAAACTATTTTGTCTTTGGCCTAGTTTGTCCTGCAGCTTCCAACTTTAGTTTTCAGTTTTGGATTCATTTATTCTAAATCACATCTGACCTTCTGTAAGTGATGAAAAGACTTGGTTTAGCCAACAAACTCAATTAACTTGGGGTACGATTTCTCCTATATGTCTTGACTTTAGTTTTTTAACCAGAGTCATGAAGAAACTTTTAAAGAGCAGAATTTAAGTCAGCTTTCAACTTGTTTCTATCCCATTGTTTATTTATCAGGGACAATCAAATCAGAACCAAACATAACAGGACAGAAACGGGTTTCTGATTTCTTGACTGTTGGGAAAAGACTCTTAATTTACTTATTAGTGTCAATAATGTTTCACATATTCAAGAATAAAGCTGCCAATATTTTTAATTACTTAGCTGAGCCAAAAACTGCAGTTACAAGTAGAAAAATCTTACATTTGTCAGGGATTGAAGCATAAATAATACTCAGAAAGATCTGTGAGGGTTATATTTGACATGCATTTTATTTTTTTAATCATTAGGGCCTGAGGTTCCGTTTGAAATGGTGATGGTCAGTCAGAGTTGATGAGCAGAACAGAGGAACGCGTTCCGACTGGTTATGACACAAACTCCTGGATCATCTGGCATCAGGCTGACCCCCATCGTTTTCTGTGAGACAGTAAGTTTGCAGCCCACACACACATTAATACCTGGTTTCTAGACTGAGCTCAAGTAATAAAACTACACATTTTATGAAGATGGATGACATGCTGAGAGCAGGGACTGTCATTATGACATGATGTAACGGAACAAAACCTGATTTGTTTACAAATCCTGATTCAAATTTAATAGTAAAATATGAATAATAATAAACTTATTTGTACAGCCTTTCTCAAGACAGTTACAAAATCCTGAACAAGTTTAAAATATGTTTAAAACAAATGGACTAGATACAATCAAGCAATCAAAATACAAAGATCATCAGAAGTGGAATAAATATCACAACAATTAAGAGAAATGCGATTGCTGTCCTGGCTGTATGACCGTGAGCTATGATTAATGAAAGGCTTTCGTTAAAAGAATAGTTTGACAACTGATTTCAAAGAAGAAATCAAATCTGTGACTTCCCTACGACACTTTTTTGAACATTTAAATGAAGAATTATTTGCTGAAAGTCCAACATTAGTTTATTCAGTTGTGTCAAAAATCTGTTTTTGGCGATTCAAGACGAAACGTGTGTGAAAGATGTTGGACTTTTTTTGAAACTCTTTAAACCCACCAGCTGCAGATCTGTCCGCTCAGAGTTTCACAGGCCGTCACCTCTACTTGTTTGATATGCTTCCTCTACATTTCCTCTCCCAACTTCCTGTGGGAACCGCTCTTGTTTCCCCTGTCGGATCACGTCTGAACAATCCCACCAACGTGACAGTTCATGAAGACACAAAGACATAAGGTGAGGATAGACAATGAGGTGCGGGGTTCGACCTACCAAGGGTGAGGGCACGCAGCTTTGACGATGACACCGTCTTCCGTCTAGGATGTCGCCCTGACACATCAGGAGGAACAATGGAGGCCAGGACGGGGAGGATGTTACTGAGCAAATTAAATCAGAGTCATCGGGGTTACTTTGAATGAAGATGAAAGTGTTGCACACCTCTGCAGTGCAGCTCTGTGGCTCCACCACGTTCTGCAGGGACTGAGTAGAGAAAATTGGATTTGGAAAATGAAATGTGTCCATGAGTAAAACACTGCCTCTCTGACCTTTTGGTGAAATGCACTTGTAGTTTCTGGGTGATAAAAGAAATCATCAATTCTGGAGCTGAGAAGAAACTGGTCTTGAAAATCTTGCGAACAAACTAAACCAACTGGAACTTTGATCAAAATTTTCAACCGAGTTTCATTCATGACATTCATCTGGAAGAAAGTGCTGAAGAAGGGTAAAAAGGAAAAGAAGACAAGTGTGCATCTGTCTTGTCCTTTTTGGATTTACTGAAGTTTTCGCACTGGAGTTGAACCGTTTCTCCATTACTCTTCTTCTTCTGCCCTTTTTTCAGGGTGCATATATTGGGTTTCTGCCGTCAGCACTTTTTGGATTCTATGACAGTGGTGTGCTGACATCACACAATACCTGATGACATCATCACCTGCCTTCCAGCTGTATTTTTAGCTGAAGATACATTTTGTAGTTCATTTTCAAACATGGATGAGTAGAAAATATCAACGGAGACAAATAAATAACTATGTTAAGATGTTTGGGTAGTATGGCTGTCGCTACAAAAAAAATCTGCGTTTGAACCAATTTTCCACGACATGCATTTTGTTCGGATTTCACTTTTTGTTCAATTTGTTACTTTGCTGAAATCCAAAGTGTTTTTGCACTGCTCCTCTTAGATGCCTTGGTGTCGTGATTGTTTTACTTTACTGATAGTTCAAGTGGCTATGCAATAGTGAGCGCTCTCTGTTGGATCACGAGGCACGTCAGATGGTCTGATTAGCTTCTGGACTGTATATTTTGAATTGAAACGTGTCATCGCCGTTCGCATATGAGCTTTCCCCTCACGTTCAAATGAATGTTTGCATTTTGAAATAAAGTGATAGACCTGTCGGGTGGGCGCTGGTTTGCACCGCAGTGAGAAGGTTTGAGGTTGGAATACCAGCTTGTGAGTGTGCAGTTTGCGTGTTCTCCCTGTGACTGTGGGTTTTTCTCCAGGTACTTCAGCTTCCTCACACATTCCAGAAACATGCAGATTGGGTTTAGGTCAATTGGAGACATAGGTGTGAACGTGAGCATGAATGGTTGTTTGTTCTCACCCATTGTCAGCAGGGATTGGCTCCAGCTCCCTCTGTAACCCTCTAAAGACAAGCGGTACAGATGGATGAATGGATTGAGAAATATCGGATGGTCACAATTCAAATTCTGCAGCTGCAATGAAAGGTTTATAGTGACAGTTATATAGAAAAACGTAATGCTTTACACGTCTCTTAATCAGTTAGCATCAGTAAGCAAGTCACTCTCAGGAGGAAATGAGTTGCCATGTGTCTGTTTTCAAATCTGACTGATTAGCGACATTTAACTGCAGGGTTACACACACAGGAACGACCCCTCACGCTGTTTGATCTAAACTCAGCTCTCAGTGGTAAAAACATCCAGGTCTTTAGATGACTCTCACACCGCTGATTTAACTCAAGCTGAGCTCATGGTTTCGCCTCCACATCCTGAAGGAAACTGTTTTCTCTGCACATTTCCAGGCCAGTCCACTTGTTTTCCCTTTTTCTCTCTTTCTCTCTCCATCTCGGGGAATTCACTTCACTTTAATTGTTTGACAGTCTTTTCCTGCCTTTATGACACGGCCGCTGAAGGTGCCGAGGATTTTTTCCTCCTTTTTTCTTTTTTTGAGGCATTAATAACATTCCGCTCGACTGATTCCCCAGGGCACAACCTCATTATGGCTTATAGGCAGAAAAAATAAACTGTCTGTACCGCCTGGCAGCTTTTTCCCCCCCTCCTTTTCTCAGAGAAATGAGGAGTTGGTGTAAAGTGCCTGCTTATAAAACAGTCTTCTTGTTGCTAACTAAAACACATGTCCAGGATTTTTATCTGTTTCCATGACAGGGGAGTGACTGGGTGGTGAGAGACGGCTGCTGTTGACGGCAGTCTGCACTGGGTGGCAGCACTGTGGGTGAGATTACAGAGGAGATGAGGCTCCGGGCTCAGAATATGTACAACAGACACGTCAGAAAGGGTGATAACAATTTACTTCACCTTCTTTCCATAGTTTGCATTACAAGCACTAAAAAAAAGCTCATTAAATGTTTTAAAACACATTATGATCTATAATCTATAGATATAATGTCAGAAAAAATTTGAATCAGTATCAATTAACTAATAAACCTGATTAAATAAAGCTTCCAGCATTGTACTTAAAAATTACAGAAAGCTTGATTGAGTCTTACAGATTTAAAATTTAATTGTGTTAAAAAATGTAGAGAGCGGAGGCTGAAGCGACGCATTTCAGAGGCATGAAAGTAAACGAGCATGAATCATTAGTTCTTTCATTAATTCACTCCGTTTCTTCTCTGGTCCTTTGAACGCTTTGCTTATATCCCTGTTGGGATTCGTGTTGCTCAGGATCTGCTGCCTTTATCTCTGTTTTACAACGTATAGTCACCCATTTGTGTTTGCAGTAGATGCTCAAAAAAAGTCATTGTTAGTACTGAAACTAATTGAATCGAAGAACGAGTCTATAAAATGTCAGAAAATGGTTAAAAAAAGGCTCGAGATGACGTCTTTAAATTTCCTGTTGTGTCGAACCAGAAGCTTGAAGCATTCAAAGGACTCAGGGGATAAGGCACATTTTATTAAATAAATACGATCAAGTCCATATAACTGCTCTCAAACATGCACTCAAAACGCACATTTTTCCCAAATATTCGGGAGGGGCTGTATGTGAGCTGTCTGGAGCCAATGTGGAAATTCTAGAGAATTCACGATTCTAACATGACCTTCTTTCTGCTGTGGTCTCCAGACAAACTGGAAAATGTCCCGACCCAATTTTCTGGACACTTTCTGGAGTTCATGTCTGAAAACGGCTTAAAAGAACGTACTGATAGTACAAAAGACACAAAGCACAACACAAAACACTGTCAGATCCAACAGAAGTACAGTGTTATGTGATATTTCCAGTCTAAAAGAAATTTAATCATCTAAATTGTAGGTCTTGAAAAGTCTTGAATATGTTAAAATAATACACACTAGGTCTTTAATAAGTTTTTATTGGTCATAAATTGTGAGGCCCCTCCTTTTATTTCTGTATTTACTGATCATATATACATTTTCTCACATGAACTTTATCAGCATCGGAGCTGAGTTGACAGAGAGTTGGTATTTAGGGAGTTCTGTCTCTCCAGTTGCCAAAGTGCCTGCTCATTGTGGGAACTGATGGATTTCTCTATAAATGTAAGGGGCTCCTCCTTTCTATGTAAAGTGCCTTGAGCTGATGTATATTCTGATTTGGCATATATACAGATCAAATTGAATTGAATATTGTTTTGTGAAACTTGTGTTTAATACTTAGCATTCAGGACTGATACATAAATGATCTCCAGCTTCTCTCAGATGTAAATTGAATCTTAAGTTGAGTCAAATCAATAGTTTTTTAAAAAGCATCAAATCGTCCGTCAAAAAATCTTTTCATCTCACACAGTTTATTCAAACTGGAATCCAGCCAGTCCTGTGCTGCCGGACTCTCAGCAGACCGGGGTCAAGTGCCTTGCCCACGAGCAGCCGGGCAGCAGTAGGTTGGGTCAGAGAGTGCGTCCTCATTGACAGGGAGAGGGACTAGAAAGGGCAAACGTGCGGCCGACTGACAGCTGCTATGATTTTTACAAGTGAGATATTTCAACTTTCAAACAACTTTTTCGAGAACTTGTGACCTTCAGGTTAAAAACGGACTTCTTTACAAATTCTACAAGGAGATCTTTTGTTGTGTGAAAGGTTACGAGGCAGTCTCGGAAAAATGTTCATTTCTTAATTAAACATTTTATATGAATGCTGAGGCCCCCAGTGATTCTCCTCCTAGAATAACACAGCGAATGTGCAGGAGATGTAGCTGTTTATTCCAGTAAACTTTCACAGCGCTTTCTGATTTCTTTCTTTAGTTCAAGACTACTTGTGGCAGGAAGAACATGTTAAAGGCACATTTACACATGAGTGAACAAAAATAAATTATAAAATAATGGTAATTTGAATAAAATACGAAATTAAAATTCCATTTGAGTTATTTAAAGGTTACAAAACTTGAGCGCATGTATCCATGAAGACGATGACTCCAAATGACGTCTGTAGGGAAAGATTGTTTGGCATTCGTATCCGATATATCACGACATCAACTCTGGATAGTGGGAGGAAGTGGAGACGCGTCGTCCATCTACTATTATTATAAAATGTGGCTTAAAAGATTTTAGAAAAGATCAAGAGTGGAATTAATCCAGATCCACACCTCTAAAACATGAAACTGAGTATTTCTCTCAAATGCTGTCTTCAAGTTTTCATGCGACAGCGCGAACAAAGCGGCTGAACTCCACGAACCGTCTCCGCTCCTCCTGTTTGACAGCAGCAGCGGCCTCAGTGTGTCACTGCCTGAATGCACACAGTGATTGAATATTCAATATAAAACAGATTTATCATATATATAGATACATGTGTATACGATATGAGTCCCGTACACTCGTGGTTTTTTTGCCGTCTGGGCTCTTTGTACTGTCACTGTTTCAGTCGTCAGTATTTCTGCTTCTTCTTCACTGAGACAAATTCCTCTAAACTTAATGTCGACTCTGTTTCTAAAAGCTTTTCTTGCACTCAATTTATATTTATTCGGTGAAATTAAGGGTTTGGTTTGTCGGAGAGGACTTAAGCGTCAATAAGACTTCAATCAACCAGCATGAATTTCAGGGAGGATCCTGGCAAGGTCTGCATCAAATCCCACTAATGTGCCTCCCACACAGTTTTTAACATTACTGTTATCGAGTGAAGGGTTGTAATTAAAGGCAGGTTCACATCGATGAATATGGGTTATTTAGCTCAAAAGATAATTTCTGGTGATGCTTTGCATAATCCTTAAAATATACAAGTAAGCCCTGCTCCTGAGGAAAAAATATAAATTAATGGAAAAGCTAATGGACATGTTGATGGCATTTCAGTAAACCTAATAAGAATTGATTCTTGGTTGTGAGAACATTTTCATTCCTCAAACCTCCCCCGTGCTTTACATGTGTAATGAACCTGCCCGAGCATTGATCAAAAACAAAAATTGGAGGAGTAAATCTGCTTAAAAAGCCCATCTCCGCCTCGCCTGCCTGGGCTTTGTCCTGGCAGCGAGCTGGCCAGCACTTACTGAGGTGCTATATGTCTCTTAAATGACTAAATTGCCTTCTGGCCCCCGTGCTTTTTTCCCCCCGCGATGGTTTGCGGGCATTAGTCGAAAGTTTTTCCCGCAAATATTTAATCCTCGCCGTGACTGACAATGTTGTCAGACCTCCGGACGGGTTTTACGCCGTTATTACAAGCGCTCCTCCGTCCGTGGCACTTTGGATTATTCAAGATTATGTTGTAATCCCTTTAATCCTCATTGCATTAAGATTTCAGTCAAAATACGGCAACAGTAAAGTAGCACTCAGAAGCAATGAGGTCTTAAGCGGCGTCATGATTTGGGCAGCCGCCTTCATTTCCTCCCTTCTTTCTCTTTATTTATTCTTCCGTCTCTCTACATTGTCAATAAGCTGAGCAACAGATACGTATTTGCTTTTCAGAAGCGACAATGATTTATTCCAGGCGGCGAAAGCCATCTCCAATCACCGTGGAGGAAAACACATATTTACCAGCTCGCAGCGTCAAGGCGAGGCAAAGACAAACTGAGGGCGGGGTGTGTTCACAAGAACACTAAGCATCCGAGTCTCCTCCAGCGTGTATCAGGGAACTTTTCTGATGAAATATTTGTCTCCGGCGGTGCGTCCTGTGGTTACTGTTCAACTCTTTTTTTCCCCAACTGATGTTCTCCTGCTGCTCTATACAGCCCTTATCTCTCCTCGCTCGACTTCCCGCCACGCCAGAGAGCCGCCAGCAGACTCCTTTCTCTGCATCTTGGAGTTCCATGAATAAAACAACCTCCAACTTTAAAACTATGGCTTGTTTTGCCATGTGTCTTCATGTGTGTATAAAAGACTAATCCACATTGTGCAGCTGCATGAGTCTTGACAGGATGCACGCAAATATGGAGCAGTTTTGGAATTTGCTGAAGCCAGTTTATTTAACTTGACTTTGGATCCTAATTTAATATTTGACCTGATGCAGCGTGAGGCCTGATCAGATGTGTCAACACATTGTCACCTCCTGGCATCAGAAGTAAACACCCAAAACTGTTTTGAAAAGAGTTCAAAGTCAGACATGGACTAAACTATCACAGGGGTTTCTTCCTCAGCAAAATGAAAACAAAGTGAGAGAAAGAAGACGACAGCAATAAACTTTAAATTGAAGTCAGGGTACAAAGATTTCCATAGATACCATAGAGTAAATGGCAGTGAATTTATATATGGAAAAAATGTATACGTGCAACCTAGCAATATTTGCATCATGATTTATTTTGATGGGAAAAGTCCATAGTCTTTCCCCAGAAAGTAAAAAGATTCAGAACTTATTGACAATGCATATATGTGAGTTAATAACTATTTACACAGATTTTCTGTTATTATAAGAACAAATAGTACAAATGCATCTAGGACTGGCTGTATAATTGGTATCGTTACATTTACACAAAATGTTTTAGGTGTTTTAAATTTTGAGGTTATTAACTGTAAAGATAAAATGTTAGGAAACATATGAACATTTAGTGAGTACAGCAGATCTTGAGGTAAATCTGATCTGAGTTGATGGTTGGTCATGGTGGGACAAATTAAAGAGATGGAAGACTGTGGCGGAAGAAAGACTTAACTAAAGATACGTTTTAGCTTGGCCACAAAAACAAGCGTAAACTCGATTTGACTCGATTATTTCTAAAGGGTCACAGTTTCTCCTTGTCTGATGTTTGTAGAGAACCCAGAAAAACATTTGTGCTTCTTTTTAATTTTTTATCTGTACTGACATGTTTTCACCGGTGTAAAGGGTGCATTCAAGTCTGAGGGAGATTTTTAACAGCATCGTTCTTAATGTGATCACTGACGCCCCACTGATCCTTACCAACCACAAAAGGAAACCGTTCTTGCCTCCTGGAGCTGTTCTGTGTTTTTCCTTCCTTTTTGCTTGATCTGGCAGATACTTGACGATTTTCCTGCTTTGTTTTGGGGGACAGAAATGCTCGGAGGTGAAAGGAGATGCGGGTACTTGTCGGTGCCACGGCTCTTGACTTCAAACCCTATAAGATCTGTAGTGCGCCTCAGAGTTAAACTTCAAACTAGCAGCGAGTCGTCGAGAGAAGATGAGCTGGATGATCCTGAGTGGAGCGGATCTTGTTGTTGGTGCTACAGGCCAGCCGCGCCTCTGTGTGCGCGCTCATGTCGGGGAGTTTGCATCGACACAATACTGCACTGAGGTTAGCAGGAGGGTCGGCAGCCTGCGGGGGAACAACCAAGCTGCACGCAGAACTGAATCAGAACAACCTTGTCTCCTACAAAATGCTTTTATTTTCCACTGATGTGCTTTGGAGGACTTGTGATTGCTGCCTGTATTTTAGGTTTTTTCATACTCCTGGAGGTGTGACGCTCTTACGCCTGTAAAAAAGTTTGATCGAACAGGGAGAGGTCAGTGTTGCATGTGCTGAGGTCAAGACTTTGACTCTGAAAAAGAAGGCTCATGTCCTACCTGCCACATGTACCTAAACATGACTGTAATACCGCTGCGTGGACAGGGACAGAAAGCGTTGGCTTGTACACTTAAAGTCTGCTCAAGTGAAGAGACGGGATTGAATTGCATTATGGGAAGTGGAGGACCCAGAATAAAAGTCAGGAGATCTCAGCCTTAGTGTATTGGTTGGTTGTTGCTTTGGGACAGTAGATTTCAAACTTAACAGTATAACACAAAAATGTATATTTCATATATCGTGTAGCACAGACACTGCAGGGCTAAGGGATTCGAGCCACCCACACTGAAACCAATGGCTCGTTAAGAACACAGAGGCACTTAAGTAGATGCCCCAAAGTTTGGTGAACTACCTCTTCTCTCTTGTGGCCTTTTGCCTTTGCAAAACAGGCAGAACATCAGGAGCACACTGTGTCAGGATGTCTGACTTGCTCGCTCTGTGTGTGTGTAATGTGCGGTGGGTGAAAGTAGGTTACAGTTTGCTTTTAGGACATGTATCTAACCCCTCGACCCTGGCTTGGATCCTGCTCTCAGACCCCTTCAGCAGCAACAAACGGTCGAGGCCTCCAGGACTCAGCTACTGGTGTCAAAGTGCACAGGCACCCCGGAGAAGCTTTCACATAGTGGCAACACTCAAATAGCTGCCCGCTCCTCCCTCCATTTCTTTCAGCCACCCCCCTACAGATGTTTATTTCTCCCGCTTGTCCCCAAACTCCACTCTGGTAATGGCCGCCATCCTCGTTGTCGTCTGAGTTATGTCACAGCAGATGAGCGCCCAATCGCCGCCGTTTGAGGCTGAAAAGGTTTGAGTTTTTGTTGAGACAGAGCTACAGCAAAGCCTCGGACACCCCTGACATTTTGCCTTCGGAGGACCCGTATCATGTTGACAAAAACAACGGCGGCGGTTGAACCTCAGAGACTCATACTGTAAGACATGTGGAAAAATGTCCCCATCGTTACGCTCAAGGGTTAAACTGACATGAAGACAATTACAGAGTGTGTTTGTCCCCCATGTGTCCAACTGTATACAGTGGTAGCTCGTCCTGCCAGAAAATCTGCCAGTGCAGTTAAATCATTTCAGCTAGTTCTCAAAAGAATCTTTCTGATTTACTAATCAAGTTGTTTCTTATATATTTTTGGCTGTGGTCACATGGTCTGTGTAGATGCCTTCAGCCACATGGATATAGAGAATATATTTTGGGCTTTATTATCCCTTTTTTTTTTTTACTTAGCCGGATTACACAAAAACTACTGGCTTCATGTTTAAATATTAAACTGTAACATCAGATGAGGTTTGTAGTAAGCATTTTCGGTAAACTGCAAAAATCATATCAAGACTTGTTTGTATGTGATTTAGTCCTTGAAGCATTTAAAATAAAGTGACAGAAAAGTAAAGTTATGTCAGTTTATATGTGAGGGAAATCTTATAAGGTGAAGGAAGTACTTTTTCTTTCTGGAGACTGATGACGTCTTAAGCAGAAATATTCATTTTCAATACCGGATGCATCGGGGAGACCAGGCTGATGAGCTGTGCAGAAAGTATGTAACTTTTATTGAATGTTTCATGCATCCATCTTTAAATACTACATCAATCATAAATTATTCTTTCTTGTATTCATTTCTTGACCGGTTGAGCCAAGCTTTTAGGATTTCAAAGATGCTCAGATCTTAGCATTGTTTGGGGCATTACAGCAATATTAGTGCAACAGGTTTGGACAAAAGGTGAAGTTTGAGTTCTGTCTGCGAGTCTGAGATTTGCAGTGAAGGAAAAAACAGGTCGTCAGTGTTTTTTAAGCCGGTTATCCGGAGAGCTTTCCAGGGAGCACTTTCATGAAACGGGCGAGGTGTTCCCGCCAGCACACTCGTGTTTCTTCCCCAGTTTATACGAGACGCAGTATACACATGCCATAACACAGAAATATTTTGTCAATAGGCATATACAAAGCACTCTTTGGGTCACAGGAGAGCTATGAGAGTGTCCAATGTTTTTAAGAGGTCGATTCTGTGTTAAAAACAATGGGCAGTAAAAAAATCCCCTCGCTGGAGGAAAATAGCCACTTTTGCCGCGGCTCCCAGGATGAGTGTTTACACATGCTCAGCTGGATCCGTCGGACCCCACCTCGCTGCCGACCTGCGCCGTCGTACAAATAAACAGGAAGGCCACAGGCACTTGGACGAAGGCCACACTCATAATTCACCAAAAGCAGTATATTTTACAGAGGGCCAGGGCGCTTTGGTGTGGCTCCAGCAAAAGGAATAAACTGTTAATCCATAAAAAGGCACGCTGGTTATGCGATACACCACTTAGGTGCCATCTGAAAGCTGCATACCCTTTTAGCACTGACCCTCCACGCAGTGCCAGTGGATTTTGATGGAAGTTGAAAGAGAATTGTTGTGAATAGGGATTGTGTAACACGGATGTTGTAGTTGTTTGTTACAGGCCTATTTATGTGAAAGGGAGAAACTGCAGTCGTGAAAAAAGCTGGACACTTGAATGTAAAACTGTCCAAAAACAGCTGGATGCGGAATTAAGTTCTCTCCATAAAATGACTATTTCCATCAACCACTGTGTCTTACCACATGTAATTTAGCACGACGTTGAAATGTGACGCCTCTAGAGGGATCTCTGATTGACAGAAAGTGTTTATCTCGTTAGTGTGAAACAATACCAGAAAATTGCCTCTGAAGCCGCCGTTTTCAGGCGCTTCAAGTCGTCTCTGAGATGAGTGACTTCCTCTTTTTTTGTTCTTCGTTCAAAAAGCCGAACTGTACCACAAAAGAAAAAAGCGTCCAGCTCTTCTCTCCTACACTTAGACGCTCAGATGAACGCAGAGAACATGAAAAGCAATCTTCAAACGCTATCTTTATCCCCCGCAGCAGTTTGAAGTGCTGAAATTAAAGTTGCGTATGGATGCCATCGAGACGCAAGCCACTCGGGGAGATTAAGGAAAACACAAGGCATCTGTGCATTCCTGCACCATGTGTGTCCTGGTCGTCTGCACAAGCAGCTGACGGCATCGAGGGCCAACACATCCACTCAGATCAGGCCACGATAATCTGAAATTGCCTCTTTTCAAAGATCTCTAAGTCCAGACAGGGTTACAGCGGAAAGCCATAGCAGCAGTGTCACATGGTTAATGTTACATGGAAGTTCTGAATTAACCTGCCAGTCAGCATCAAAACTAATTCCTCCTGAACGGTCAAGGCCTTCAAAATAAATCCTCAGTATCAGTTTAATAAACTATCACTCTCTGAAATGAGTTTATAAATTGTAATTTGTACCATATCTAATTTATTGATCATTTTTAGATCAGGATTATATATAAATAGATGATGTACATCCTGCATCTTATTAATATGATAACTCTGGATGCTTTACTGTAGTGGAAGAGCCTTTTCTTAATGGCCTGTAACTTCAAGCACATCAACACTCAAGGCTCCTTATAAGTTGAGAAACCAAAATTTAACTAAATTCTGTATTGAGAAACTTATAACTATGACAAAGCGCTCTGAAGGGCCTTGTTGAAATGTGCTAAAAAAATTGGACTTTAGTTCGACAAATTCTTTTCAACAACTTTAAGTTGTCAAAAATTCAATTTCACAAGTCGACATGATAAATTAAAAAACAAAGTTTCCGAAATTTAAAAAATGTACACCTCCCTGCACAAAGTCACTGGAATCGGTTTCATGTAAGATAAGACAAGGCCAGCGATGGTAGAAGGTAGATTTATTAGCAGAATAAATTTGCAGATATATAATTTTTTTATAACATTTGGGTAGAAACTGGGAAGTGTGAAGGTTGGGAAATTGAAGGCAATTCACAAATGTCTTTTTTCTCTTTAATGACCAGCAGATATACAACTTTTACTTCTATATATTTCAGTCCAACAAACCCAAGCATATCTGAGAATAATTGGGCCTGATGTGTGATGCTCCGCAAGCAGCTGTGTCCCAAACCAGGAGAAATGTGGCGTGTTGAGGCAAAAATCCACTAAAGACATCAAATGAAAAAAGTAAAACATCCTTTTTCAGATCATTAAAACCTATTGCTCTCTGAAGCAAATATGATCTTAAAACATAATAAATTATTTATAAAATCAAACATCAACATCCTTACGTTCAACCAAAGTCAAAAAGTCCAAAAGAATCAGAAGTAGTGATTAAAACAAGTAGAAACTGCCCAAAATGGGTTCCTTCAAATACTTTATTAACCCTTCTTAAACCCATAAATGGAATCGATGTTCTGACTGATGAACCCACAGTGGAAGGTGCAGGTTCTGTGCTGCATTAGGTCAACGCGGCCGGGCTGCAACAGGGCAGCAGGAAATATTTCACAATTAAATATACAACAGGACGGGGAGAGGGGCTTACAAAATACACCTCTTTTGCAATATAAACAGGATTTTCATCTAAATTGTGTACACAGCCGCAATCGTTCAGCTGGAGAGCTTCAGGTCTTAGCTCACCAATATGGCAAACAGCATTGATGCGGCTATCAGTCACACAGACCCCAAAGTAAATACAACCCTGCGATTCATCGAAGGTAACAATTGAGGTTATGTGCGATATGAAGGAATGTACAACCCCCCCCACCATTAAACGCTACTTCAAATATTTATATTTCTTTTTGGTATAAATATAACAGAAAGTTTCACAGTTCTGGCATTGTTTGGAAGGACAAGGAACCCGCTTGTGTTATAAATGAGAGCTCGGTGACAGGTGGTGATGCAAAAATGAAGAGTGTCTGGGCCTGGAGGTAAACAGAGCCCCGTAACAATACAGACCGATGTGTTTGGAAGCGAAGCCGTGGCATATTTCACGGGACTGAGTCACAGTTTTATGGCCTTGGTGCGGCTGTGAAGGAGAAGTCCACACACAGAACAAACGGCTCTTGTGTCCTGGATGGATTTCTTCTCCACATCCACACATTTAAACATTTCTGAAGGGATGAATGTGTGTATGAGATCCTAAAAATTCACATACATAAAGTCATAAACTGTGCAAATTACATACTGTACTGTCCAGAATCACATACACACTTGTCCCCCATCAGTAACACAAACACACATTTTTACTTCCTCCACCTCATCGGTTCCTTATCTGGACCTAAAACCACATTAATTTACCTAAAAGGTCAGAGAGTTAGTTTTGGTTTCACATTGTGATTTAGAGACGTATGTCCCGTCATCGTTGGCTGCATTTACCTTTACTTGACATTGATTGGTCTGTGGACGGGCGTGTTTCTAAAGTCAGCGTGTCGTCAGATTAGTGGGTCGTAGTCTTTCTGTTTAATTGGATGCCAATGTAGATCAGCAACGAGAGGCTGTAGTCCACCATTGTTGATGTTGTTCTTTCGGCGTTAGCGTTGCAGGGGAATCTTTGTGTATTTGAAGAATCTGCACTGCGGGCAACAGTTGACTACATCTACCTTGCATGCAACATTCACGAAATCTAAGACTAAAATGATAAGGGTGGAGAGCTGCTTAACCTCAAACCGAAATATGACTTTATTTTCAATTTTTGCTTAAAAAGGCTTCACCTCTCTATTTTTGGGAACATTTGATTTCGTTTGAACCTTAAAAACATGCTTTGTTCATGAACTGCAGCTCAAAAACTGACTTAAAAAGCCACCATCTGGCTGGACAACCTGGCACAAGCACCAAGATCAATAGGAGGCGGCTTTGATAATTGCTCAGCGCTTCATTAAAAGCAAGACGAGCTTGTCGGGTTTTTCTTTTTCTCGCCATAGATGGGGCCGGATCACATCAGAGGCCAGATTAGAAATCAAAAACACACTTAAAACTTCTCCCTTTTCTCTGCCTGTGATAGTAAACATGTTCTGATTGGCTTTAGGAGGAGATGAGCGAGGTATCAAAGCCAGTTAATTTGCCCAGTTAGGAAAATCTGTCAGCTCTTAGAAAACCTTAAGGAGGAGGTCGCTGTCGACTTAAATGTAACGTGATGTGTCCAAAAGCCATGACCGACCATCTCATAGAGTAGCACTCGCACTGTAGAAATTGTTCTTTTGTGGCACACGGAATCACTTTAATCAGCCGCAGTTTCTCATATTCTTATTTACTCAAAAAAGAGAGAAACCTCCTTATACATGCTGCAAGTGAATTGAGGTTCATTAAGGTTTTGATGTGACTGGATAATCACTCTTCAAAATATAAGCAGAGCTGGTAAACATGAATTATCAGGGGAGGAGGAGGAGGGGTGGAGGAACCAGGCAGCAGCAGCAGCAGGACCTCATTGGTAATGCAAAACTTTAATACACGCGCCTGAAGAGGCTTGACGTGCAGAGGTGTAATGTCAGCTATCGATTGATCGGCGGTCGGGTGTCTCGGTGTCAGGCCTCATTGACATTCTCTCATCTTACGATGGAGGGAACTTGTTATATCTGTTTACGGCCACATGAATATTCCAGGAATTCCTCGTCCCAGCAGCGGCGGCTCGCTCTTCGTCTCCCCTCATTTTTCTGGGAGGGCATCGTAACGGATCTTTCAGCCACGTGTGAGCCACAGCCTGGGCTGTTGCCTGTAAGTGCAAAGGCAATTGATCACCCTCCTGTCCCCCCTCCTCCCCCTCTGCGACACCTCAATCATTTCCCACTCTGCAACTTGTGAAGCATCCTCTCAGACTGAAATACGTGGACGTCCATGCCCACGGTTGGTAATAGAAGACTTACTTTGAGAATGTCCCTCGTGAGCAGCAATATTTATTTAAAATTTTCACATCTCCTTTATCGCAGCTCTTCAAACTTATCTTTTGACCTGGAGGTGGACCCCAACACCTTGAGGGCCACTGGCATTTGTTTTTAGGATGTGATTTCTAAATAACAATCTTAATCCCTCTCTGAAAATCAATTAAGATCTTTCTTTGCCACCCAAACCTGCCGCTCGGTTCCATCCTCTCCTCTTTCCTCCTTTTTACTTCCTCCCCACCTCTCTCTCCCTCTCTTCCCCCAAACGCGGACCCACAGTTTATCACATCACGTATCACACCTCCAAAACTTGCTCCTCATGCATGCATGCACGCCTGCACACGGCACATATGTATTTTCTCAAAACAAAATCCCAAACACCCGGAGCGAGTGTGTGTTGTTAGGTGACAAGTCAGCGCCACCTCCCCTCCCCTACATCCCCCTTGTTGTACAAAAATAAAAATACACAGTGAGGTGGCGGGGAGCGTCTAAACCCCCCGGTCCATCGCTCACAGCAGGGGTTATTGATTGTGACGTGCGCTCGCAGTGCACCTTCCCAGTCGCCTGTCAGCCAGATGCATGCTGGCAGGTCCGCCCCCCCCCCCACCCCTCCGCCCTTGACAGCTCTTGCACGGCAGGGAGGTTGTAGGGGTAGCGATGCTGTTGGAGGGGTGGGGGGGATGGAGAAGGGAGGCGTTTGTCAGACAGAGGGAAAAAGACAGCTGGTGGGGCTTTGGCCCTGGATTTCTGCCCTCTCTGCTCTCCACGGGCCCTACAGAAGGTGAACCTCGACCCCTCGACCCTCCTCGACCCCGCTCTTGTTTGCGCCGTTGTCAGTGTTGCTACAAGGTGAGAGTAGCTGCCTGCATGGGTTAGCCTCCGTTTGAGGATACCCAGGTCTGTCACAGTGGATCTTTTCTGGTTTTTCACCCTGAAAAAGCCCCTTAGGATAGTGATGAACCGTTTCAGTCTGTGCTCCACATTACTGTCGCTTTTCTCCGCCACGTTTAATACGACAAACCATCCCCTTCCTCCTCCTCTCACTGAAACACCCAACCAACCCCCCACCTGCGCAGCTTGTTTAACGCCAGTGTTTCCAGAAGGTGCATCCCGTGCACACGCGGCGGCTGAGACAGGTAATGAGTTAGCTCGGGGGAGGCCGACATGACTGCACACGTGCGAGAGTGTGAAATTACCTGACACAGCTTTCATCGACACAAGGTGCTTCCGCCGTCTGTGTGTTCGCAGCCGTGGGATTTGTACACACATGTTCACACAGAGAGAGAAGGAGGAGGGAAGGAGGTGGGAGAATAACATATGCCATTTGCTGAACACTTTAGTCCAAACCACCTAATGGCACTGTGAGTGTACGATGAGACTCTTTTGGCAGCGTGAAAAAGCCCCTGTTTACCCTCTGTGTCTAATGATAGCTACAGGGTTTGGGATATTTATTTATTAAGGTATTCCCTTTTTAAAATCTTTTTAAATATCAATTAGACTGCAATAAATCTAATCTTTTAAAAGTTTTTCAGTTGGTCTCGAGGCATGAACATGTAACAAGTGAATGCAGCAGTGAAAATGTAAGGGAGCAAAATCTGATTCCCCTCTGTGAGGAGGCTACATCGCCCTGATCGGCTGAAGGTTTCACTGACATGCATTTTTTAGAAATGAGCAAGGACTCAAGTGGCATATCTGAGGAAATGAGAAATATAGCTTTTTATTTTGTTTTAATTTTTGACTCTGCAGGAGGAAAGTGTGCAACTTGACTTTTTTGACTCCTCCCCTGCAGCCGCTGGAAGATTACTTTGAACTGTAAAGTCAGCAGTAGTCAGACCAAGTCCATCTTGAATGCACCTGAGTGGTGTGATGAGACATCCAGAGCATTGCAGTCCTAGATGTAATGGACTGTGAATAAATATTATATTGAAATAGAAACAATATATATAAATAATCCAATATAATGTGAAATGCTCTTTTTTTTATACTTTGGACATAATTTGTGTTTAGTTATCTGCATTTCACAGTTAAAAGCTCTTTTCACTAAATTAGTATATCTTTTCCAAGCAGCACTGTATCATATGTTGTTAAATCCCATCTGTAGTATCAAAGTGTTTAACAGAAACGTGAAGAAGCTGCAGTGGACTGTGATTAATAACCAGCACGGGCTGGGACAACCCTGAAATACTAAATGGATCATAAGCAATAATCACCCCAGGGTTGCAGACAATAACACCCCCACCACCAGTATCTCCATCCATTCGTCTCGGAAAAGGAAATTACTAAATCCAATACAGTTCGATAAAAATCTGTCCTGTCTGGATCGGCTGCTGGAGGATAATGCTGCCTGATAAAGGCACTCGTTTCCGGCTGCACGCCATCCGTCATCCGGGGGTTGCTCCCCTGGTCAAGCTGTCTGCTACTCCAATAGATGACTGCAGCAGTTCTGCTGCTCACTCCGCTGTCTGGTGGCCTGAACAACAGTGGTTGCAAAGCTATTTTTTTGTAAAAGACCAGTCTGTATTGTACAAACTTTATGAATTATTCGCCTTTTACAACTCAGTCCAGGCCAGGATCATAATGCTAACCAGGTTCACTGCAGGAGTCCGAACTGAAACTTTATGTTTCTCCCTTGCATCATGATTTGTTCCATTTTGTCTCCAATTTGCTAGAATGAACTGTATGTGGTTGTACTGCGACCTCTGACCTTTCGGATCCTACTACTGATTTTTTGTACAATTTCCAGAAATGGGAGCATATTTCATTGTTGCAGCAGTTGTAAGTGGCTCTGTATGGGGGCTTCAGCTGAATAATTGAGATATAATCAAATACACTGTTTGTCCGGCAGTCTGACCTCCAGCTCCTGTGTGAGCACATACACAAATATTGGGGACAGAAGGGATGTACGCTCTCAAAATTACCGTTTAAGAAGGGTTGTGAAAACCTCTTAACATCTTAAGTTTCTGAAGTCATTGCTGAATCTACGAAACTCTGTGTTGGAAGTATTATTGAGGCTTAACTGAGTTCTTGTTTTTACAAAATACCTGTAAATGTTGACACCCTTTTGTTTTAGAGTCTTGAAAAATCTAAAGGGCTATGAAGTTGCACAAGGACTCAGAGAGTAGAAATAGGACACAGATGAATACTAATTATTACAATGCAAATTTCCTTAACAACTCTTTCCATGTGGCCTGAGGGAGAACATGATGTCGCCTTTTACTTAAGGTGCTGCCTGCTCTGTGCACGACCTGATGTTAAAGAGGGATGAATGTAGCCGTGGTTAATGAGCAAAGAGAAGCAGAGCTCATGAAAAGGTGTAAATATTAGGACTCAGAGACCAAAGGGAAATGCAGGGTGATTAGCAAAGCATGGTTTCACTGTGTAAAAATGAAATAGTGAAGGAACATGGGAAAGGTTGGAAGTGTAAAGCTAAACAACGGTTGAGTCAGTAAATTAAATGATTTAGTCTTAGACAATGACCCCACTTTTCTGTTACATAAAAATGTCACCTATGGTATTTTGGATGACATTAGAACCTATGACTTTTTTATCACATTTCGGATGACATGCTAACCTATGTTTTTTTTACGTTGTGTCTTCAGGTCACAGAGCTGAACCAGGTGAGGTGCAGTGAGGATGAGAAGAATAGAAATGTGTCTGACCATCACATTTCTCGTACATTTCATTCTGTATAATGATGTTTTTATGAATTGTATGATGTACTAGGATTTTCACCATATGTCAATACACACAAAGTGTCTGTGTGCGTTGAGAGGAGGACCTGAAGTCATGGAAGGAAAGAAAAAAGGAAGGAAGGTTTGTCTTCCAAAATTCTACAACCCGATAATTCCAGAAGCCAGAAAAGCCCGTGACTTCATGACAGTTCAGTCCCCTAAATCTCACTGTGATTGTGCTGACACTGTTGACAATTTGTATGCAAGTGAATGAAAGTTTTATGCCTTAAAATACAAGATAAAAAAGTTCAATGCTTTGCTCTTTCGATCTTCTTTATTTTGTGCAATTCCACACTGTGTCAGTGTTGTCACATATAAATTATGACATTTATTGATTGATTGATTCATTGATGTGGGAAACCAAAGACAAACTACATTATTTTCGTGCCATTTTAGACGTTACACTATGCTATAATATTTATATGATTAATTGGACCATGATTTTTTTTTATGATGCTAGTCATAAATATATGTCTGCCTTCATTACTACATCATTACTACTGTTACTGCTATTACTACTATTAGAATATTAGGCTTTATTGTTATTATTTCTGTCCATCTATTGATCTATCTATAGTCTATATTATTCACATTGTAAAGTGTTTATAAGATATTGTTTGTAACTAAATATGATTTCAATTGTACATAAGAGTTGTTTTAAAAGATATGTATCTTTATTTATTTATTCTGTGATAAATGAATTTTATTTCTTATATAAACGGTGTTTGGACTTCCGCTCGTCTTGGCTCCTGGCGGACGTACTGAGGTATGCGTGCTGCGTCATTTCCGGTTCCACTTCCTGGTCTGAATTGTTTGTGTCTGGACTCCGGCGGCTGCTCGCGTCTCCTCCGCAGACTGAACTTTACCGTCCTGCTGATCCTCTGAGGTGGGTTTCGAACCATATTCACTGGGCGCTGTTGTTCACATTGTGTTTGTCCCTCTGTCACTGATTCACGGTGTTGACACGCGGTGTGTGGTGTTAGCTGAGCAGCTTAGCTTTAGCGGTTAGCGCTAGCTTCTCCGCGCGGGACACGCCCCCCTTTAGTAAACACGGTGCGTTTATTAAATCCAATAAAATTCTCTGTTTGAACAAAGACTGAAGATTTAATGTCACTTATTATGAATCTGCTACTTTTCGCCACAGCATCAATAACTTGCTCATATTTCATATTGTTTGAAAAGATCCTCAAGAGGCGACGATTGTGAAGTGAAATATGTTTATCACCTCTTTTATTTATATTAATATTTAACAGGAGCAAGTTATAGATGCCTTAATGTAAAAGTACCTGACTTTCCCTTTGTTTTCTCGAACTTTCTACAGTAAAACTATTTGAAACAAGTACAAGTACAGATAACAGTCCTGGTTCAAGCCACATTTTTCATGTCCTTCTTATACTGTTACTTCTCAGTGTAGGTGGATTAAACTCTCTGACATGTGAAGGTCCAGTGTGTAAGATTCAGGTGAAAGGGAACAATTGGTAGAGATTACATGTAGAATAATCCTCATGATGTTTTCACTAGTTCATGTCATCTAAATTGTATGAATTGTAGTTTTATTTACCTTTGAAAAGGCTCTTTATATTTAAATACATCATATTTACATTGGGGGGGTCCTCTCTACGGAGGCTGCCATGTTTGTAACATTGGTCCAGACTGAACAAACTAAACACCTGTTGAGTTGTTATGACAACTGAAGCTGCCACAGGTTCTTTTTCATGTTTGGAAGGGGAGGGTGAGGTGAGGGGTGTTCAGCTGCAACATCAACACTAGATATCACTAACTTCTACACACTGTACCTTATATATATTTTAAGGATATTATAAAATGGTTTAACTGTGATATCTTTATTCTGAACAAGCGAAAGTAAAAGTTCTTCTTCACCTCTTGAGTGTTTTCTTTTTAATGCTAATAAATATAAGTAAGTAATCAGTGCTGTATTGTTAAAACAAATGTTTCATGTTATTGTATTTGTTAATGTCTTGAGTGGAAATCAATCAGTCTCCAAAGTGTTGCTCACTGTGGGAATCACTGTGGGAATCGTTGGGTTTCTCTATAGTTTCTAAGGTGTCAACCTTCTATGTAAAGCTCCTTGAGATAATGTATGTTGTGATTTGGAGCAAAACAAATTGAATGGAATAGAAATGTCAACCTCTCTGATGTAGACGAAGTGAAACGCTGTGACATCTCACTCAATTCCTCCTGTGTCTTTTTGATTTGTATTTCACAGGAATTAATTCAATGTGTGAAAGTGAACATCAGCGTGTTTAGAATGCATGCGTCAATTTATTCATCAATATCTTTAGCATCACTTGACACATGTTGGCAGTTTAAAAAAGACACAGGAGTCGTTCACCAGACCTCAGGATGTGTTTTATTTTTATTTGCCAATGAAAAACACTGTATATGTAAGTTTTCATTCACTGTATCTAAATAAATGATGTGTTGTGTCCTGCAGACGCAGAAAAGACAGCACCGTCACTGGAGGTGAAGGACGTCTCCATTGTCCTCGACACCGCAGAGAAAATATCCAGAAGATGGACGGAGCTGCTGCGGCTTCAACAGGCCTATCATCAACTTAATCCAAGATTAGAGATGACAGACATGAGTGATTGTCCATGTGAATGGATAATACGGTCCATTCTTATTGTAGAGAGATCCTATTGTTCATTAAATAAGATTTTACTGTGAGTTCAATTTTTAAACTTAGATCTGTTCCAGAGTGGAGGTTCTTCTCTCAGAAACTATGTCTGCCAAGTGTCTGAATGAAAAGAAGTAATTTTCCATCTTCTTGTTCCCCAGCACTTTGGTTTTGAAGCGGGCTGATGAACTGAGACTGCTGTTTTGGCTGAAACACAGGTAATAACGCTCTGCATGTGTTACAGCAGCAGACTGTTTGAAAAGTGAAGTGAATTAGTTTTTCTTTCCGATCACAAGGAAAAGGAGTCTCACAGAAACTGGACTGTCTAGGACTGAACACCTCACTCTGCAACTGGTTGCTGGACTTCCTGACCGGAAGACCACAGGCAGTCCGGGTCGGCAGCAACGCATCCAGCACCATCACACTGAACACAGGGGCCCCCCAAGGATGCGTGCTCAGCCCCTTACTCTTCACCCTGTTGACCCACGACTGCACACCAACACACAACAGCAACCTCTTCATCAAGTTTGCGGATGACACTACTGTGACGATGAGTCACGATGCCAGCTCTCTTTGACTTTCTTCTTTTTCACTTTCTTCTCACTTCCTTTTTTGTGCTTAATAAGCATGTGTGGTTTGTATAATTAAATGTGTAATGTTGTTGCTGCTCCAGACTTGTCTGACTTATGTGCACCGATGTCCAAGAATGCAAACAAATCAATGCAAACAATCCAAGATAATAGAAGTACTGTCCAAGTGTCTGAGCAAGTAGCGTACTCTGCAAGAGGACTGACTGAATCTTGCAACAGTCATTTAGTTTAGATGTATGTGACCCAATGCAAACAGTCAAAGATACTAGAGGTACTGTCCAAGTGTCTGAGCAAGTAGCGCAGTCTGTAAGGAGACAGACTGGCAGTTCTGAGGACCTTGGTTTGAATCTTGAAAGAGGTGGTTACTTTTGACATCTGTTACCCAATGGAAAAAATCAAAGATACTAGAAGTACTGTCAAAGTGTCTGAGCAAGTAACCTCCTCTGCAAGAGGACTGACTGGCAGTTCTGGGGACATAGGTTTAAATCTTGAAACAGTCATTTAGTTTAGATGTATGTGACCCAATGCAAACAGTCAAAGATACTAGAAGTACTGTCCAAGTGTCTGAGCAAGTAGCGCAGTCTGTAAGGAGACAGACTGGCAGTTCTGAGGACCTTGGTTTGAATCTTGAAAGAGGTGGTTACTTTTGACATCTGTTACCCAATGCAAACAATTAAAGATACTAGAAATATTGTCCAAGTGTCCGAGGAAGTAGTCCACTCTGTAAGGACAGTCCCTGGCAGTTTTGAGGACATGTGTTTGAATCTTGAAAGAGTCACTTAGTTTTGATGTAAGTTACCCAATGCAAACAATCAAATATAGTGGAAGTACTGTTAAAGTGTCTGAGCAAGTAGTCCAGTGTGTAAGGAGACAGCCTGGCAGTTCTGAGGACATAGGTTCAAACCACAATGGTGCTTGTTTAAAATCCATTCTGGAGCAATTTTGTATTTGCAACATGTCACAAATAAAAAAGACAAAGAGAACATCTGGTAGATGAAATGAGGTAGACCTCCAATAGAGATGTCGAGACACTATCGGACTTGGTACTTGAAGGTTGTCAGTTCAAATCTGACCACAGCTGATTTTGCTTATGTCCATCACCCTTTAGATTTTATGTTGAAAGGGCGAGGACTGTCCTAAAAAGACTAGTGTGGTTTTAATTGTATTTATAAAAACATCTTCCAACAGGAAATCACTCATTCAACCTTTAACAATAGAATTACAACCACAAACATATATAAACTCCACCCCCGGGAGTCGGCCTGACTTGGTATATTCCAGGTGGCTCCTCTCTTTCTCCATATATTGAATTGGACTCCACCACTTCCGGTTTGCCAGTTGTTACTTCCGCATGGGTCCGGAGCTGCTTGGACGAGCGCGTCGCGTCGATCTTCACGAGGTGAATATTGTTTTAAATGTCAACACAGTTATTAAATCGTGCAAATGTGTGTGTGTGACGTGTCGCTGCAGATTCGTAGTAGTTCACTTGTGTTTTAGAGCAACACTCGTGTCGTGTCAATGCTAAGCTAAGCTAGCACCACAAGCCAAGCACACGTGTCAGCAGTTGTTTAGTGATTGGAAGTAAAAGACAGAAACTTGTGTTTGGAGCGGTAAGAAGCTGTTTCTAAACGTTTCACCTTTTAAGCATGAAGTAGGAAAAGTGAGCGTGTTTGAAATGTTCATGTAAAACACGTGAGCCCTTCTTTTGTCCGGAGCTAAACATGCTTTACCTTTGGAAAAAGAGGATTTCAACTTAAAAGAAATAATAATGTGACTTTTATTGTGATCATCAACTGATGTGAATAGCTTTTCATCGATGAGGTTAATGCGTTTGTAATTGTCTTTCTAAAATTTGATATCAACTAAGTTTGAAAAGTTTCAGACATGTGACTCAACAACTTCACATTGTCTAAAGACTTCAATGTGTTCATGACAGATTGAAGAAAGTTTAGGTATAAACAATGTCACTATATTCAAATTATAAGACTATTTAGTTTAGTTGGGTTCTGTAAGAAAAGTATGAACATTTGACTTTACTGACAACAAATTCCCAATAAAATCCAGTGGCTTTATTCTATATTTGAAATGTTTCAGAGAATCCATTTGATTCAAATCACCTTAGTTTTAAACCAGTTGGAACAAGTAAAGTGCCCTTTCTGAACAAGCTTTCTAAATATTGATAAAAATGATTGAGTCATGTGTAGGCTGCTACACTTTCCACCTCAGGTTGTGCAACCCAGGTAAAACGCTAAATATATTATGATCTTAAAAAATATCTGTGTGAAGTTGAAAGCAAGAGCAGAATCTTTGTTATACATACAGATATATAAAATATATACAAATATGTAAACAAATACATATATATATATATGTGGCTGGTGATGGCAAAAAAAAAGTTCAGTGTGTGAGATTTGGTTGAAAGGATGTAGTGAGTGTGGAAACCATGTGACTTTCTGTGATTATGAGTGCCATGACTAAAGAATATTATCACTGGTATAGATGTGTTCCAGAGTGGAGGCAGTTCTCTCACAAATAATTATTTTATCATAATTCGAATGATATATTAGCCTATGACTTTAAGTAGGGGATTTAACGCGACATAGTAATGTAAGACTTATATTTATTGTCTTTTGGACGACATATTAACCTATGACCTGTATCATATTTTGAATACTAACGTATGACATTTGTAGGTGATTTTGGACGACATACTACCTATGACTGTTATAAGTAATATTTTGAACGACATAGTAACATCTGACTGTTGTTTGGTGATGTAGCATGACATAGTAATGCAAGATTTGTATTTATTGTATTTGGAATGACATACTAACCTATGATATTGTAATCATATTTCAGACGACATGGTAACCTATGACTTTTATTTGTCATTTTTGGGTTGACATACTAACCTATTAATTGTAGTAGGGGATGTAGCATGACATACTAACGTAGGACTGTAATTTACAAGAATCCAGTACGTATGTTGGCATCGGACGACATAGTAATCTATGACCTCTGTAGTTGATTTTGGACGACATAGTAACGTATGAATGTTGTAGGTGATTTTGGGCCACATACTACCTCTGACTTTTGTTGATGATATTGTGGATGACATAATGACTTTGCAGAATAATATTTGGGTTGGACGACATAGTGGCTTTTGAAGGTGATTACTCACGACATAGTAACCTATGACTGTTGTTTGGTGATGTAGCATGACATACTAACCTAAGAGTTGTATTTATTGTATTTGGAATGACATATTAACGTCTGATACTGTAATCATATTTTGAAGGACATAGTAATATATGACATTCGTAGGTGAGTTTGGACGACATGCTAACCTATGACTTTTTTATCATATTTTGGACGACATGCTAACCTATGACTTTTTTATCATATTTTGGGCGACATGCTAACCTATGACTTTTTTTCATATTTTGGACGACATACTAACCTATGACTTTTTTATCATATTTTGGACGACATACTAACCTATGAGTTTTTATCATATTTTGGACGACATACTAACCTATGACTTATTTATCATATTTCATACGACATACTAACCTATGACTTTTTTATCATATTTTATACGACATACTAACCTATGACTTTTTGATCATATTTCATACAACATACTAACCTATGACTTTTTGATCATATTTCGGACGACATACTAACCTATGACTTTTTGATCATATTTTGGACGACATAGTAACCTATGAGTTTTTATCATATTTTGGACGACATACTAACCTATGACTTATTTATCATATTTCATACGACATACTAACCTATGACTTTTTTATCATATTTTGGGCGACATACTAACCTATGACTTTTTTATCATATTTTATACGACATACTAACCTATGACTTTTTTATCATATTTTATACGACATACTAACCTATGACTTTTTGATCATATTTTATACGACATACTAACCTATGACTTTTTGATCATATTTTATACGACATACTAACCTATGACTTTTTTATCATATTTTATACGAGATAGTAACCTATGACTTTTTTATCATATTTCGGACGACATACTAACCTATGACTTATTTATCATATTTCATATGACATACTAACCTATGAGTTTTTATCATATTTTGGACGACATACTAACCTATGACTTATTTATCATATTTCATACGACATACTAACCTATGACTTTTTGATCATATTTTGGGCGACATACTAACCTATGACTTTTTTATCATATTTTATACGACATACTAACCTATGACTTTTTTTATCATATTTTGGACGACATACTAACCTATGACTTTTTTTTATCATATTTTATACGACATACTAACCTATGACTTTTTTTATCATATTTTGGACGACATACTAACCTATGACTTTTTTTTATCATATTTTATACGACATACTAACCTATGACTTTTTTTATCATATTTTGGACGACATACTAACCTATGACTTTTTTATCATATTTTATACGACATACTAACCTATGACTTTTTTAGGTGATTTTAGATGACATACTAACCTATGACTTTTTTTTATCATATTTTATACGACATACTAACCTATGACTTTTTTATCATATTTTGGACGACATACTAACCTATGACTTTTTTATCATATTTTGGACGACATAGTAACCTATGACTTTTTTATCATATTTTATACGACATACTAACCTATGACTTTTTTTTATCATATTTTATACGACATAGTAACCTATGACTTTTTGATCATATTTTGGACGACATACTAACCTATGACTTTTTGATCATATTTTATACGACATAGTAACCTATGACTTTTTGATCATATTTTGGACGACATACTAACCTATGACTTTTTTATCATATTTTATACGACATATTAACCTATGACTTTTTTATCATATTTTATACGACATAGTAACCTATGACTTTTTGATCATATTTTATACGACATAGTAACCTATGACTTTTTTATCATATTTTGGACGACATACTAACCTATGACTTTTTTAGGTGATTTTGGACGACATACTAACCTATGACTTTTTTATCATATTTCGGACGACATACTAACCTATGACTTTTTGATCATATTTTATACGACATACTAACCTATGACTTTTTGATCATATTTCAGACGACATACTAACCTATGACTTTTTTATCATATTTTATACGACATACTAACCTATGACATTTTTATCATATTTTATACGACATACTAACCTATGACATTTTTATCATATTTTGGACGACATACTAACCTATGACTTTTTTATCATATTTTGGACGACATACTAACCTATGACTTTTTTATCATATTTTGGACGACATACTAACCTATGACTTTTTTAGGTGATTTTCGATGACATACTAACCTATGACTTTTTGATCATATTTTGGACGACATAGTAACCTATGACTTATTTATCATATTTCATACGACATACTAACCTATGACTTTTTTATCATATTTTGGACGACATACTAACCTATGACTTTTTGATCATATTTTGGACGACATACTAACCTATGACTTATTTATCATATTTCATACGACATACTAACCTATGACTTTTTTATCATATTTTGGACGACATACTAACCTATGACTTATTTATCATATTTCGGACGACATACTAACCTATGACTTTTTTATCATATTTCATACGACATACTAACCTATGACTTTTTTATCATATTTTGGACGACATACTAACCTATGACTTTTTTAGGTGATTTTGGACGACATACTAACCTATGACTTTTTTTTATCATATTTTATACGACATACTAACCTATGACTTTTTTATCATATTTTGGACGACATAGTAACCTATGACTTTTTGATCATATTTCAGACGACATACTAACCTATGACTTTTTGATCATATTTCAGACGACATACTAACCTATGACTTTTTTATCATATTTTATACGACATACTAACCTATGACTTTTTGATCATATTTCAGACGACATACTAACCTATGACTTTTTTTATCATATTTTATACGACATATTAACCTATGACTTTTTTATCATATTTTGGACGACATACTAACCTATGACTTTTTTATCATATTTTGGACGACATACTAACCTATGACTTTTTTAGGTGATTTTGGACGACATACTAACCTATGACTTTTTGATCATATTTCAGACGACATACTAACCTATGACTTTTTTATCATATTTTATACGACATACTAACCTATGACTTTTTTATCATATTTTATACGACATACTAACCTATGACTTTTTGATCATATTTTGTACGACATACTAACCTATGACTTTTTGATCATATTTCAGACGACATAGTAACCTATGACTTTTTGATCATATTTTATACGACATACTAACCTATGACTTTTTTATCATATTTTATACGACATACTAACCTTAGACTTTTTTATCATATTTTGGACGACATACTAACCTATGACTTTTTTAGGTGATTTTAGACGACATACTAACCTATGACTTTTTTATCATATTTATACGACATACTAACCTATGACTTTTTTATCATATTTTGGACGACATAGTAACCTATGACTTTTTTATCATATTTCGGACGACATACTAACCTATGACTTTTTGATCATATTTTGGACGACATACTAACCTATGACTTTTTTATCATATTTTATACGACATACTAACCTATGACTTTTTGATCATATTTTGGACGACATACTAACCTATGACTTTTTTTTATCATATTTTATACGACATACTAACCTATGACTTTTTTATCATATTTTATACGACATACTAACCTATGACTTTTTTATCATATTTTGGACGACATAGTAACCTATGACTTTTTGATCATATTTCAGACGACATACTAACCTATGACTTTTTTATCATATTTTATACGACATACTAACCTATGACTTTTTTATCATATTTTATACGACATACTAACCTATGACTTTTTTAGGTGATTTTGGACGACATACTAACCTATGACTTTTTTATCATATTTTGGACGACATACTAACCTATGACTTTTTTATCATATTTCGGACGACATAGTAACCTATGACTTTTTTATCATATTTTGGACGACATACTAACCTATGACTTTTTTATCATATTTTGGACGACATACTAACCTATGACTTTTTTAGGTGAGTTTAGACGACATACTAACCTATGACTTTTTGATCATATTTCAGACGACATACTAACCTATGACTTTTTTATCATATTTTATACGACATACTAACCTATGACTTTTTTATCATATTTCAGACGACATACTAACCTATGACTTTTTGATCATATTTTATACGACATACTAACCTATGACTTTTTTATCATATTTTATACGACATACTAACCTTAGACTTTTTTATCATATTTTGGACGACATACTAACCTATGACTTTTTTAGGTGATTTTAGACGACATACTAACCTATGACTTTTTTATCATATTTTATACGACATACTAACCTATGACTTTTTTATCATATTTTGGACGACATAGTAACCTATGACTTTTTTATCATATTTCGGACGACATACTAACCTATGACTTTTTGATCATATTTTGGACGACATACTAACCTATGACTTTTTTATCATATTTTATACGACATACTAACCTATGACTTTTTGATCATATTTTGGACGACATACTAACCTATGACTTTTTTTTATCATATTTTATACGACATACTAACCTATGACTTTTTTATCATATTTTGGACGACATAGTAACCTATGACTTTTTGATCATATTTCAGACGACATACTAACCTATGACTTTTTTATCATATTTTATACGACATACTAACCTATGACTTTTTTATCATATTTTATACGACATACTAACCTATGACTTTTTTAGGTGATTTTGGACGACATACTAACCTATGACTTTTTTATCATATTTTGGACGACATACTAACCTATGACTTTTTTATCATATTTCGGACGACATAGTAACCTATGACTTTTTTATCATATTTTGGACGACATACTAACCTATGACTTTTTTATCATATTTTGGACGACATACTAACCTATGACTTTTTTAGGTGAGTTTAGACGACATACTAACCTATGACTTTTTTAGGTGATTTTAGACGACATACTAACCTATGACTTTTTTAGGTGAGTTTAGACGACATACTAACCTATGACTTTTTTAGGTGATTTTAGACGACATACTAACCTATGACTTTTTTATCATATTTTATACGACATACTAACCTATGACTTTTTTATCATATTTCAGACGACATACTAACCTATGACTTTTTTGTCATATTTTATACGACATACTAACCTATGACTTTTTTATCATATTTTATACGACAAAGTAACCTATGACTTTTTTATCATATTTCGGACGACATACTAACCTATGACTTTTTTATCATATTTTATACGACATACTAACCTATGACTTTTTTAGGTGATTTTAGACGACATACTAACCTATGACTTTTTGATCATATTTCAGACGACATACTAACCTATGACTTTTTTAGGTGATTTTAGACGACATACTAACCTATGACTTTTTGATCATAATTTATACGACATACTAACCTATGACTTTTTGATCATATTTTATACGACATACTAACCTATGACTTTTTGATCATATTTCAGACGACATACTAACCTATGACTTTTTGATCATATTTTGGACGACATACTAACCTATGACTTTTTTATCATATTTTATACGACATACTAACCTATGACTTTTTTATCATATTTTGGACGACATAGTAACCTATGACTTTTTGATCATATTTCAGACGACATACTAACCTATGACTTTTTTATCATATTTTATACGACATACTAACCTATGACTTTTTTATCATATTTCGGACGACATACTAACCTATGACTTTTTTATCATATTTTATACGACATACTAACCTATGACTTTTTTAGGTGATTTTGGACGACATACTAACCTATGACTTTTTTATCATATTTTGGACGACATACTAACCTATGACTTTTTTAGGTGATTTTAGACGACATACTAACCTATGACTTTTTGATCATATTTCAGACGACATACTAACCTATGACTTTTTTATCATATTTTATACGACATACTAACCTATGACTTTTTTATCATATTTCAGACGACATACTAACCTATGACTTTTTTAGGTGATTTTGGACGACATACTAACCTATGACTTTTTTATCATATTTTGGACGACATAGTAACCTATGACTTTTTTATCATATTTTGGACGACATACTAACCTATGACTTTTTTAGGTGATTTTAGACGACATACTAACCTATGACTTTTTGATCATAATTTATACGACATACTAACCTATGACTTTTTGATCATATTTTATACGACATACTAACCTATGACTTTTTGATCATATTTCAGACGACATACTAACCTATGACTTTTTGATCATATTTTATACGACATACTAACCTATGACTTTTTGATCATATTTTGGACGACATACTAACCTATGACTTATTTATCATATTTCATACGACATACTAACCTATGACTTTTTGATCATATTTTGGACGACATACTAACCTATGACTTTTTGATCATATTTCGGACAACATACTAACCTATGACTTTTTGATCATATTTTGGACGACATAGTAACCTATGACTTATTTATCATATTTCATACGACATACTAACCTATGACTTTTTTATCATATTTTGGACGACATACTAACCTATGACTTTTTTATCATATTTTGGACGACATACTAACCTATGACTTTTTGATCATATTTTATACGACATACTAACCTATGACTTTTTTATCATATTTTATACGACATATTAACCTATGACTTTTTTATCATATTTTGATCATATTTCAGACGACATAGTAACCTATGACTTTTTGATCATATTTTATACGACATACTAACCTATGACTTTTTGATCATATTTCAGACGACATACTAACCTATGACTTTTTTTATCATATTTTATACGACATACTAACCTATGACTTTTTTATCATATTTTGGACGACATACTAACCTATGACTTTTTTATCATATTTTGGACGACATACTAACCTATGACTTTTTTATCATATTTTGGACGACATACTAACCTATGACTTTTTTAGGTGATTTTGGACGACATACTAACCTATGACTTTTTGATCATATTTCAGACGACATACTAACCTATGACTTATTTATCATATTTCAGACGACATACTAACCTATGACATTTTTATCATATTTTATACGACATACTAACCTATGACTTTTTGATCATATTTCAGACGACATACTAACCTATGACATTTTTATCATATTTTATAGGACATACTAACCTATGACTTTTTTATCATATTTTATACGACATACTAACCTATGACTTTTTTATCATATTTTGGACGACATACTAACCTATGACTTTTTGATCATATTTTATACGACATACTAACCTATGACTTTTTTATCATATTTTATACGACATATTAACCTATGACTTTTTTATCATATTTTGATCATATTTCAGACGACATAGTAACCTATGACTTTTTGATCATATTTTATACGACATACTAACCTATGACTTTTTGATCATATTTCAGACGACATACTAACCTATGACTTTTTTTATCATATTTTATACGACATACTAACCTATGACTTTTTTATCATATTTTGGACGACATACTAACCTATGACTTTTTTATCATATTTTGGACGACATACTAACCTATGACTTTTTTATCATATTTTGGACGACATACTAACCTATGACTTTTTTATCATATTTTGGACGACATACTAACCTATGACTTTTTTAGGTGATTTTGGACGACATACTAACCTATGACTTTTTGATCATATTTCAGACGACATACTAACCTATGACTTATTTATCATATTTTATACGACATACTAACCTATGACTTTTTTATCATATTTTATACGACATACTAACCTATGACTTTTTGATCATATTTTGTACGACATACTAACCTATGACTTTTTGATCATATTTCAGACGACATAGTAACCTATGACTTTTTGATCATATTTTATACGACATACTAACCTATGACTTTTTTATCATATTTTATACGACATACTAACCTATGACTTTTTTATCATATTTTGGACGACATACTAACCTATGACTTTTTTAGGTGATTTTAGACGACATACTAACCTATGACTTTTTTATCATATTTTGGACGACATACTAACCTATGACTTTTTTTTATCATATTTTATACGACATACTAACCTATGACTTTTTGATCATATTTTGGACGACATACTAACCTATGACTTTTTTATCATATTTTATACGACATACTAACCTATGACTTTTTGATCATATTTTGGACGACATACTAACCTATGACTTTTTTTTATCATATTTTATACGACATACTAACCTATGACTTTTTTATCATATTTTATACGACATACTAACCTATGACTTTTTTATCATATTTTGGACGACATAGTAACCTATGACTTTTTGATCATATTTCAGACGACATACTAACCTATGACTTTTTTATCATATTTTATACGACATACTAACCTATGACTTTTTTATCATATTTCGGACGACATACTAACCTATGACTTTTTTATCATATTTTATACGACATACTAACCTATGACTTTTTTAGGTGATTTTGGACGACATACTAACCTATGACTTTTTTATCATATTTTGGACGACATACTAACCTATGACTTTTTTATCATATTTCGGACGACATAGTAACCTATGACTTTTTTATCATATTTTGGACGACATACTAACCTATGACTTTTTTATCATATTTTGGACGACATACTAACCTATGACTTTTTTAGGTGATTTTAGACGACATACTAACCTATGACTTTTTGATCATATTTCAGACGACATACTAACCTATGACTTTTTTAGGTGATTTTAGACGACATACTAACCTATGACTTTTTGATCATATTTCAGACGACATACTAACCTATGACTTTTTTATCATATTTTATACGACATACTAACCTATGACTTTTTTATCATATTTTATACGACAAAGTAACCTATGACTTTTTTATCATATTTCGGACGACATACTAACCTATGACTTTTTTATCATATTTTATACGACATACTAACCTATGACTTTTTTAGGTGATTTTGGACGACATACTAACCTATGACTTTTTTATCATATTTTGGACGACATACTAACCTATGACTTTTTTATCATATTTCGGACGACATAGTAACCTATGACTTTTTTATCATATTTTGGACGACATACTAACCTATGACTTTTTTAGGTGATTTTAGACGACATACTAACCTATGACTTTTTGATCATAATTTATACGACATACTAACCTATGACTTTTTGATCATATTTTATACGACATACTAACCTATGACTTTTTGATCATATTTCAGACGACATACTAACCTATGACTTTTTGATCATATTTTATACGACATACTAACCTATGACTTTTTGATCATATTTTGGACGACATACTAACCTATGACTTATTTATCATATTTCATACGACATACTAACCTATGACTTTTTGAACATATTTTGGACGACATACTAACCTATGACTTTTTGATCATATTTTATACGACATACTAACCTATGACTTTTTTATCATATTTTGGACGACATACTAACCTATGACTTTTTGATCATATTTCAGACGACATACTAACCTATGACATTTTTATCATATTTTATACGACATACTAACCTATGACTTTTTGATCATATTTCAGACGACATACTAACCTATGACATTTTTATCATATTTTATACGACATACTAACCTATGACTTTTTTATCATATTTTATACGACATACTAACCTATGACTTTTTTATCATATTTTGGACGACATACTAACCTATGACTTTTTTATCATATTTTATACGACATACTAACCTATGACTTTTTGATCATATTTCAGACGACATACTAACCTATGACTTTTTTTATCATATTTTATACGACATATTAACCTATGACTTTTTGATCATATTTTGGACGACATATTAACCTATGACTTTTTGATCATATTTTGGACGACATACTAACCTATGACTTTTTTATCATATTTTATACGACATACTAACCTATGACTTTTTTATCATATTTTATACGACATACTAACCTATGACTTTTTTTATCATATTTTGGACGACATACTAACCTATGACTTTTTTATCATATTTTGGACGACATACTAACCTATGACTTTTTTAGGTGATTTTAGACGACATACTAACCTATGACTTTTTTATCATATTTTATACGACATACTAACCTATGACTTTTTTATCATATTTTGGACGACATAGTAACCTATGACTTTTTTATCATATTTCGGACGACATACTAACCTATGACTTTTTGATCATATTTTGGACGACATACTAACCTATGACTTTTTTATCATATTTTATACGACATACTAACCTATGACTTTTTGATCATATTTTGGACGACATACTAACCTATGACTTTTTTTTATCATATTTTATACGACATACTAACCTATGACTTTTTTATCATATTTTATACGACATACTAACCTATGACTTTTTTATCATATTTTGGACGACATACTAACCTATGACTTTTTGATCATATTTCAGACGACATACTAACCTATGACTTTTTTATCATATTTTATACGACATACTAACCTATGACTTTTTTATCATATTTCGGACGACATACTAACCTATGACTTTTTTATCATATTTTATACGACATACTAACCTATGACTTTTTTAGGTGATTTTGGACGACATACTAACCTATGACTTTTTTATCATATTTTGGACGACATACTAACCTATGACTTTTTTATCATATTTCGGACGACATAGTAACCTATGACTTTTTTATCATATTTTGGACGACATACTAACCTATGACTTTTTTATCATATTTTGGACGACATACTAACCTATGACTTTTTTAGGTGAGTTTAGACGACATACTAACCTATGACTTTTTGATCATATTTCAGACGACATACTAACCTATGACTTTTTTAGGTGATTTTAGACGACATACTAACCTATGACTTTTTTATCATATTTTATACGACATACTAACCTATGACTTTTTTATCATATTTCAGACGACATACTAACCTATGACTTTTTTGTCATATTTTATACGACATACTAACCTATGACTTTTTTATCATATTTTATACGACAAAGTAACCTATGACTTTTTTATCATATTTCGGACGACATACTAACCTATGACTTTTTTAGGTGATTTTGGACGACATACTAACCTATGACTTTTTTATCATATTTTGGACGACATACTAACCTATGACTTTTTTATCATATTTCGGACGACATAGTAACCTATGACTTTTTTATCATATTTTGGACGACATACTAACCTATGACTTTTTTATCATATTTTGGACGACATACTAACCTATGACTTTTTTATCATATTTCGGACGACATAGTAACCTATGACTTTTTTATCATATTTTGGACGACATACTAACCTATGACTTTTTTAGGTGATTTTAGACGACATACTAACCTATGACTTTTTGATCATAATTTATACGACATACTAACCTATGACTTTTTGATCATATTTTATACGACATACTAACCTATGACTTTTTGATCATATTTCAGACGACATACTAACCTATGACTTTTTTAGGTGATTTTGGACGACATACTAACCTATGACTTTTTGATCATATTTTGGACGACATACTAACCTATGACTTTTTGATCATATTTCGGACAACATACTAACCTATGACTTTTTGATCATATTTTGGACGACATAGTAACCTATGACTTATTTATCATATTTCATACGACATACTAACCTATGACTTTTTTATCATATTTTGGACGACATACTAACCTATGACTTTTTTATCATATTTTGGACGACATACTAACCTATGACTTTTTTATCATATTTTATACGACATACTAACCTATGACTTTTTGATCATATTTTGTACGACATACTAACCTATGACTTTTTGATCATATTTCAGACGACATACTAACCTATGACATTTTTATCATATTTTATACGACATACTAACCTATGACTTTTTGATCATATTTCAGACGACATACTAACCTATGACTTTTTGATCATATTTTGGACGACATACTAACCTATGACTTTTTTATCATATTTTATACGACATACTAACCTATGACTTTTTTATCATATTTTGGACGACATACTAACCTATGACTTTTTGATCATATTTTATACGACATACTAACCTATGACTTTTTTATCATATTTTATACGACATATTAACCTATGACTTTTTTATCATATTTTGATCATATTTCAGACGACATAGTAACCTATGACTTTTTGATCATATTTTATACGACATACTAACCTATGACTTTTTGATCATATTTCAGACGACATACTAACCTATGACTTTTTTTATCATATTTCAGACGACATACTAACCTATGACTTTTTTATCATATTTTATACGACATACTAACCTATGACTTTTTGATCATATTTTGGACGACATACTAACCTATGACTTTTTTTTATCATATTTTATACGACATACTAACCTATGACTTTTTTATCATATTTTATACGACATACTAACCTATGACTTTTTTATCATATTTTGGACGACATACTAACCTATGACTTTTTTTTATCATATTTTATACGACATACTAACCTATGACTTTTTGATCATATTTTGGACGACATACTAACCTATGACTTTTTTATCATATTTTATACGACATACTAACCTATGACTTTTTGATCATATTTTGGACGACATACTAACCTATGACTTTTTTTTATCATATTTTATACGACATACTAACCTATGACTTTTTTATCATATTTTATACGACATACTAACCTATGACTTTTTTATCATATTTTGGACGACATAGTAACCTATGACTTTTTGATCATATTTCAGACGACATACTAACCTATGACTTTTTTATCATATTTTATACGACATACTAACCTATGACTTTTTTATCATATTTTGGACGACATACTAACCTATGACTTTTTTATCATATTTTATACGACATACTAACCTATGACTTTTTGATCATATTTCGGACGACATAGTAACCTATGACTTTTTTATCATATTTTGGACGACATACTAACCTATGACTTTTTTATCATATTTTGGACGACATATTAACCTATGACTTTTTTAGGTGATTTTAGACGACATACTAACCTATGACTTTTTGATCATATTTCAGACGACATACTAACCTATGACTTTTTTATCATATTTTATACGACATACTAACCTATGACTTTTTTATCATATTTCAGACGACATACTAACCTATGACTTTTTTGTCATATTTTATACGACATACTAACCTATGACTTTTTTATCATATTTTATACGACAAAGTAACCTATGACTTTTTTATCATATTTCGGACGACATACTAACCTATGACTTTTTTATCATATTTTATACGACATACTAACCTATGACTTTTTTAGGTGATTTTGGACGACATACTAACCTATGACTTTTTTATCATATTTTGGACGACATACTAACCTATGACTTTTTTATCATATTTCGGACGACATAGTAACCTATGACTTTTTTATCATATTTTGGACGACATACTAACCTATGACTTTTTTAGGTGATTTTATACGACATACTAACCTATGACTTTTTGATCATATTTTATACGACATACTAACCTATGACTTTTTGATCATATTTCAGACGACATACTAACCTATGACTTTTTTATCATATTTTATACGACATACTAACCTATGACTTTTTTAGGTGATTTTATACGACATACTAACCTATGACTTTTTGATCATATTTCAGACGACATACTAACCTATGACTTTTTTATCATATTTTATACGACATACTAACCTATGACTTTTTTATCATATTTTATACGACATACTAACCTATGACTTTTTGATCATATTTCAGACGACATACTAACCTATGACTTTTTTATCATATTTTATACGACATACTAACCTATGACTTTTTGATCATATTTCAGACGACATACTAACCTATGACATTTTTATCATATTTTATACGACATACTAACCTATGACTTTTTTATCATATTTTGGACGACATACTAACCTATGACTTTTTGATCATATTTTGTACGACATACTAACCTATGACTTTTTGATCATATTTCAGACGACATACTAACCTATGACATTTTTATCATATTTTATACGACATACTAACCTATGACTTTTTTATCATATTTTATACGACATACTAACCTATGACTTTTTTATCATATTTTGGACGACATACTAACCTATGACTTTTTTATCATATTTTATACGACATACTAACCTATGACTTTTTTATCATATTTTATACGACATACTAACCTATGACTTTTTTATCATATTTTATACGACATACTAACCTATGACTTTTTTATCATATTTTGGACGACATACTAACCTATGACTTTTTTATCATATTTCGGACGACATACTAACCTATGACTTTTTTATCATATTTCATACGACATACTAACCTATGACTTTTTTAGGTGATTTTGGACGACATACTAACCTATGACTTTTTTATCATATTTTATACGACATACTAACCTATGACTTTTTTATCATATTTTGGACGACATACTAACCTATGACTTTTTTATCATATTTTATACGACATACTAACCTATGACTTTTTTATCATATTTTGGACGACATACTAACCTATGACTTTTTTAGGTGATTTTGGACGACATACTAACCTATGACTTTTTGATCATATTTCAGACGACATACTAACCTATGACTTTTTTATCATATTTTATACGACATACTAACCTATGACTTTTTGATCATATTTTATACGACATACTAACCTATGACTTTTTGATCATATTTCAGACGACATACTAACCTATGACTTTTTTATCATATTTTATACGACATACTAACCTATGACTTTTTGATCATATTTTGGACGACATACTAACCTATGACTTTTTTATCATATTTTATACGACATACTAACCTATGACTTTTTGATCATATTTTGGACGACATAGTAACCTATGACTTTTTTATCATATTTTGGACGACATACTAACCTATGACTTTTTTATCATATTTTATACGACATACTAACCTATGACTTTTTGATCATATTTCAGACGACATACTAACCTATGACTTTTTTATCATAATTTATATACGACATACTAACCTATGACTTATTTATCATATTTCATACGACATACTAACCTATGACTTTTTGATCATATTTTATACGACATAGTAACCTATGACTTTTTTATCATATTTTGGACGACATACTAACCTATGACTTTTTTATCATATTTTGGACGACATACTAACCTATGACTTTTTTAGGTGATTTTGGACGACATACTAACCTATGACTTTTTTATCATATTTCATACGACATACTAACCTATGACTTTTTTAGGTGATTTTGGACGACATACTAACCTATGACTTTTTTATCATATTTTATACGACATACTAACCTATGACTTTTTGATCATATTTCAGACGACATACTAACCTATGACTTTTTTATCATATTTTATACGACATACTAACCTATGACTTTTTTATCATATTTTATACGACATACTAACCTATGACTTTTTTATCATATTTTATACGACATACTAACCTATGACTTTTTTAGGTGATTTTGGACGACATACTAACCTATGACTTTTTTATCATATTTTATACGACATACTAACCTATGACTTTTTGATCATATTTCAGACGACATACTAACCTATGACTTTTTTATCATATTTTATACGACATACTAACCTATGACTTTTTTATCATATTTTATACGACATACTAACCTATGACTTTTTTATCATATTTTATACGACATACTAACCTATGACTTTTTGATCATATTTTGTACGACATACTAACCTATGACTTTTTTATCATATTTTGGACGACATACTAACCTATGACTTTTTTATCATATTTCAGACGACATACTAACCTATGACTTTTTGATCATATTTCAGACGACATACTAACCTATGACTTTTTGATCATATTTTATACGACATACTAACCTATGACTTTTTGATCATATTTCAGACGACATACTAACCTATGACTTTTTTATCATATTTTATACGACATACTAACCTATGACTTTTTGATCATATTTTGGACGACATACTAACCTATGACTTTTTTATCATATTTTATACGACATACTAACCTATGACTTATTTATCATATTTCATACGACATAGTAACCTATGACTTTTTTATCATATTTTGGACGACATACTAACCTATGACTTTTTGATCATATTTCAGACGACATACTAACCTATGACTTTTTGATCATATTTCGGACGACATACTAACCTATGACTTTTTTATCATATTTTGGACGACATACTAACCTATGACTTTTTGATCATATTTCAGACGACATACTAACCTATGACTTTTTTATCATATTTTGGACGACATAGTAACCTATGACTTTTTGATCATATTTCGGAAGACATACTAACCTATGACTTTTTTATCATATTTTGGACGACATACTAACCTATGACTTTTTGATCATATTTCGGACGACATACTAACCTATGACTTTTTTATCATATTTTGGACGACATACTAACCTATGACTTTTTGATCATATTTTGGACGACATACTAACCTATGACTTTTTTATCATATTTTATACGACATACTAACCTATGACTTATTTATCATATTTCATACGACATAGTAACCTATGACTTTTTTATCATATTTTGGACGACATACTAACCTATGACTTTTTTATCATATTTTATACGACATACTAACCTATGACTTTTTGATCATATTTTGGACGACATACTAACCTATGACTTTTTTATCATATTTTATACGACATACTAACCTATGACTTATTTATCATATTTCATACGACATAGTAACCTATGACTTTTTTATCATATTTTGGACGACATACTAACCTATGACTTTTTGATCATATTTCAGACGACATACTAACCTATGACTTTTTGATCATATTTCGGACGACATACTAACCTATGACTTTTTTATCATATTTTGGACGACATACTAACCTATGACTTTTTGATCATATTTCAGACGACATACTAACCTATGACTTTTTTATCATATTTTGGACGACATAGTAACCTATGACTTTTTGATCATATTTCGGAAGACATACTAACCTATGACTTTTTTATCATATTTTGGACGACATACTAACCTATGACTTTTTGATCATATTTCGGACGACATACTAACCTATGACTTTTTTATCATATTTCGGACGACATACTAACCTATGACTTTTTTATCATATTTTGGACGACACACTAACCTATGACTTTTTTATCATATTTCGGACGACATACTAACCTATGACTTTTTTATCATATTTTATACGACATACTAACCTATGACTTTTTTAGGTGATTTTGGACGACATACTAACCTATGACTTTTTGATCATATTTTGGACGACATACTAACCTATGACTTTTTGATCATATTTTATACGACATACTAACCTATGACTTTTTTAGGTGATTTTGGACGACATACTAACCTATGACTTTTTGATCATATTTTGGACGACATACTAACCTATGACTTTTTGATCATATTTCGGACGACATACTAACCTATGACTTTTTTATCATATTTCATACGACATACTAACCTATGACTTTTTTATCATATTTTGGACGACATACTAACTAACCTATGACTTTTTGATCATATTTCGGACGACATACTAACCTATGACTTTTTTATCATATTTCATACGACATACTAACCTATGACTTTTTTATCATATTTTGGACGACATACTAACTAACCTATGACTTTTTGATCATATTTTGGACGACATACTAACCTATGACTTTTTTATCATATTTTATACGACATACTAACCTATGACTTTTTTATCATATTTTATACGACATACTAACCTATGACTTGTTTATCATATTTTGGACGACATAGTAACCTATGACTTGTTTATCATATTTTGGACGACATAGTAACCTATGACTTATTTATCATATTTCATACGACATACTAACCTATGACTTTTTTATCATATTTTATACGACATACTAACCTATGACTTTTTTATCATATTTTATATGACATACTAACCTATGACTTTTTTATCATATTTTATACGACATACTAACCTATGACTTATTTATCATATTTCATACGACATACTAACCTATGACTTTTTTATCATATTTTATACGACATACTAACCTATGACTTTTTGATCATATTTCGGACGACATACTAACCTATGACTTTTTTATCATATTTTGGACGACATACTAACCTATGACTTTTTGATCATATTTTATACGACATACTAACCTATGACTTTTTTATCATATTTTATACGACATAGTAACCTATGACTTGTTTATCATATTTCAGACGACATACTAACCTATGACTTTTTGATCATATTTTGGACGACATAGTAACCTATGACTTATTTATCATATTTCATACGACATACTAACCTATGACTTTTTGATCATATTTCGGATGACATACTAACCTATGACTTTTTTATCATATTTTATACGACATACTAACCTATGACTTTTTTATCATATTTTATACGACATAGTAACCTATGACTTGTTTATCATATTTCAGACGACATACTAACCTATGACTTTTTTATCATATTTTATACGACATACTAACTTATGACTTTTTTATCATATTTTATACGACATACTAACCTATGACTTTTTTATCATATTTTATACGACATAGTAACCTATGACTTGTTTATCATATTTCAGACGACATACTAACCTATGACTTTTTTATCATATTTTATACGACATACTAACCTATGACTTTTTTATCATATTTTGGACGACATACTAACCTATGACTTTTTTATCATATTTTGGACGACACACTAACCTATGACTTTTTTATCATATTTCGGACGACATACTAACCTATGACTTTTTTATCATATTTTGGACGACATAGTAACCTATGACTTTTTGATCATATTTCGGACGACATACTAACCTATGACTTTTTTATCATATTTCGGACGACACACTAACCTATGACTTTTTTATCATATTTCGGACGACACACTAACCTATGACTTTTTTATCATATTTCGGACGACATACTAACCTATGACTTTTTTATCATATTTTATACAACATACTAACCTATGACTTTTTTAGGTGATTTTGGACGACATACTAACCTATGACTTTTTGATCATATTTTGGACGACATAGTAACCTATGACTTATTTATCATATTTCATACGACATACTAACCTATGACTTTTTGATCATATTTTATACGACATACTAACCTATGACTTTTTTATCATATTTTATACGACATACTAACCTATGACTTGTTTATCATATTTTGGACGACATACTAACCTATGACTTTTTTATCATATTTTGGACGACATACTAACCTATGACTTTTTTATCATATTTTGGACGACATACTAACCTATGACTTTTTTATCATATTTTGGACGACATACTAACCTATGACTTTTTTATCATATTTTGGACGACATACTAACCTATGACTTTTTTATCATATTTTATACGAGATAGTAACCTATGACTTTTTTATCATATTTTATACAACATACTAACCGATGACTTTTTTATCATATTTCGGACGACATACTAACCTATGACTTTTTTATCATATTTTATACGACATAGTAACCTATGACTTTTTTAGGTGATTTTGGACGACATACTACCTCTGACTGTTGTTGATAATATTTTGGGTGACATAATGACTTAGCTTAATCATATTTGTGTTGGACGACATGGTAGCGTTTGTAGGTGACATAGTAAACTACGACTGTTGTTTGGTGATTCAGCATGACATACTAACCTAAGAGTTGTATTTATTGTATTTGGAATGACATATAAACATACTAACATATGACATTAGTAGGTGAGTTTGGATGACATATTAATCAATGACTGTTATGTGTCATTTTTCAGACAACCTAGAATAACCTTGGACCTTTGTAGGTGATTTGTGAGAATTAGAGGCAATAGAGGTATTAAAAGAATTAGAGATGTCTAGAATGTGAGACAATAGAGATAATTAGAGAAATAGACATGTTATTTAGAATGACATGCTAACTTGAGACTTGTGTAGGTGATGTTGAATGACATGCTGACCACAGTGCCACCATCCCCACTCCCCAGTGTGGTTGTATGTATGTGGGAGTACAGCAGGAGGTCTGTGGCGATGTTTAAATAAATGATTTATTTTGTGTAATGAAGCCTGTAAGTGCAAATAAAGTGGATGTTATTCTCATATGACTCATTTGTTGCCACTAAATCACATTGTGGATAGAAAGCAGTGTTAATTGTAAATGAGGGAAAGAAAATATAAAGACTTTGTGAGTTCACTTGTGTTTTATTTGATAAGGACATTCAGGTCAAGTACATCTATGTTAGAGACAGAGTAAGAGTTGATCAGGGTTATATGTGCATCAATATTTACAGACATCTTTGTTGTTATGAATGTACAATAAGTGTCAAGGGAACAAACAAGAATGCAGTATGTATGTTGGCAGACATGTGTCTTGAGGTTGCAGTGGAAGATGTTAAGGTTAAGATTGATGGTCTGTTACTGGAAGATGTTAAGTCTAAGATCGATACTCTGCTAGTGGAAGATGTTATGGTTAAGATAGATACTCTGCTACTCTGGTACCGGAAGATGTTGAGGTTGATGGTCTGCTACTGTGCTACTCTGCTAGTGGAAGATGTTAAGTTTAAGATAGATAGTCTGCTACTGGAAGATGTTATGGTTAAGATAGATACTCTGCTACTCTGGTACCGGAAGATGTTAAGGTTAAGATTGATGGTCTGCTACTGTGCTAGAGGAAGATGTTAAGTTTAAGATAGATACTCTGTTAGTGGAAGATGTTAAGGTTGATGGTCTGCTACTGTGCTACTCTGCTAGTGGAAGATGTTATGGTTAAGATAGATACTCTGGTACCGGAAGATGTTAAGTTTAAGATAGATACTCTGCTACTGTGCTACTTGAAGATGTTAAGGTTAAGATTGATGGTCTGCTACTGTGCTACTCTGCTAGTGGAAGATGTTAAGTTTAAGATAGATAGTCTGCTACTTGAAGATGTTACGGTTAAGATTGATACTCTGCTACTCTGCTACTCTGCTAGTGGAAGATGTTATGGTTAAGATAGATACTCTGGTACCGGAAGATGTTAAGGTTAAGATTGATACTGTGCTAGTGGAAGATGTTAAAGTTAAGATAGATACTCTGCTACTGTGCTACTTGAAGATGTTACGGTTAAGATTGATGGTCTGCTACTGTGCTACTCTGCTAGTGGAAGATGTTATGGTTAAGATAGATACTCTGGTACCGGAAGATGTTAAGGTTAAGATTGATGGTCTGCTACTCTGCTACCGGAAGATGTTAAGTTTAAGATAGATACTCTGCTACTGGAAGATGTTAAGATTAAGATAGATACTCTGCCACTGTGCTACTATGCTAGAGGAGGATGTTAAGTTTAAGATTGTTACTCTGCTACCGGAAGATGTTAAGTTTGATTGATGGTCTGCTACTGTCAAGAGAAAGTGGTTTAATGTCCAAGTATCTATGCTGCGGTTGCATGGTGCATTGGACTAAGCACTCAGTACTCAATGTATGTGACAAATAGTCTGAGAGAAATTGGTACAGCCATGAATAGATGATCGAACATTTATTGTATTTAGAAGAGTCGTTGCTGTGCCGTTGTCAACAGGATGAATTGTCCCTGTGTCCTTGGTCCCTGGAAGGCAAAAGTAGTGCAGGTCAATTTTTAAATGGTGTGATGATATCAGACATGCAGAGAATTGCGTTGCTACCTGTGTTTCAGCAAGGAGGGCAGTCTCGGTAGAGTGCTGAGGAGCAAGAAGATTGAAGTCAGGTGTTACCAATTAACACAGCTAATGCTAAGCTAACAGCATGTGTGCACAAACATTTGGTAGATGTGACTTTTCTCAAGTTTAACCAAAAGAAAGGACAGAAGGGTCAGAGATAAGTGTCTTTAGGCAAGGGTTTTCCTCTTGTCTACTACTACTACTAGTAGTACTTTGGGGGGCTGAGGGAAACACAAAGTGTGAACGAGCTTAGCTGCTAGGCTAACAGCAGCATGTGTGCACAAACATTTGGTAAATGTGACTTTTCTCAAGTTCAGCCGAAAGAAACGGGCCAAGGCAAGGGTTTTGTTCTCGCCCACTACTACTACTTTGAGTTTCCCTAACCCCCTCAAAGTGTACTAACTGAAGTGTTAAGAAGGCTAGCTGCTAGGCTAGCAGCAGCAGACCACATGTGTGCACAAACATTTGGGAGATAGGGGTTACGTGTGTGTGCTCAGAGGAGCGTGCTAGGGTTGTCAAAGTGATTGTAGCTGCTGGCATGAGCGTGAGTTGGGGGAGAAAAGAGAGAAAGAAGCCAGAAAGAATAAAAAGAAAGAGGAGTAAAACGTGTGCTTACCATGCAGGCAAAGGGCGATCGGAGCAGGGGTCCGGCCCCGGGCCCCGTGGCCTTCCTCGTGGACTTCAGAGTATATATACCATCTGTCTGAGTTGTGAGTCCTGCTGATATATATATATCGAATTTCAATGCTGGTACCCAAGAGAAACATTCAAGTGTTTGACCACACTTTAAATTTATCGAGATCAAAGTTTAAAGTTAAAGGCAAGACGACCAGAAAATTTGTCGGGATGGCGATGGCGGATGTGGATTAGGCTGCGGTTGCGGAGTGAAGCAGGGCTCTCAGTAGGCCGGTTCCAACGCAGAGCAGAGGCTAAGGCTGGGAATTGAAGAGAGAGAGAGAGAGAGAGAGAGAGAGAGAGAGAGAGAGCTTTTAAAAACTTTTACTACTTAGTACTGTCTTACTTTTACTTCTTAGTACTGTCTTACTTTTACTTCTTAGTACTGTCTTACTTTTACTACTTAGTACTGTCTTACTTTTACTTCTTACTTTTACTACTTAGTACTGTCTTACTTTTACTTCTTAGTACTGTCTTACTTTTACGTCTTACTTTTACTTCTTAGTACTTCTTACTTTTACTACTTAGTACTGTCTTACTTTTACTTCTTAGTACTGTCTTACTTTTACTTCTTACTTTTACTACTTAGTACTGTCTTACTTTTACTACTTAGTACTGTCTTACTTTTACTTCTTAGTACTGTCTTACTTTTACTTCTTAGTACTGTCTTACTTTTACTTCTTACTTTTACTACTTAGTACTGTCTTACTTTTACTTCTTAGTACTGTCTTACTTTTACTTCTTACTTTTACTACTCAGTACTGTCTTACTTTTACTTCTTAGTACTGTCTTACATTTACTTCTTAGTACTGTCTTACTTTTACTACTTAGTACTGTCTTACTTTTACTTCTTAGTACTGTCTTACTTTTACTTCTTAGTACTGTCTTACTTTTACTACTTAGTACTGTCTTACTTTTACTTCTTACTTTTACTACTTAGTACTGTCTTACTTTTACTTCTTACTTTTACTACTTAGTACTGTCTTACTTTTACTTCTTAGTACTGTCTTACTTTTACTTCTTAGTACTTCTTACTTTTACTACTTAGTACTGTCTTACTTTTACTTCTTAGTACTGTCTTACTTTTACTTCTTACTTTTACTACTTAGTACTGTCTTACTTTTACCTCTTACTTTTACTACTTAGTACTGTCTTACTTTTACTTCTTAGTACTGTCTTACTTTTACTTCTTAGTACTGTCTTACTTTTACTACTTAGTACTGTCTTACTTTTACTTCTTACTTTTACTACTTAGTACTGTCTTACTTTTACTTCTTAGTACTGTCTTACTTTTACGTCTTACTTTTACTTCTTAGTACTTCTTACTTTTACTACTTAGTACTGTCTTACTTTTACTTCTTAGTACTGTCTTACTTTTACTACTTAGTACTGTCTTACTTTTACTTCTTACTTTTACTACTTAGTACTGTCTTACTTTTACTTCTTAGTACTGTCTTACTTTTACTTCTTAGTACTGTCTTACTTTTACTACTTAGTACTGTCTTACTTTTACTTCTTAGTATACTTTTACTTCTTAGTACTGTCTTACTTTTACTTCTTAGTACTGTCTTACTTTTACTTCTTACTTTTACTTCTTAGTACTGTCTTACTTTTACTTCTTAGTACTGTCTTACTTTTACTTCTTAGTACTGTCTTACTTTTACTACTTAGTACTGTCTTACTTTTACTTCTTACTTTTACTACTTAGTACTGTCTTACTTTTACTTCTTACTTTTACTACTTAGTACTGTCTTACTTTTACTTCTTAGTACTGTCTTACTTTTACTACTTAGTACTGTCTTACTTTTACTTCTTAGTACTGTCTTACTTTTACTTCTTACTTTTACTACTTAGTACTGTCTTACTTTTACTACTTAGTACTGTCTTACTTTTACTTCTTACTTTTACTACTTAGTACTGTCTTACTTTTACTTAGTACTGTCTTACTTTTACTACTTAGTACTGTCTTACTTTTACTTCTTACTTTTACTACTTAGTACTGTCTTACTTTTACTTAGTACTGTCTTACTTTTACTTCTTACTTTTACTACTTAGTACTGTCTTACTTTTACTTCTTAGTACTGTCTTACTTTTACTTCTTAGTACTGTCTTACTTTTACTACTTAGTACTGTCTTACTTTTACTTCTTAGTACTGTCTTACTTTTACTACTTAGTACTGTCCTACTTTTACTTCTTACTTTTACTACTTAGTACTGTCTTACTTTTACTTCTTAGTACTGTCTTACTTTTACTGCTTAGGTACTGTCTTACTTTTACTTCTTACTTTTACTACTTAGTACTGTCTTACTTTTACTTCTTAGTACTGTCTTACTTTTACTTCTTACTTTTACTACTTAGTACTGTCTTACTTTTACTACTTAGTACTGTCTTACTTTTACTTCTTACTTTTACTTCTTAGTACTGTCTTACTTTTACTTCTTAGTACTGTCTTACTTTTACTTCTTAGTACTGTCTTACTTTTACTACTTAGTACTGTCTTACTTTTACTTCTTACTTTTACTACTTAGTACTGTCTTACTTTTACTTAGTACTGTCTTACTTTTACTACTTAGTACTGTCTTACTTTTACTTCTTACTTTTACTACTTAGTACTGTCTTACTTTTACTACTTAGTACTGTCTTACTTTTACTACTTAGTACTGTCTTACTTTTACTTCTTACTTTTACTACTTAGTACTGTCTTACTTTTACTTCTTAGTACTGTCTTACATTTACTTCTTAGTACTGTCTTACTTTTACTTCTTAGTACTGTCTTACTTTTACTTCTTAGTACTGTCTTAGTACTGTCTTACTTTTACTACTTAGTACTGTCTTACTTTTACTACTTAGTACTGTTTTACTTCTTACTTTTACTACTTAGTACTGTCTTACTTTTACTACTTAGTACTGTCTTACTTTTACTTCTTACTTTTACTACTTAGTACTGTCTTACTTTTACTTCTTACTTTTACTTCTTAGTACTGTCTTACTTTTACTTCTTAGTACTGTCTTACTTTTACTTCTTAGTACTGTCTTACTTTTACTACTTAGTACTGTCTTACTTTTACTTCTTACTTTTACTACTTAGTACTGTCTTACTTTTACTACTTAGTACTGTCTTACTTTTACTTCTTACTTTTACTACTTAGTACTGTCTTACTTTTACTTCTTAGTACTGTCTTACATTTACTTCTTAGTACTGTCTTACTTTTACTTCTTAGTACTGTCTTACTTTTACTTCTTAGTACTGTCTTAGTACTGTCTTACTTTTACTACTTAGTACTGTCTTACTTTTACTACTTAGTACTGTTTTACGTCTTACTTTTACTACTTAGTACTGTCTTACTTTTACTTCTTACTTTTACTACTTAGTACTGTCTTACTTTTACTTCTTACTTTTACTTCTTAGTACTGTCTTACTTTTACTTCTTAGTACTGTCTTACTTTTACTACTTAGTACTGTCTTACTTTTACTTCTTACTTTTACTACTTAGTACTGTCTTACTTTTACTACTTAGTACTGTCTTACTTTTACTTCTTACTTTTACTACTTAGTACTGTCTTACTTTTACTTCTTAGTACTGTCTTACTTTTACTACTTAGTACTGTCTTACTTTTACTTCTTAGTACTGTCTTACTTTTACTTCTTACTTTTACTACTTAGTACTGTCTTACTTTTACTTCTTACTTTTACTACTTAGTACTGTCTTACTTTTACTTAGTACTGTCTTACTTTTACTACTTAGTACTGTCTTACTTTTACTTCTTAGTACTGTCTTACTTTTACTACTTAGTACTGTCTTACTTTTACTGCTTAGGTACTGTCTTACTTTTACTTCTTACTTTTACTACTTAGTACTGTCTTACTTTTACTTCTTAGTACTGTCTTACTTTTACTTCTTAGTACTGTCTTACTTTTACTTCTTACTTTTACTACTTAGTACTGTCTTACTTTTACTTCTTAGTACTGTCTTACTTTTACTACTTAGTACTGTCTTACTTTTACTACTTAGTACTGTCTTACTTTTACTACTTAGTACTGTCTTACTTTTACTTCTTAGTACTGTCTTACTTTTACTACTTAGTACTGTCTTACTTTTACTTCTTAGTACTGTCTTACTTTTACTACTTAGTACTGTCCTACTTTTACTTCTTACTTTTACTACTTAGTACTGTCTTACTTTTACTACTTAGTACTGTCTTACTTTTACTTCTTAGTACTGTCTTAGTACTGTCTTACTTTTACTTCTTAGTACTGTCTTACTTTTACTACTTAGTACTGTCTTACTTTTACTACTTAGTACTGTCTTACTTTTACTTCTTAGTACTGTCTTACATTTACTTCTTAGTACTGTCTTACTTTTACTTCTTAGTACTGTCTTACTTTTACTTCTTAGTACTGTCTTAGTACTGTCTTACTTTTACTACTTAGTACTGTCTTACTTTTACTACTTAGTACTGTTTTACTTCTTACTTTTACTACTTAGTACTGTCTTACTTTTACTACTTAGTACTGTCTTACTTTTACTTCTTACTTTTACTACTTAGTACTGTCTTACTTTTACTTCTTACTTTTACTTCTTAGTACTGTCTTACTTTTACTTCTTAGTACTGTCTTACTTTTACTTCTTAGTACTGTCTTACTTTTACTACTTAGTACTGTCTTACTTTTACTTCTTACTTTTACTACTTAGTACTGTCTTACTTTTACTACTTAGTACTGTCTTACTTTTACTTCTTACTTTTACTACTTAGTACTGTCTTACTTTTACTTCTTAGTACTGTCTTACTTTTACTACTTAGTACTGTCTTACTTTTACTTCTTAGTACTGTCTTACTTTTACTTCTTACTTTTACTACTTAGTACTGTCTTACTTTTACTACTTAGTACTGTCTTACTTTTACTACTTAATACTGTCTTACTTTTACTTCTTACTTTTACTACTTAGTACTGTCTTACTTTTACTTAGTACTGTCTTACTTTTACTACTTAGTACTGTCTTACTTTTACTTCTTACTTTTACTACTTAGTACTGTCTTACTTTTACTTAGTACTGTCTTACTTTTACTTCTTACTTTTACTACTTAGTACTGTCTTACTTTTACTACTTAGTACTGTCTTACTTTTACTTCTTACTTTTACTACTTAGTACTGTCTTACTTTTACTTCTTAGTACTGTCTTACATTTACTTCTTAGTACTGTCTTACTTTTACTTCTTAGTACTGTCTTACTTTTACTTCTTAGTACTGTCTTAGTACTGTCTTACTTTTACTACTTAGTACTGTCTTACTTTTACTACTTAGTACTGTTTTACTTCTTACTTTTACTACTTAGTACTGTCTTACTTTTACTTCTTACTTTTACTACTTAGTACTGTCTTACTTTTACTTAGTACTGTCTTACTTTTACTACTTAGTACTGTCTTACTTTTACTTCTTACTTTTACTACTTAGTACTGTCTTACTTTTACTTAGTACTGTCTTACTTTTACTTCTTACTTTTACTACTTAGTACTGTCTTACTTTTACTACTTAGTACTGTCTTACTTTTACTTTTACTACTTAGTACTGTCTTACTTTTACTTCTTAGTACTGTCTTACATTTACTTCTTAGTACTGTCTTACTTTTACTTCTTAGTACTGTCTTACTTTTACTTCTTAGTACTGTCTTAGTACTGTCTTACTTTTACTACTTAGTACTGTCTTACTTTTACTACTTAGTACTGTTTTACTTCTTACTTTTACTACTTAGTACTGTCTTACTTTTACTACTTAGTACTGTCTTACTTTTACTTCTTACTTTTACTACTTAGTACTGTCTTACTTTTACTTCTTACTTTTACTACTTAGTACTGTCTTACTTTTACTTCTTAGTACTGTCTTACTTTTACTTCTTAGTACTGTCTTACTTTTACTTCTTAGTACTGTCTTAGTACTGTCTTACTTTTACTACTTAGTACTGTCTTACTTTTCTACTTAGTACTGTTTTACGTCTTACTTTTACTACTTAGTACTGTCTTACTTTTACTTCTTACTTTTACTACTTAGTACTGTCTTACTTTTACTTCTTAGTACTGTCTTACATTTACTTCTTAGTACTGTCTTACTTTTACTTCTTAGTACTGTCTTACTTTTACTTCTTAGTACTGTCTTAGTACTGTCTTACTTTTACTACTTAGTACTGTCTTACTTTTACTACTTAGTACTGTTTTACGTCTTACTTTTACTACTTAGTACTGTCTTACTTTTACTTCTTACTTTTACTACTTAGTACTGTCTTACTTTTACTTCTTACTTTTACTTCTTAGTACTGTCTTACTTTTACTTCTTAGTACTGTCTTACTTTTACTACTTAGTACTGTCTTACTTTTACTACTTAGTACTGTCTTACTTTTACTTCTTACTTTTACTACTTAGTACTGTCTTACTTTTACTTCTTAGTACTGTCTTACTTTTACTACTTAGTACTGTCTTACTTTTACTTCTTACTTTTACTACTTAGTACTGTCTTACTTTTACTTCTTAGTACTGTCTTACTTTTACTACTTAGTACTGTCTTACTTTTACTTCTTAGTACTGTCTTACTTTTACTTCTTACTTTTACTACTTAGTACTGTCTTACTTTTACTACTTAGTACTGTCTTACTTTTACTTCTTACTTTTACTACTTAGTACTGTCTTACTTTTACTTAGTACTGTCTTACTTTTACTACTTAGTACTGTCTTACTTTTACTTCTTAGTACTGTCTTACTTTTACTACTTAGTACTGTCTTACTTTTACTGCTTAGGTACTGTCTTACTTTTACTTCTTACTTTTACTACTTAGTACTGTCTTACTTTTACTTCTTAGTACTGTCTTACTTTTACTTCTTAGTACTGTCTTACTTTTACTTCTTACTTTTACTACTTAGTACTGTCTTACTTTTACTTCTTAGTACTGTCTTACTTTTACTACTTAGTACTGTCTTACTTTTACTACTTAGTACTGTCTTACTTTTACTTCTTAGTACTGTCTTACTTTTACTACTTAGTACTGTCTTACTTTTACTTCTTAGTACTGTCTTACTTTTACTACTTAGTACTGTCCTACTTTTACTTCTTACTTTTACTACTTAGTACTGTCTTACTTTTACTACTTAGTACTGTCTTACTTTTACTTCTTAGTACTGTCTTAGTACTGTCTTACTTTTACTTCTTAGTACTGTCTTACTTTTACTTCTTACTTTTACTACTTAGTACTGTCTTACTTTTACTACTTAGTACTGTCTTACTTTTACTTCTTAGTACTGTCTTACATTTACTTCTTAGTACTGTCTTACTTTTACTTCTTAGTACTGTCTTACTTTTACTTCTTAGTACTGTCTTAGTACTGTCTTACTTTTACTACTTAGTACTGTCTTACTTTTACTACTTAGTACTGTTTTACTTCTTACTTTTACTACTTAGTACTGTCTTACTTTTACTACTTAGTACTGTCTTACTTTTACTTCTTACTTTTACTACTTAGTACTGTCTTACTTTTACTTCTTAGTACTGTCTTACTTTTACTTCTTACTTTTACTACTTAGTACTGTCTTACTTTTACTACTTAGTACTGTCTTACTTTTACTTCTTACTTTTACTACTTAGTACTGTCTTACTTTTACTTAGTACTGTCTTACTTTTACTACTTAGTACTGTCTTACTTTTACTTCTTAGTACTGTCTTACTTTTACTACTTAGTACTGTCTTACTTTTACTGCTTAGGTACTGTCTTACTTTTACTTCTTACTTTTACTACTTAGTACTGTCTTACTTTTACTTCTTAGTACTGTCTTACTTTTACTTCTTAGTACTGTCTTACTTTTACTTCTTACTTTTACTACTTAGTACTGTCTTACTTTTACTTCTTAGTACTGTCTTACTTTTACTACTTAGTACTGTCTTACTTTTACTACTTAGTACTGTCTTACTTTTACTACTTAGTACTGTCTTACTTTTACTTCTTAGTACTGTCTTACTTTTACTACTTAGTACTGTCTTACTTTTACTACTTAGTACTGTCTTACTTTTACTACTTAGTACTGTCTTACTTTTACTTCTTAGTACTGTCTTACTTTTACTACTTAGTACTGTCTTACTTTTACTTCTTAGTACTGTCTTACTTTTACTACTTAGTACTGTCCTACTTTTACTTCTTACTTTTACTACTTAGTACTGTCTTACTTTTACTACTTAGTACTGTCTTACTTTTACTTCTTAGTACTGTCTTAGTACTGTCTTACTTTTACTTCTTAGTACTGTCTTACTTTTACTTCTTACTTTTACTACTTAGTACTGTCTTACTTTTACTACTTAGTACTGTCTTACTTTTACTTCTTAGTACTGTCTTACATTTACTTCTTAGTACTGTCTTACTTTTACTTCTTAGTACTGTCTTACTTTTACTTCTTAGTACTGTCTTAGTACTGTCTTACTTTTACTACTTAGTACTGTCTTACTTTTACTACTTAGTACTGTTTTACTTCTTACTTTTACTACTTAGTACTGTCTTACTTTTACTTCTTACTTTTACTACTTAGTACTGTCTTACTTTTACTTCTTACTTTTACTTCTTAGTACTGTCTTACTTTTACTTCTTAGTACTGTCTTACTTTTACTTCTTAGTACTGTCTTACTTTTACTACTTAGTACTGTCTTACTTTTACTTCTTACTTTTACTACTTAGTACTGTCTTACTTTTACTACTTAGTACTGTCTTACTTTTACTACTTAGTACTGTCTTACTTTTACTACTTAGTACTGTCTTACTTTTACTTCTTACTTTTACTACTTAGTACTGTCTTACTTTTACTTCTTACTTTTACTTCTTAGTACTGTCTTACTTTTACTTCTTAGTACTGTCTTACTTTTACTTCTTAGTACTGTCTTACTTTTACTACTTAGTACTGTCTTACTTTTACTTCTTACTTTTACTACTTAGTACTGTCTTACTTTTACTACTTAGTACTGTCTTACTTTTACTTCTTACTTTTACTACTTAGTACTGTCTTACTTTTACTTCTTAGTACTGTCTTACATTTACTTCTTAGTACTGTCTTACTTTTACTTCTTAGTACTGTCTTACTTTTACTTCTTAGTACTGTCTTAGTACTGTCTTACTTTTACTACTTAGTACTGTCTTACTTTTACTACTTAGTACTGTTTTACGTCTTACTTTTACTACTTAGTACTGTCTTACTTTTACTTCTTACTTTTACTACTTAGTACTGTCTTACTTTTACTTCTTACTTTTACTTCTTAGTACTGTCTTACTTTTACTTCTTAGTACTGTCTTACTTTTACTACTTAGTACTGTCTTACTTTTACTTCTTACTTTTACTACTTAGTACTGTCTTACTTTTACTACTTAGTACTGTCTTACTTTTACTTCTTACTTTTACTACTTAGTACTGTCTTACTTTTACTTCTTAGTACTGTCTTACTTTTACTACTTAGTACTGTCTTACTTTTACTTCTTAGTACTGTCTTACTTTTACTTCTTACTTTTACTACTTAGTACTGTCTTACTTTTACTACTTAGTACTGTCTTACTTTTACTACTTAGTACTGTCTTACTTTTACTTCTTACTTTTACTACTTAGTACTGTCTTACTTTTACTTAGTACTGTCTTACTTTTACTACTTAGTACTGTCTTACTTTTACTTCTTAGTACTGTCTTACTTTTACTACTTAGTACTGTCTTACTTTTACTGCTTAGGTACTGTCTTACTTTTACTTCTTACTTTTACTACTTAGTACTGTCTTACTTTTACTTCTTAGTACTGTCTTACTTTTACTTCTTAGTACTGTCTTACTTTTACTTCTTACTTTTACTACTTAGTACTGTCTTACTTTTACTTCTTAGTACTGTCTTACTTTTACTACTTAGTACTGTCTTACTTTTACTACTTAGTACTGTCTTACTTTTACTTCTTAGTACTGTCTTACTTTTACTACTTAGTACTGTCTTACTTTTACTTCTTAGTACTGTCTTACTTTTACTACTTAGTACTGTCCTACTTTTACTTCTTACTTTTACTACTTAGTACTGTCTTACTTTTACTACTTAGTACTGTCTTACTTTTACTTCTTAGTACTGTCTTAGTACTGTCTTACTTTTACTTCTTAGTACTGTCTTACTTTTACTACTTAGTACTGTCTTACTTTTACTACTTAGTACTGTCTTACTTTTACTTCTTAGTACTGTCTTACATTTACTTCTTAGTACTGTCTTACTTTTACTTCTTAGTACTGTCTTACTTTTACTTCTTAGTACTGTCTTAGTACTGTCTTACTTTTACTACTTAGTACTGTCTTACTTTTACTACTTAGTACTGTTTTACTTCTTACTTTTACTACTTAGTACTGTCTTACTTTTACTACTTAGTACTGTCTTACTTTTACTTCTTACTTTTACTACTTAGTACTGTCTTACTTTTACTTCTTACTTTTACTTCTTAGTACTGTCTTACTTTTACTTCTTAGTACTGTCTTACTTTTACTTCTTAGTACTGTCTTACTTTTACTACTTAGTACTGTCTTACTTTTACTTCTTACTTTTACTACTTAGTACTGTCTTACTTTTACTACTTAGTACTGTCTTACTTTTACTTCTTACTTTTACTACTTAGTACTGTCTTACTTTTACTTCTTAGTACTGTCTTACTTTTACTACTTAGTACTGTCTTACTTTTACTTCTTAGTACTGTCTTACTTTTACTTCTTACTTTTACTACTTAGTACTGTCTTACTTTTACTACTTAGTACTGTCTTACTTTTACTACTTAGTACTGTCTTACTTTTACTTCTTACTTTTACTACTTAGTACTGTCTTACTTTTACTTAGTACTGTCTTACTTTTACTACTTAGTACTGTCTTACTTTTACTTCTTACTTTTACTACTTAGTACTGTCTTACTTTTACTTAGTACTGTCTTACTTTTACTTCTTACTTTTACTACTTAGTACTGTCTTACTTTTACTACTTAGTACTGTCTTACTTTTACTTCTTACTTTTACTACTTAGTACTGTCTTACTTTTACTTCTTAGTACTGTCTTACATTTACTTCTTAGTACTGTCTTACTTTTACTTCTTAGTACTGTCTTACTTTTACTTCTTAGTACTGTCTTAGTACTGTCTTACTTTTACTACTTAGTACTGTCTTACTTTTACTACTTAGTACTGTTTTACTTCTTACTTTTACTACTTAGTACTGTCTTACTTTTACTTCTTACTTTTACTACTTAGTACTGTCTTACTTTTACTTAGTACTGTCTTACTTTTACTACTTAGTACTGTCTTACTTTTACTTCTTACTTTTACTACTTAGTACTGTCTTACTTTTACTTAGTACTGTCTTACTTTTACTTCTTACTTTTACTACTTAGTACTGTCTTACTTTTACTACTTAGTACTGTCTTACTTTTACTTTTACTACTTAGTACTGTCTTACTTTTACTTCTTAGTACTGTCTTACATTTACTTCTTAGTACTGTCTTACTTTTACTTCTTAGTACTGTCTTACTTTTACTTCTTAGTACTGTCTTAGTACTGTCTTACTTTTACTACTTAGTACTGTCTTACTTTTACTACTTAGTACTGTTTTACTTCTTACTTTTACTACTTAGTACTGTCTTACTTTTACTACTTAGTACTGTCTTACTTTTACTTCTTACTTTTACTACTTAGTACTGTCTTACTTTTACTTCTTACTTTTACTACTTAGTACTGTCTTACTTTTACTTCTTAGTACTGTCTTACATTTACTTCTTAGTACTGTCTTACTTTTACTTCTTAGTACTGTCTTACTTTTACTTCTTAGTACTGTCTTAGTACTGTCTTACTTTTACTACTTAGTACTGTCTTACTTTTCTACTTAGTACTGTTTTACGTCTTACTTTTACTACTTAGTACTGTCTTACTTTTACTTCTTACTTTTACTACTTAGTACTGTCTTACTTTTACTTCTTAGTACTGTCTTACATTTACTTCTTAGTACTGTCTTACTTTTACTTCTTAGTACTGTCTTACTTTTACTTCTTAGTACTGTCTTAGTACTGTCTTACTTTTACTACTTAGTACTGTCTTACTTTTACTACTTAGTACTGTTTTACGTCTTACTTTTACTACTTAGTACTGTCTTACTTTTACTTCTTACTTTTACTACTTAGTACTGTCTTACTTTTACTTCTTACTTTTACTTCTTAGTACTGTCTTACTTTTACTACTTAGTACTGTCTTACTTTTACTTCTTACTTTTACTACTTAGTACTGTCTTACTTTTACTTCTTAGTACTGTCTTACTTTTACTACTTAGTACTGTCTTACTTTTACTTCTTACTTTTACTACTTAGTACTGTCTTACTTTTACTTCTTAGTACTGTCTTACTTTTACTACTTAGTACTGTCTTACTTTTACTTCTTAGTACTGTCTTACTTTTACTTCTTACTTTTACTACTTAGTACTGTCTTACTTTTACTACTTAGTACTGTCTTACTTTTACTTCTTACTTTTACTACTTAGTACTGTCTTACTTTTACTTAGTACTGTCTTACTTTTACTACTTAGTACTGTCTTACTTTTACTTCTTAGTACTGTCTTACTTTTACTACTTAGTACTGTCTTACTTTTACTGCTTAGGTACTGTCTTACTTTTACTTCTTACTTTTACTACTTAGTACTGTCTTACTTTTACTTCTTAGTACTGTCTTACTTTTACTTCTTAGTACTGTCTTACTTTTACTTCTTACTTTTACTACTTAGTACTGTCTTACTTTTACTTCTTAGTACTGTCTTACTTTTACTACTTAGTACTGTCTTACTTTTACTACTTAGTACTGTCTTACTTTTACTTCTTAGTACTGTCTTACTTTTACTACTTAGTACTGTCTTACTTTTACTTCTTAGTACTGTCTTACTTTTACTACTTAGTACTGTCCTACTTTTACTTCTTACTTTTACTACTTAGTACTGTCTTACTTTTACTACTTAGTACTGTCTTACTTTTACTTCTTAGTACTGTCTTAGTACTGTCTTACTTTTACTTCTTAGTACTGTCTTACTTTTACTTCTTACTTTTACTACTTAGTACTGTCTTACTTTTACTACTTAGTACTGTCTTACTTTTACTTCTTAGTACTGTCTTACATTTACTTCTTAGTACTGTCTTACTTTTACTTCTTAGTACTGTCTTACTTTTACTTCTTAGTACTGTCTTAGTACTGTCTTACTTTTACTACTTAGTACTGTCTTACTTTTACTACTTAGTACTGTTTTACTTCTTACTTTTACTACTTAGTACTGTCTTACTTTTACTACTTAGTACTGTCTTACTTTTACTTCTTACTTTTACTACTTAGTACTGTCTTACTTTTACTTCTTAGTACTGTCTTACTTTTACTTCTTACTTTTACTACTTAGTACTGTCTTACTTTTACTACTTAGTACTGTCTTACTTTTACTTCTTACTTTTACTACTTAGTACTGTCTTACTTTTACTTAGTACTGTCTTACTTTTACTACTTAGTACTGTCTTACTTTTACTTCTTAGTACTGTCTTACTTTTACTACTTAGTACTGTCTTACTTTTACTGCTTAGGTACTGTCTTACTTTTACTTCTTACTTTTACTACTTAGTACTGTCTTACTTTTACTTCTTAGTACTGTCTTACTTTTACTTCTTAGTACTGTCTTACTTTTACTTCTTACTTTTACTACTTAGTACTGTCTTACTTTTACTTCTTAGTACTGTCTTACTTTTACTACTTAGTACTGTCTTACTTTTACTACTTAGTACTGTCTTACTTTTACTACTTAGTACTGTCTTACTTTTACTTCTTAGTACTGTCTTACTTTTACTACTTAGTACTGTCTTACTTTTACTACTTAGTACTGTCTTACTTTTACTACTTAGTACTGTCTTACTTTTACTTCTTAGTACTGTCTTACTTTTACTACTTAGTACTGTCTTACTTTTACTTCTTAGTACTGTCTTACTTTTACTACTTAGTACTGTCCTACTTTTACTTCTTACTTTTACTACTTAGTACTGTCTTACTTTTACTACTTAGTACTGTCTTACTTTTACTTCTTAGTACTGTCTTAGTACTGTCTTACTTTTACTTCTTAGTACTGTCTTACTTTTACTTCTTACTTTTACTACTTAGTACTGTCTTACTTTTACTACTTAGTACTGTCTTACTTTTACTTCTTAGTACTGTCTTACATTTACTTCTTAGTACTGTCTTACTTTTACTTCTTAGTACTGTCTTACTTTTACTTCTTAGTACTGTCTTAGTACTGTCTTACTTTTACTACTTAGTACTGTCTTACTTTTACTACTTAGTACTGTTTTACTTCTTACTTTTACTACTTAGTACTGTCTTACTTTTACTACTTAGTACTGTCTTACTTTTACTTCTTACTTTTACTACTTAGTACTGTCTTACTTTTACTTCTTACTTTTACTTCTTAGTACTGTCTTACTTTTACTTCTTAGTACTGTCTTACTTTTACTTCTTAGTACTGTCTTACTTTTACTACTTAGTACTGTCTTACTTTTACTTCTTACTTTTACTACTTAGTACTGTCTTACTTTTACTACTTAGTACTGTCTTACTTTTACTACTTAGTACTGTCTTACTTTTACTTCTTAGTACTGTCTTACTTTTACTACTTAGTACTGTCTTACTTTTACTTCTTAGTACTGTCTTACTTTTACTTCTTACTTTTACTACTTAGTACTGTCTTACTTTTACTACTTAGTACTGTCTTACTTTTACTACTTAGTACTGTCTTACTTTTACTTCTTACTTTTACTACTTAGTACTGTCTTACTTTTACTTCTTACTTTTACTACTTAGTACTGTCTTACTTTTACTTCTTACTTTTACTACTTAGTACTGTCTTACTTTTACTTAGTACTGTCTTACTTTTACTTCTTACTTTTACTACTTAGTACTGTCTTACTTTTACTACTTAGTACTGTCTTACTTTTACTTCTTACTTTTACTACTTAGTACTGTCTTACTTTTACTTCTTAGTACTGTCTTACATTTACTTCTTAGTACTGTCTTACTTTTACTTCTTAGTACTGTCTTAGTACTGTCTTACTTTTACTACTTAGTACTGTCTTACTTTTACTACTTAGTACTGTTTTACTTCTTACTTTTACTACTTAGTACTGTCTTACTTTTACTACTTAGTACTGTCTTACTTTTACTTCTTACTTTTACTACTTAGTACTGTCTTACTTTTACTTCTTACTTTTACTTCTTAGTACTGTCTTACTTTTACTTCTTAGTACTGTCTTACTTTTACTTCTTAGTACTGTCTTACTTTTACTACTTAGTACTGTCTTACTTTTACTTCTTACTTTTACTACTTAGTACTGTCTTACTTTTACTACTTAGTACTGTCTTACTTTTACTTCTTACTTTTACTACTTAGTACTGTCTTACTTTTACTTCTTAGTACTGTCTTACATTTACTTCTTAGTACTGTCTTACTTTTACTTCTTAGTACTGTCTTACTTTTACTTCTTAGTACTGTCTTAGTACTGTCTTACTTTTACTACTTAGTACTGTCTTACTTTTACTACTTAGTACTGTTTTACTTCTTACTTTTACTACTTAGTACTGTCTTACTTTTACTACTTAGTACTGTCTTACTTTTACTTCTTACTTTTACTACTTAGTACTGTCTTACTTTTACTTCTTACTTTTACTTCTTAGTACTGTCTTACTTTTACTACTTAGTACTGTCTTACTTTTACTTCTTACTTTTACTACTTAGTACTGTCTTACTTTTACTACTTAGTACTGTCTTACTTTTACTTCTTACTTTTACTACTTAGTACTGTCTTACTTTTACTTCTTAGTACTGTCTTACTTTTACTACTTAGTACTGTCTTACTTTTACTTCTTAGTACTGTCTTACTTTTACTTCTTACTTTTACTACTTAGTACTGTCTTACTTTTACTACTTAGTACTGTCTTACTTTTACTACTTAGTACTGTCTTACTTTTACTTCTTACTTTTACTTAGTACTGTCTTACTTTTACTACTTAGTACTGTCTTACTTTTACTTCTTAGTACTGTCTTACTTTTACTACTTAGTACTGTCTTACTTTTACTGCTTAGGTACTGTCTTACTTCTTACTTTTACTACTTAGTACTGTCTTACTTTTACTTCTTAGTACTGTCTTACTTTTACTTCTTAGTACTGTCTTACTTTTACTTCTTACTTTTACTTCTTAGTACTGTCTTACTTTTACTACTTAGTACTGTCTTACTTTTACTACTTAGTACTGTCTTACTTTTACTTCTTAGTACTGTCTTACTTTTACTACTTAGTACTGTCTTACTTTTACTTCTTAGTACTGTCTTACTTTTACTACTTAGTACTGTCCTACTTTTACTTCTTACTTTTACTACTTAGTACTGTCTTACTTTTACTTCTTAGTACTGTCTTACTTTTACTTCTTAGTACTGTCTTACTTTTACTTCTTACTTTTACTACTTAGTACTGTCTTACTTTTACTTCTAAGTACTGTCTTACTTTTACTTCTTAGGTCTTACTTTTACTTCTTAGTACTGTCTTAGTACTGTCTTACTTTTACTTCTTAGTACTGTCTTAGTACTGTCTTACTTTTACTTCTTAGTACTGTCTTACTTTTACTTCTTAGTACTGTCTTACTTTTACTTCTTAGTACTGTCTTACTTTTACTTCTTACTTTTACTACTTAGTACTGTCTTACTTTTACTACTTAGTACTGTCTTACTTTTACTTCTTAGTACTGTCTTACTTTTACTTCTTACTTTTACTACTTAGTACTGTCTTACTTTTACTTCTTAGTACTGTCTTACTTTTACTTCTTACTTTTACTACTCAGTACTGTCTTACTTTTACTTCTTAGTACTGTCTTACTTTTACTTCTTAGTACTGTCTTACATTTACTTCTTAGTACTGTCTTACTTTTACTACTTAGTACTGTCTTACTTTTACTTCTTAGTACTGTCTTAGTACTGTCTTACTTTTACTACTTAGTACTGTCTTACTTTTACTTCTTAGTACTGTCTTACTTTTACTACTTAGTACTGTCTTACTTTTACTACTTAGTACTGTCTTACTTTTACTTCTTAGTACTGTCTTACTTTTACTTCTTAGTACTGTCTTACTTTTACTTCTTAGTACTGTCTTACTTTTACTACTTAGTACTGTCTTACTTTTACTTCTTAGTACTGTCTTACTTTTACTACTTAGTACTGTCTTACTTTTACTTCTTAGTACTGTCTTACTTTTACTTCTTAGTACTGTCTTACTTTTACTACTTAGTACTGTCCTACTTTTACTTCTTACTTTTACTACTTAGTACTGTCTTACTTTTACTTCTTAGTACTGTCTTACTTTTACTTCTTAGTACTGTCTTACTTTTACTTCTTAGTACTGTCTTACTTTTACTTCTTACTTTTACTACTTAGTACTGTCTTACTTTTACTTCTTAGTACTGTCTTACTTTTACTACTTAGTACTGTCTTACTTTTACTTCTTAGTACTGTCTTAGTACTGTCTTACTTTTACTTCTTAGTACTGTCTTAGTACTGTCTTACTTTTACTTCTTAGTACTGTCTTACTTTTACTACTTAGTACTGTCTTACTTTTACTACTTAGTACTGTCTTACTTTTACTTCTTAGTACTGTCTTACTTTTACTTCTTAGTACTGTCTTAGTACTGTCTTACTTTTACTTCTTAGTACTGTCTTACTTTTACTTCTTAGTACTGTCTTACTTTTACTTCTTAGTACTGTCTTACTTTTACTTCTTAGTACTGTCTTACTTTTACTACTTAGTACTGTCTTACTTTTACTTCTTAGTACTGTCTTAGTACTGTCTTACTTTTACTTCTTAGTACTGTCTTACTTTTACTTCTTACTTTTACTACTTAGTACTGTCTTACTTTTACTACTTAGTACTGTCTTACTTTTACTTCTTAGTACTGTCTTACTTTTACTTCTTAGTACTGTCTTACTTTTACTACTTAGTACTGTCTTACTTTTACTTCTTAGTACTGTCTTACTTTTACTTCTTACTTTTACTACTTAGTACTGTCTTACTTTTACTACTTAGTACTGTCTTACTTTTACTTCTTACTTTTACTACTTAGTACTGTCTTACTTTTACTTAGTACTGTCTTACTTTTACTTCTTACTTTTACTACTTAGTACTGTCTTACTTTTACTTCTTACTTTTACTACTTAGTACTGTCTTACTTTTACTTCTTAGTACTGTCTTACTTTTACTACTTAGTACTGTCTTACTTTTACTTCTTAGTACTGTCTTACTTTTACTTCTTACTTTTACTACTTAGTACTGTCTTACTTTTACTTCTTACTTTTACTACTTAGTACTGTCTTACTTTTACTTCTTAGTACTGTCTTACTTTTACTACTTAGTACTGTCCTACTTTTACTTCTTACTTTTACTACTTAGTACTGTCTTACTTTTACTTCTTAGTACTGTCTTACTTTTACTTCTTACTTTTACTACTTAGTACTGTCTTACTTTTACTACTTAGTACTGTCTTACTTTTACTTCTTAGTACTGTCTTACTTTTACTACTTAGTACTGTCTTACTTTTACTGCTTAGTACTGTCTTACTTTTACTTCTTACTTTTACTACTTAGTACTGTCTTACTTTTACTACTTAGTACTGTCTTACTTTGACTACTTAGTACTGTCTTACTTTTACTTCTTAGTACTGTCTTACTTTTACTACTTAGTACTGTCCTACTTTTACTTCTTACTTTTACTACTTAGTACTGTCTTACTTTTACTTCTTAGTACTGTCTTAGTACTGTCTTACTTTTACTTCTTAGTACTGTCTTACTTTTACTACTTAGTACTGTCTTACTTTTACTTCTTAGTACTGTCTTACTTTTACTACTTAGTACTGTCTTACTTCTTAGTACTGTCTTACTTTTACTTCTTAGTACTGTTTTACTTCTTACTTTTACTACTTAGTACTGTCTTACTTTTACTACTTAGTACTGTCTTACTTTTACTTCTTACTTTTACTACTTAGTACTTGTCTTACTTTTACTTCTTACTTTTACTACTTAGTACTGTCTTACTTTTACTTCTTAGTACTGTCTTACTTTTACTACTTAGTACTGTCTTACTTTTACTTCTTAGTACTTCTTACTTTTACTACTTAGTACTGTCTTACTTTTACTACTTAGTACTGACTTAGTACTGTCTTACTTTTACTTCTTAGTACTGTCTTAGTACTGTCTTACTTTTACTTCTTAGTACTGTCTTACTTTTACTACTTAGTACTGTCTTACTTTTACTTCTTAGTACTGTCTTACTTTTACTACTTAGTACTGTCTTACTTTTACTTCTTAGTACTGTCTTACTTTTACTACTTAGTACTGTCTTACTTTTACTTCTTAGTACTGTCTTACTTTTACTTCTTAGTACTGTCTTACTTTTACTTCTTAGTACTGTCTTACTTTTACTTCTTAGTACTGTCTTACTTTTACTTTTACTACTTAGTACTGTCTTACTTTTACTTCTTAGTACTGTCTTACTTTTACTACTTAGTACTGTCTTACTTTTACTTCTTAGTACTGTCTTACTTTTACTTCTTAGTACTGTCTTACTTTTACTACTTAGTACTGTCTTACTTTTACTTCTTACTTTTACTACTTAGTACTGTCTTACTTTTACTTCTTACTTTTACTACTTAGTACTGTCTTACTTTTACTTCTTAGTACTGTCTTACTTATACTTCTTACTTTTACTACTTAGTACTGTCTTACTTTTACTTCTTAGTACTGTCTTACTTTTACTTCTTAGTACTGTCTTACTTTTACTTCTTAGTACTGTCTTACTTTTACTTCTTACTTTTACTACTTAGTACCATCTTACTTTTACTTCTTAGTACTGTCTTACTTTTACTACTTAGTACTGTCTTACTTTTACTTCTTAGTACTGTCTTACTTTTACTTCTTAGTACTGTCTTACTTTTACTACTTAGTACTGTCTTACTTTTACTTCTTAGTACTGTCTTAGTACTGTCTTACTTTTACTTCTTAGTACTGTCTTACTTTTACTTCTTAGTACTGTCTTACTTTTACTACTTAGTACTGTCTTACTTTTACTTCTTAGTACTGTCTTACTTTTACTACTTAGTACTGTCTTACTTTTACTTCTTAGTACCTTGACACAACTGGTCAAAAACCAAAGACAAGCAATGTGATGATTGCAGCACATACTTGCTCCAAACAATATACTACCTCTTGCAATTCTGGCCAACACAGACAAGGCCTTCGTGCAAATGGCCACAGTCAGAGCAAGAACATGATTGACTTACATAAAATCAACATATGTTAGCGCATCAGCTACAATATGACTACAAAGGTTAGGTGAAGATGTCGTTGAAATATCTTGCAAAGGACAGAACTACACGTCATCTAAAACTATCTAATAAGAGTCTAAGCTCACTATGCCATTTACCACATGATCCAAAAGTTACTGTTTCATATGCTCTTATTCTCATGTTACAAATAGGCATGGGGTTCGTCATCACACAAAGTCACATGATCCCCACTCTGCCTACATCACATAAACAGACAAAACCTTTACTTTATTATTTTCACTGTATATTAACTCCACATTATGTTCATGTACTCACTAAAGCTGGGTGATGACTCTGGTGCAGCTTCAAGGACATGTTGTAAGTACCTCCAAGTCGTACTCCACTGTGACCTCTTGTTTCTCTGCAGCGTCCACTCCACTTCTCAGCCTTGTGTCAAGTGTCTCTCGCTGTAAGACAATTCAAAACAATTTCAATAAACATGAATTTCAATGACAAGTATTGCAGTAGTTGACTCCATTTACTTGGTGCCCTTCAACATCTGTTTGTCTTACTCACTCACTCAACATTGCTCACAAAGACATCATTTCAGTCAATCAATCACACTTGGAGAACATCAGTCGTTGCTACATTTACCAAGATGGTAAATTGTTCTCAACTCTTTTTAAGTCTTTATCTCACAAAGACCGAATTGTAAATTATTCCCAACAAAACATTAACACTTTAACAATTGCAGTCACACTACATTCTTATTTGCGTGAACAATACATCTATACGATAACAATGAACCCTACTGTCCATTCACGTGGAAGATCTGTCATCTCTAACCTTGGTTTGAAGCAAGACCTAACATTCTATTGATGATAGGCCTCTATCTTATTCTAATTAAAGGTACAGTGTGTAATATTTAGTGACAACAGCAGCTGATGCAGCTGAATGGTCCTCATCTCACCCTTCCCAACATGAAAGAGAACTGCAGCGGTCGACTGCAGCACTCAAGCCAACTAACAAGGTTTGTTGGACCACTACAACACATGGGGGCCTCCACATAGACAACCCCCCTCCATGTACATATTCACTTTGGCAAACTAAACAACAATTCACAACAGTCAAAACATCACTATGCTTATTTGACATTCCATTTCTGCAAATAGATCCCTTTCACCTAAATCTTACACACTGAACCTTCAACTGACAAGACAACACACAAAAAAATATGAGGTCAATTATGTACTTAGATACAGAATATATACACTTCACAATGATTACCATTTCTCTTTGTCCCTGTCTTTCTCTTCCTCGCCCCCCTTGAATTGTTTTCTTTTCATGTCTTTATCTTACAGAAATGCTCTCATTTTTTCATCATCATCATCATCACAAAAGTCATCATGTGAAAGGCCACAATCCACTGACAGTGTTTGTGTGCACACCTGAAACTACTGCTGTTTTGGATCGAGCAGGAGTTTCTGTTTCCTCCTCCACTCTGAGCTGCTCGCACTTTCACTAATAAACAATCATAATCATCACTGGTTTATTCTGTTCCCCGAGGACCTGATCAGTACATTACGTAACTTACTGCTTGTTTGATTGCACTGTTTACAAGACTGCTTTTAAACATCATGAACAATAACTCCTGTTGTGCACGTTACAACATGAGACGGGACACACACTCACGACTCAGAGATAAAGTCAACGCATCAACACTTACGATCTTGATCCTACACCATTGATTCATAACTAAACACATGATCATCATCCAAATAGTCCCAATACTACACTAAGCTAATGACTGTGACCTACTTCCTTTCCATCTGCATCAACTGAACGACATCTTTTCAAGTGCGAACTGACGCACCTCTACTAATAGTCCCTTGTGGATGGCACTTGCAGAGACACTACTTACTTGTAAATTACACACATTCTGATGCCATTTCAGCATATGAACTTTTAGAAATACATGAGTCATTCACAAAATACTACAAAAACCATCACCATAACTTCATTACTTTCTTTATAGGGCCCCTGTTACTTCAGGGCCAAAGGCTATTGCCAAACTTTGCCTACTGGTTAAGTCCCCATCTGTAATCAGTAATGAAGAACTATTCTCTTTAATTTTATGACGCACTTTGACAAAACACCTGACTGGATGAACACAAACTTTTCAACCTTCTCTCTGCAGTGCACACAAACAACAGCAACTGACCGAACACTGTATAGACGTGAATGATGACTCGCTAATGACAACTAATCATTTTGAAATGGCTCCAAACAAACAACTTTAAAACAAACACCACCTTAATATTATATATTATTGATGAGTATTCACCTTGAGTCGTAGACAATTGTGGTTGAAGCAGCATCAGCTCCGTCCATCTTCTGAGGATTTTCTCTCCAGTATCAAGAACAATGGAAACACCGTCGTCCTTCCCCTCCGGTCACACTGGTGTCTCTTCTGTGGAATACAACACATCATTTAGTTACATATAGTGAATGATAACTTACATATACAGTGTTTTCCATAGGACAATATAAATATAACATCCTGAAGTCCAGGAAACAACTCCTGTGTCAGAGGCCTGTCCAATGTCCAACCGGATTCTACACTTCATAATTTGTTTTATTACTAATATGTGTCAAATGATGCCACAAACATTGATACATAAATGTGTCAGCATTCATTCTAAACACTCTGAGGTTTCAATCATTTTCACACATTCAATTGATTCATGTGACATACACATTAAAAATAAACAGGACCACATGAGCCACACACATGAGCCAGACATCACAGCTTTTCACTTCATCTACATCACAAAGATTTACATTTCTATTCTATTCTATTCGTACTGCTCCAAATCACAACATAGCTTATCTCAAGGTGCTTTACAGACAACTTCCAGACCTTAGAAACTACCAAGAACCCCAACAATTCCCACAGTGAGCAACACTTTGGGGACTGATTCATTTCCACTCAGGACATTAACAAATACAATAACATGAAATATCACATGTTTTAACAATACGGCACTGATTACTTATATTTAGTAGCATTAAAACCAAAACACTCAAGAGCTAAAGAAGACCTTTCACTTTACTCTTATTCAAAATAGAGATGTTGAGGTTAACCCATTTTACCATATCCTTGACATATACAGAAGGTACAGGGAGTAGAATTTAGTCATATCTACTGACATTGCATGTTGCAGCTGAACACCCCTCACCTCGCCCTTTCCTTCGAAAACATGAAAAAGAACCTGTGGTAGCTTCACTTGTCATAACAACTCAACAGGTGTTCACTCTGGACTAATGTACAAAGCATGGCAGCCTCCGCAGAGAGGACCCCCTCCATGTAAATACAATGTATTTCAATATTCGTGGCCTTTTCTACAGTTTATAAAACTACAGTTCATACAATTTAGATGACATGAACTAGTGAAAACATCATGAGGATTATTCGACATGTAATCTCTACCAATTGTTCCCTTTCACCTGAATCTTACACACTGGACCTTCACATGTCAGAGTTTCATCCACCAGGTAACAGTATAACAATAAGTATATAAGAAGGACATGAAGAAATGTGCCTTGAACCAGGACTGTTTACTTTTCACAACTCGTCAACACCTCGCTCCCAAAACAACTTCCATTACTGACCCTTCACAATAAAAGTCCCACTCGCATACTTCCTTCTATAGTATCACATCGTAAACCCTGATATTTCTTCGAACAATAAATGGAGCACCACAATTTCAAGATTCATCACATCCGTAATAAGTGACATTACATCTTCAGCCTCTTGTTTTTTTGCTCAAACACTCAGAGAATTGAATTCTACCTAATAAAAGCACCGTGTTTACTACAGGAGGAGGCGTGACCCGCGTGGAGAAGCTAGCGCTAGCCGCTGACGCTCAGCTGCTCATATAACACCACACACCGCGTGTCAACACCGTGAATCAGTGACAGAGGGACTAACGCAATGTGAACAACAGCGACACAGTGAATATGGTTCGAAACCCACCTCAGAGGATCAGCAGGACGGTAAAGTTCAGTCTGCGGAGGAGACGCGAGCAGCCGCCGGAGTCCAGACACAAACAATTCAGACCAGGAAGTGGAACCGGAAATGACGCAGCACGCATAGCTCAGTACGTCAGCACGTCCGCCAGGAGCCAAGACGAGCGGAAGTCCAAACACAGTTTATATAAGAAATTGAATTCATTGATCACAGAATAAATAAATAAAGATATATATCTTTTAAAACAACTCTTATGTACAATTTAAATCATATTTAGTTACAAACAATATCTTATAAACACTTTACAATGTGAATAATATAGACTATAGATAGATCAATAGATGGACAGAAATAATAACAATAAAGCCTAAAATTCTAATAGTAGTAATAGCAGTAACAGTAGTAATGATGTAGTAATGAAGGCAGACATATATTTATGACTAGCATCATAAAAAGATCATGGTCCAATTAATCATATAAATATTATAGCATAGTGTAACGTCTAAAATGGCACGAAAATAATGTAGTTTGTCTTTGGTTTCCCACATCAATGGATCAATCAATCAATAAATGTCATAATTTATATGTGACAACACTGACACAGTGTGGAATTGCACAAAATAAAGAAGATCGAAAGAGCAAAGCATTGAACTTTTTTATCTTGTATTTTAAGGCATAAAACTTTCATTCACTTGCATACAAATTGTCAACAGTGTCAGCACAATCACAGTGAGATTTAGGGGACTGAACTGTCATGAAGTCACATTAGAAGACAGGCTTTTCTGGCTTCTGGAATTATCGGGTTGTAGAAGTCAAACCTTCCTTCCTTTTTTCTTTCTTTCCATGACTTCTGGTCCTCCTCTTAACGCACACAGACACTTTGTGTGTATTAACATATGGTGAAAATCCTAGTACATCATACAATTCATAAAAACATCATTATACAGAATGAAATGTACGAGAAATGTGATGGTCAGACACATTTCTATTCTTCTCATCCTCACTGCACCTCACCTGGTTCAGCTCTGTGACCTGAAGACACAACAAAACAAAACAAAAAAATCATAGGTTAGTAGTATAGTGTCCAAAATGTCAGATATATAGTATAGTATGGTGTGCAAGACATCATAGTATGGCATCTAAAATCACATAAAAATGTCAGTATGGTGTATAGTATGGTGTCCAAAATGTCCTAAAAATCTCATCAGATCAAATTGTCATTGTGTAGTATGACATAAAAACTAATTGAATAGGATGAGTACAAATGCAAAAAACACTATAAATATATCTATATTTATATTTCTATATAGTACGACCTAAAAACATTTCTAAAAGCTACAATATGCAACTTTTCACTTAAAACAGCAACTTTACTATTAGTTTGATGGTTCACTGATTTGGAATAGAGAGTTTGGTGTATTTGTTGCTGCGGCAATTTGTCTGGTTCAGGAGGGGGATTATGGGTAAAATCACTTCAGTGACGGGGGGACTGCACATTAACGATAGACTTTGAGGGGGTTTTTCTACGTGAAAATCACTTCATCTCTCGGACACAGAGCCCAACAGGAGTGGGCGCTGTGGCTCAATAAGCTTCATAGTGTTGCTTGAAATATGCAAAATACATACATGTATAAGTTGTATCGTATGGCATCAAAACGTGAAAAACGTCACATACAATTACTCACGAATTTTACAGTTTTACACCATAAACACTCACACACGTATATATTATATTATAGATAGAGATACAGTGCATCCTCCCTTTCTCTGCACTCTTTGTTTTTTCAGTGTGGACCATTTTTGAGTGATTTGACTGGAGAGGCTACTCTGGTCACCCGCCCACCCTTCTGAAGCCTGCCACTGCTGAATAATGCCAACCTCTCAATTCAGTTCACGTCCCTACCGCAGCATTTCAAAAGACACTTCATTTCATACTTGTTTACGGCTCTCTCCAGAGATCTAAAGTTCAAAATCGCATGCATTTTTAATTCCAAATTAAGCCAGGGAAGGAGGAGGAGGAGGAGGAAAGAGGAGAAAAAAATCATGTTCACGTTGCCACATTTTGACAAACATGACCTCCCCTCGCTGGGGTGGAGGGATTATGCGGAACAAAAGTTGGCCCACTCTCCGTACCAGGGCTTAAGGCTATTGGGGCGACAGATTAGAATATCTTTCACCCTCTGAAGGAGATAAGAGAGACAGAAGCATCAGAAGCATCAGAAAACGGTGCAAAACATAATGAACTTGTGATCTCCCGCCACCAAAGAGCATGTGTGAAGTTGAGATTCATAAAGCTTCAAAACAGTAATGCAGATTTGTGGATCTTCTCTGCCCTGTTATGAAAAGCTCTACTTACGCATCTGCTAATGCTTAAAACATGATCTGGGTTATCAAAGGTTGGAAGATTCTTCCTGCTCATTGTCTTTTTCTGGAGGAGTCCACTTCCAGCCCAAGCTTTTCCCGCTCAGCTGGGTTGTTTTGTTGCCACATCTCGTTTCTTATTATCCCAGATAATTACAAATATGTCAGACGTCGAGCCGTGTGGCTGAAATGACACGGTGATGCATCTCACCCTCTCTCGCTCTCAATTAGCTCCCAGTGCTCCAGGTTAATGGAACTTTTGATTGGGGAAAACCCAGGTTTCCTGGACGCCCGGCTTTCCTGTGGAAGGCTCTTATGGGGGGATTCGACCCCGTCCTTATCTTTGGCTGCACAAAGACGAGTTGCTCTGCTGCTCCTGTTTCTCACTGTGGACAAGTATAGATGTACCCAACCACCGTGCTTTTTACTTGGCTTCCTTTACATTTTGTCCCACTAGTAGCAGTTACCACCTCATATGCTCTGTCATACTTCCCCAATCAAGAAAAGGCAGCAGACAAACTTCTTTATGTTTGAAGAATCTAATTCAGGGATCAAACCTCAGGTCAGCAATGTGTGTTTTAGATACAGCACCAGCCAAACTGCATATGAAAGAAAGGGAGCTGGTCTCAGCAGAACATTACAGGAACTTTATGACTCAGCACGTGAGGGACTGACTTCTATCCTTAGCTTTTTTTCAGAACCAGAATTCGGTGTATTTGAGCAAAGTTTGTTGCCGAATTTCTCTGTTGTTAAAACGAATGACTCTTTAGGTTTGACCCAATTCAGTTGATCCTTCAAAGACTCATTTAATAATAATGATAATAATTGTCAGAGATCCCTGCAGAGAGAGATAGAGACAATGAGAGGCTCAAACATAACACACAATTTAAATTATACAAAAAAAAACTATGAATTGCATTGTTTTACCTCATTCATGTTGGTTTGAACTAAAATGCAGCTGTGAACACAAACATGGGATATTATTCATGGACACAGAGTACTGACAGCATCTCTAGTCACACTGAGTATTCAACACAGATCTTGGCCAAACTAGAAGACAAGGGTTGCAACATTTCTATGTAGTTTTAAATCTGAGCACATTTTTGGAGACGTCGACACCCACATTTCCCAGAGTAAGACGTGGATTACAGCCGGTCCTGGATTCACAATGACCAGCAGCCTCACACTGTTTTCTCCTCGGCGGCTGGGCAGCGAGGTCAGTGAGATTACTGGACACGCAGTCGGCGCTCGAGTTCAAAATCCCTCCAAACAAAATCCGCTATCAGAGGATGACACGAAACACCAGCCCGCAGGGCATCCTCCTCCTTTTCTTCCTCCTTCCTCCACCACTCTGGAGGAAACGCATCACTGAGTTTCACTTTAGTTTGTTTGCGGCCATGTTGGAGGCAAGGTGACAAGAGCAATACAAGAGAAACATTCCTGTAATTTCCAAAAACAGCTTTAGGTGGAATTGTTCTCCATGGGGGAAAAGCTGCCACCTCTCTTTCTTCTTCCCCTCCTCCCCCCTCAATTTACCTAACTCGCCAACAAAAAAAGGGGGAGATTTACCCACACACACCAACAACCCTCCTGAGGAGTGGCTGGCGAGCACTGGAGAAATGCACCCTGACAATCTCCCCTTCCCTCCGGCGGCTAGATGCCAGAAAGGAGCGCTGTTTCTTCTGAGAGATCTTTTACCAAAGATGCCAGGGATTAAGAAAGAAAAGACTGCAGGACACTGCTGTGTCACCTAGCATTAAACAGCCCTAAACTCTCCGGTTATGAGATACTCTGTGCAAAATAGGTCAGGCCTGGCAAAATAGGGAGAGGAAAAAAGAGTTTGATATTGTTTCTTGCTTTTTCCTCTGAGACCTGGTGTCTTCTGGACTCTTCTCTTGGTGGATGGTGCCTGCAAACACACAACAGGCTTTAGTCACACTCGTTCACATACATGCAAATCACATCCATCTTTACTGGCAACCTGCTCATGATAATCAGTTTTCAGGAGTCCAAACAAATCTATTATTTGAGGATATAATATATCATATATAATACATCTTTGAATCTACGGTTATGGAAGAAAGAAAAATATGAATACAGGTTTTAAAATCCTGGTAAAATTTCAACTGTGAAAGAAATAAAATGGTGGTTCCTCCACAAAACAACAAGTAAGTCAAATGAAAAAGGGAAGACTAGTTTTATCGGAATGATTTCATGGTGACACTAGTAAAATAAGTGGCATGTCAATCTAAAAACTTGGCCGATTGAATTTGGTAAAGATTTTAAGATTCCATATTAATGCTGAGCTTCAGATGGACTCGTTAATATCAAATTATGGTTCTGTTGCTTATGTCATTAAATAGTTTAGTCAGATTAAAAGTTCCACTTGTGTAGCTTTTTTTTTTAATATAAAAAATGATTCTAAATCTAAATAGTTGTTGATTCATTTTCTTGACTTGAGTTTAATATGATCTTTACAGAAGTGAAATGCATCTGTGTTCAGACGACAAACTTGATGCACTTTGAGTTTAGTTTTTGGGGATTTCTGAGATTTCATGAAGGAGTTCAACTCTGACCTCTACAATGTTTAATTGAGACTCCCGTGATGAGTTTTGACTTTGATTGCTTTCTGAATATTTTAGTTTTTACTGAATGGCTGTTTGTTAACATACAGACAGGAGGCATGGGGGAGTAAGGAGGAGAATACGTACATAGAAACAGTCCGATTCCAGCTGTTGTAGTTGTGGTTTACGCATCTTAATCACTAGGTCACCAGGATGCCCTAAAAAGAAACTTGGTTGACAAAGCCACTGCTCCTCTTTCAAGTTGCGTCTGGTCTTGCATTTTGGAAGAAAAGCAGCCAAAAAGTTTCCCGTTGTCATCTTTGCGAAGCCGCTCGGCCCAATCTGAATAATTCAGCGGCTGCCTGGTCGAATGCAAACAAACGGAATAAAACATAGATAGTTATGAGGCATAAATATGAACAAACAGCATCTCAAAGCATTAAGGAAACACGGAGCGTCGGGGGTTTGGAGAGACAGATGAGGACAGTGTGTTTGACTGGTTGGACGGAGCCGTTACCCCCCCACATCTCCTTCAGCCCCCTAATGATGTGTGGCCTGTCATAGAGACGTAGCCAAATTACATTCAGGACTACAAAGCCTTCATCCGAGGTTTGCTCTCTCTGTGCAACACCCTGCAAAACAATAACTGGGATTCAGCAGCTGCAAATTGCACTAAAATTTCCCAGTCTCTTTCTGTGAATTATTAATGAGAGCCAAACCAAAAAACACAAAAAAAGAAGGAAAGAAAAGGAGGAGGGGGTATCTACAGCATGCCCGAGCATTGGAGAATGCTGTAATTATGCCAGAGAATGAGAAATGGAACAAAGTTGTTGGAGCCAGAAAAAGACAGGCAGAAACCGAAACTAAGAGCTGGAAATTTCGAGCTGCGAGTGTGAGGAGAAAAGTAGATTTATTACATTTGCAAAATGATCAACACACAATTAAAAATGGAGAACAACAGAATTTGCATTTGTCTCCGTCAGGTTTGCTTCTGTGTGAAAGTGAGGAGAAATGTGACAGAGGGGGTGAAAACGCCAAAATATACAGGACGTGTTTTAGGATGAAACTGTAACTACAAACATGTTTTAGGAGTTTGAACTTGGGGACGTTAAACTCAAGCTTTGGCAAAAAAAATGAACAGGATGTGATGCAGGATTTCTCTTAACAGTGACAAAACACCACCTGATGCTTAAAAACCCCAAATGGGAAAAGATCTTCATTGACAGTTTATAAAGTCTAATTTTTTCCAATCAACTGCATTGCTAAGTGATGTGCTGTAATCTTCCACATTATAGATCGGTGTTGCCCTGGAGTGAATGAGGTCTAGGGGACAGTGGGGCATTCTTAAGGAGAAAGAGACAAAACAAGTTGCTGTTTCAGGGGGTGGTCTTTAACATGCTGCTGAATCAGCGGCAGCTCGAGTGACAGTTAACTACCTCTTAGCAAAAACGACATTTTATCTCAGCACGATTACACGTCTGCTCAACTTGGAATATGTTGTTAAATACTCGAGTTACGTTTAAGGGAGAACTGCATCTGCTCTGAAGAAAAGTCAGTCTGCTCTCAGTAAAATCTTTCCAGCCTCACAAGATTCTAATTCTCCCACTCCTCACCTTCTGACTTTGGAACGTTCAGATCAATTTAAGGTGTGTTGCTTTGAAAAGTGTGTTCCGTGCGACAGGAGAAAAAAAAAATGTCAGTGTGATTGCATCCACACATAAACATACATAGTGGTCGTGAGCAGCCAAAGTATCTCTCTCTCTCTCTCTCCAACACACACACACACACACACACTTCAACCGAGGGCCTGGCAAGGATCCTCTGCACACAGGAGGCAGCGTCGTCCCTCAGGGATCCATAACCAACCAAATACCTCAGAGAGAGAGAGCGAGCAGCTCGTTTACCCAGCTGGGCCACAACACTCTCTCACTCTGCATGTGTGTGTGAGTGAGTGTGTGTGTGTGTGGGGGGGGGTCGACCAGATGACACGGGCGACTCTCGGCATACTGTGATGAGGTTCACCACCTGATGAGGAGAGACAGAGAAATCTGGTTGATAAACGAGTGTGTAGATACAAGATAAGGACAAAAGTATGTGGACACAACATTAGACCCATGAATTCTGACAAATAAAATTCACAAACACTGTTTACAAATCGTCACTGAGCTAGAAGCTGCTTATTTTCTTTTAATGGTAAAATCGAGCAACTTTGGAGGAAATATTGAAAAACAATTTGGATTTGGAAAGAACCTTTAAATCTGAAATATTTCCTTGTCAACATTAATCACTGCAAATCAAGATTTTCAAAGTATATGGTATATATTTGGCGCTATACAAATAACATTGAATTGAATTGAATGATATGTTAATTGAATATACTGCCATATTCATAATATTCAGACTTTTTGTGCCTTCTGATATCAAATTGCTTCTCTTTGATTTTTGTTGCAGTTGAGACGAGTTTCATCACATTGGACATTTTCATGGTTCAGTGAACTGAGGTGAGTTTAATTTGTAGAAGATATTTTACCTGACACACTTCCTGTAAACTCCACCTGGACGGGGTCAAAGGTCATCGTGTGTGTGTGTGTGTGTGTGTGTGTGTGTGTGTGTGTGTGTGTGTGTGTGTGTGACTCAGGGTTTTAAAAAGCTGTGGTGGATGATGCTGTTGCTTGGATTTCAGTTATTTCCTGGTGCTGTTCTGCCCTCTACTGGTGGAAGTGTAGCTGGTTGACTGAGATGCAGAAGGTGTTTTGTCGTCAGTAATTATACATTTTATAGCATGAGATTTTACTTAATCTTTGTTGGATTACATGATATTATTCATACTATTTAAATCATATTTTATGTATTTCAAGTCATACGAATAATTCTTTTTTGAAAACCTGAAAACAAGGCATGAATTTCAACTGTGATAAAGTATTGTGAAAAATACAGTACTGTAAAAAAAAATTATATGTGGAGTGATCATTGATCAAATCATAAAATAGAAAAAATGTAATTCAAATTCAATCAAACTGCACCAATGCACTGCAGCTGTACACTCCTAGATATGTTTTTGTTTATCAAGATCCATGAATTATTCTCTGAAAAAAAAAACTGCTAAAATATTTCACAATATTAAAAACAAGTGATTTGCCCCTGATCTGAAACAGCACCAATATGTAATGGGATCCTCACTGACCCATATCCCTCCTCAGAAATCCATCTGGTCATTTTAACATAATCACTCAGTTAACACAGTTTATTTGTTTAGCCCATATGTAGAAGTCACATTCTTTCTCATGGGGCTTAATCCTGTTTACGAACAAACAGACAGACAGGGGTGAAAACATAACTACCTTGGCAGAGGTAACTAAACCAAAGAACCTCAAAACTTAAGTACAAAAGACACAAGCTACTCCATATTGAATGCAGTGCATGTATTTGATGCTGCGTTCCACTTATTCCTGTCTAACTGCTCTGAAAATGTGATGTTTTTCACCCCATTTCGTTTTTCTGTCAACTCTAGGAAAAGGTACTTGGCCGTTTCAGATCAAGACAAACATTTAGCAACAATTGAATAAATTAGGAACTATGATGACAGATTAATCTGTTTTAGCATCAGAAAACTTTATTGACCGATTTGTGCTGTTTTTTGTTTGATTCGATTCATGTGTCAGAATCTGCCTCTGTGGATTGTAAATGCATGTGTGTGTTTGTGTTATAAACCTTTCTCTCCCATCTTCTGTTCCTCCTCCTCCTCGCAGAGTTCAAGGTCGCCGTGCGGCTATTTCCAGCTCGTCTTTGCTCTGATCTGTGTCGCAAAATGACAAGGTAACGCAACTCGGGGGGTCAGCTGTGTTACAGGAACGCTTCCACGGATCGGCAGAGAGGAAATCAATCCTGCCTGACAGTGTCTTCAGGATACTCTGCCCTGACTGTGCCATGACAACTGCACGCACACACACGAGGGGTAAGAGAAGACACATGCATAGATAAACACGAGCTCACACTCATACGCACAAACACTTGTAGTATTATACACAAAACATGAGCTGTAACCAAATATAGCTCTGTGCAGCTGTCTGTCTAACACACACACAACCTCTGTCAGCTCTGGTTTGTCGCTCGTCTTGTCAAGGTGCATCAGAGAGACGAGGTGTCCGACGAAAAGTCCATCGCCGACTAACTGCTTCTGAAAAGTCAAGCTGATGTTCTCAGAGAGGAAGAAACCAATCGTTAAAGAACACGGAACAACAGATGAAGGAAGCATCCGAGAGAGAAGAGTTCAACTTCAACACAAAGTTTGTTCCACTGACCAACAACAAAACACAAAAGACTCAGTCCGTCCTACAGACAAATACAATTTGCTGCCTTCAATTTCCAACGTGTACTGTCCAGTTTCACAGATCTAGTTCTCAACTAAATGTGCAAGTAGCGAGTATGTTAACAAACGTTTAGCATCACATATTTTGCTCAAGGCTGATTAATGTCTTTTTAACAGATCCGCAGTTCACCATTACTCTTGAATTTGATTCGGACAATTTAAATGTACATTATGTAGCTTCGGCCACTAGGGGTCTCTGAATCAAAACAATAACAACGACAGGAGTTCTTCACCTTTATGACAATCTACTTGCAGCCACTCACGATCGGTAAACCGTGACTCGTTTCCTCCGCCTGCAGCAGCCAGGTGTCGTCCTACAACACAGAGCGAGATAACTAACTGGCCTTGTCCCTCGGAGGTTGTAATATCTGGTGTCTCTGTGGCCAAACAATGCCTGTAAGCGCTGGCAGCCATTAGACTCACTCCCAGGTCATTGAGCATTCCCTGCTAGCTAATTACAACAGGGCCTGGAGTTGTCTGCACCCCCCCCCTCCTCTCTCCACCTCCTGTCTGGAAACACACGGGCATCTGTGGAGGACAGTGGGAGGGTCGCGCAGGGGTTGCAAAGGGGGACGTATTTCTGACAAATGTGCCATCTTCATAATTAGCTCGGAAGCAACATATGAAACATTAAACACGCCGGGCGCCGACGACAATCAAAACATTTCATTTGTTGTCAATTATTCATAACTTTGAAGGTTCTGAAGGGGTCGTTAATATGGAAATAAGCTTGCGATGCTAACAAGGTTGTAGTATCTGATTCCAAATCATCTGAGCACGGAGCGCCCCTTCCTTTTTTCTTTTGGGCTAATATTTTGTCTTTTCTTCTCGTTTCTATTGTGATTTCGTCTCTTATTCATGAAGTCTGCTCTTCAAACAAAACCATTTTCTGACTTAAAAACAAGCTGCTTTTATCCACTTCATTAAAGGACGGAAAAGCTTGATGGGATTCTTCAAGTTGAGCTCAACCCAAAATGAAGCCAAACCACCCAAGACTAATCTACTCTTTTTTTATTTTCTAGCTTTCTTTTGCACCTGTTTTTTTTATGATGTTTTCTTCCCTCGGTGGCTGTCGCGGCCGACCTGCCAAGAGCGCGCTCACTAAAGTTTTCCTGTCTGTAGCCTTTCACGCTTTAGTTCCCCGACAATTAATTACTGGGATGAAAAGGCTACCTTCAGAACCTGTCAACTCAGAGAGATGTGGGCTCAATAAGCCTGCGGCGGGGGCTGTTTGGGGTAATTAGTTTGGATGCGTGCAGCTCTCAATCCCTATTACCTGTCGCCGCAGCCACCGCCACAACCGGCCCAGGGCGCCGTTTAGTCCCCACACATGACGAGGGGATAACTAGAGAAGTAGACGGGTGATGTTAAATGTCAAAATAAGTTTGTTATTTAACCTGAGTGTCAGCAAACTGATTGAAACTGACTCAACTCATTGAAAAGGTCCATTCACTGTTTCTCGTTTTGATTTCACTGACTGATGAGTTTTTCGTGTGTGAGACAGTGTAAGAAAAGAGGAGGAGAGGAAAGCTGGGAGAGAGAGAATGAGAGAGGAGTTGAGGTGGAGAGACGGGAGGTAGGAGAGAAAGAGATGGCTTAGAGAGGAATGGAGGGAGGAGTAGAGGGGGTGAGAGAGATGGAAGGCTGAGAGCGAGAAAAGTGGAGAAAGGAGAAAGACAGAAGAAGGCTGGGAGAGACAGGAGAAGAGGGAGAAGGCAAGTGAGCTAAAATACAGAAGTGAGGCAAGAGAAAGAAAAGTAGAGAGGGCAAGGAGAGAGAGAAAGATGGCAATGAATAAACTCTGTGAACGCTACAAGTTGTTTGAATCTATTGAGGTTGATATATTTTACTAGTTCTTCTGAAATGTTTTGATATTTTCTTCTCATCAACAGGATGAAGTGGATTCAAACTTCACAGCTTTGGAACAAACAAACCTCAGATCGTCACAAAAACTCAACTCTTGGCTCAGGTACGATGTGATGAAATGAGGCAGTAGTTCATGTTTTCTTCTCATCTTTACACAATTCAACATTACATTAAGACTTAACTTACCCAGAATTCATTGTAAATTAGTGCTACACATATAAATGTAGACGTCTATTAGCTTGTAACTATTTCAAATCATAAATATTAATGTATTTTCTTACGTTTAACACATTACTATTTATCTAATACAATCACAGAGTGTATTTCCTTTATATTTTTGTCTTTAGACCCTGTGTGTGAACTCAGCGAGCTTGTGGTCGTCATGAAGAAGGTAAATCTGCATTCTTTTTTTTTTTTTTAACATCACCATAAGTAGCCCAAGGAAAGAGAGTACCCAGCCTCTCTTCAATTATTTATTCTCACATCACCAAAAAAAGATGACAAATGCTAATTTTGGTCTGTTCCCCAGCTGGGCAGCCAAGTGCTCATTAGTTTTAAAGAAGGTTAATCCATTTAGGTTTTTGCATATTGATATGCCAATTACGTCTGATCGTGGAATAGGCATCCGTCAAGGTAATAGTGCATAAACACACACGGGAACATTAAGGAGAAGTCAACGTTATAATAAAGTAGGTGTTAATTGGTGAGGGGAGGACTGTCGGCTAACTCATGTGTGTAATGTACGGTCGGGTGAGGGAGACGGGGTTTCCTAAGAATCTTTTTGACCCAAAAAAAAAAACATTTGCAAACCTCATGCTGTGAGATCTCTGGGTATCGAGCCCTAATGCTTAACCGGGAAGATGAATCACGCCAGCAGGGAATTGTCAGAGCTTTTGTTTTAATTTTTGTTGAAATAATTTGGACATGTAAAACTCAAGATCTTTAACCGAGGCATCAAGTTGTCTTTAGAGAATTATATGTGCTTGAAAGTTGGAACAAATGCTGAATATTTTTTGTTTATACATGCGTGAAAATACGCTCAGTAAATGTTGAATGCAATTGAAGTCGCTTTGGCTAAAAGCCTCTGCTGAATGACATGTAATGTAATATGTTCTGACTAATGATGCAGAGAATACGTCCTTTTCAAAGGAATTTATTTTTTAGTGAGACGTGAGCATAGTGTGATTTCAAACCACAGACTGTGATAGTTGACATGTCTCCACTTCCGCTCTCTATCCAGAAATGAAGCCAAAAGATTGTGAATACAAACGCTGCCGTCTTGCAAACTTGGAGGCGCTGTGGCGAGACCCTACCACGCTCTCAGCTAACGTGAGTCTCAGTCGACTGTCCTCACACTTCAGTGTGATAAGAACCACTTCAAATGACTGAATTCATTTTGCTCAAAGATGTTCTCTGTGTGTACATTGACTTTGTAGTCCATGTCCCAGCCACCAGGGGGTGATCGAGACACTTTGGTATCATGTTGTCCATCTCAATGTACAGTGTATGCTCACACTGTACATTGAGATGGACGACATGACAGCTGTTCATCTTCACCTCACGTATTGTTAAGGTCCCGTTAAAATGTAGTGTTGAGTCTGAGATATGCTAGATATGTTGAATATAATTAAAAATGGAATAAACAGGTGAACAACTCTTTACTTGCTCAATTACTTTAAGGTCAAATCCTCAACAGACATCGCACTAAAAACAAAAGTCAACGTACACATTCAGGAAATGTTTGTCAAAAATGGTCTGTGTCATTTCAGGTGGTTCTCACACTGACGTTCTCCAAAGGTTAGTGGTTCTGATAAGTTTGGTTTTATTTGTATGAAGTGGTGGAAACTGAATACGTGATATTTTAGCTTGATTTTTGTTAAACCGCAGAAGATGGAGACACGTCTTCCATCGTTTCGCAAATTTCACATTGTTTTAAATTGCCACGTTTCAGCCAAATTTCCTGCTCTATATCATCAAACAGTGATTAATGGTGCCATGTTTGTCTTTTTAAATATAGCAATATGTACTTGAAATAGACATTTACTCATTTACAGACAAATTTTAAAAATAGGTCCAGTTTTTCTTTACATCTTCTTATACCTCTGTGGCTTTGCAGCAGTCCAGCCCTCTTCATTCATCGGCTGCGAGCACAGCTCCCAGTGTTTGTATGAAGGTGTGAACGTCACTGAAGGTGTTGTAGAGCGGCACCGGAGCGATCCGCAGCACGCTGGGCTCCCTCATGTCACACTGAGAGACAGGAAATAAGTTCAGGCACACGGCATGAATGGGTTTGAGGGAGCAGCATAAAACTTATATCGTCTGCTTTTACAAGGCTGTTGTGTCACGATGCAGGACTCACACATATGCAGCAGTGGAGGCAGCCACTTCATCTGGGTGAGGTGGATGTTATTTCCTCTTTACTTTTTTTTTTTACCTCTTTACCTAAGATGCCTCCAGACTGCTTGTGTGGCGTCATCCAAGTGTCTGTAAGCCCAAACATTGAAGTTCGGCTTGAAACTTTCATTCCTCTGATATCTTCCTCGGGGCTTGCGGACACTTGGATGACACCACACGAGCATGTAGGCATGTTATGTTTTATTACGTCTGAAGTAGCAGTCACTTTGGCTGCAACACTGTTTACTCCTAAAGTATTTTGTAGACTCAAACACTTCACCCACCCCTCCATCGAGCAGATAATGAGCACATTTTAATTTTGGGGTGAACTATCCCTTTAATGTAAAAAGTTGCAGCAAGAGCACTTTGACAATTTACAATGGATACATCCCCTCCTACCACAGCTAAGCCCCTAAAACACAGGAATTGACTGAAAAACAACTTGTCAGTTACTCACTGCGACTCCTCTCTTCTCCAGCTCCTGGAACACCTTCCTGATGGGGACAGAGAAGGAGAGTGAGAGCTGGCAGCCTCTCTGCAGAGGGTCGGAGGGCGTGATGATGCGGACGTGCGGTTTCCTGGGCTGCTTGGAGTCTTCAGTGTAGAACTGTTGGATGAGATACTCCAGGTAACCTGTCAGGAGGAGGGACTTCCTGCGTAACTCCTGCATGCTGGTCATGTTAAACACCTGGCAAAATTGAATTGGTGTCAGTGAAAATCAGTTCTCAGAAATAAAGATATGTTTAAAACTGTATTTTCAGTACCTGCAGACTGGCCTGCAGGGGGCAGACCAGCAGGATGGGCTGGTTGGAGAGTCTGAAGCCGCTCACACCAGGCTGCAGCTCCAACACTGATCACAGAAAAAAAAACCTGAGCTTGATAATTCATTTAAAACCTTGATTATAAAGAGAATCAACAAAAGATATAAAAGCTTTGGTCTAAATATCACAAATGTGGATACAAAGACTTTTCACTTCAGGTGTAAAATCCATTGTGGCCACAAGATGGCACACAACAACTTTTGAAGTAACTCGACCTCAGGAGATGATGTTTCACAGCAAAGTGTCACGTGCAGTAATTTACCGTTATTCATCTTGAACCGAGTCTTCAGGTCATGCCCCCACCATCCCAACAGCCTGGTGGAGACAAGAGATTTAAACACTTCGCATTTAAATACTCAAATTTAGAATACTTTTACTGCACACTTGACATGTCTTTCAGTCAGTATACCTCACTCACAAATACAAATAAGTACAAATAAGAAAACTTGTTTTCTTAAAGTAAAAAGCATTACCCCCATTTACTGCACATATGATCATATGAGTAAAATAATGATATATCATGAAATACATCATCAATTTGTTTGATGAAAAAATGTATCACCTGAAATGTATTTAAATAAACTATAAATCATTTTTACCTTAAAAAAGCAGCTTCATTAAAATGACTATAATGGCTGCAGGGGGCGCTGTTGCTCAGTGACAGTTACATTGTGTAGCCTTAATAGAATAAAATAAAGTTTTATGTTCTGTGCGTAAACACTCACGCTGGTTTGATGGTGTCTTTGTGTTTCTCGTGGACAAACGCTCCTCCGAGGCCTCCAGCGCCTGAGTTCAGATACTGAAAAGAGACGACATCGTTTCAGATCTGTTTCAGATCACATGTGAAAGACACAAATAAAAACTAAGGAGGTCGGACCTTGTAGGAGCACCAGCAGGCAAAGTCGACTCCCCAGTCGTGCAGCTTTAACTCGGCGTTCCCGACAGCGTGGGCGCAGTCGAAACCTACAAAACAGCCCTGACAAACAAACAGGAGAAGGTCGCTAGTTATTTAATGTCGGTCTTACAAACATTCAACAGGATTGCAGAAGCGTCTGTTGATTGAGGTGAACGCAGATTTGCATGACCAGTTAACACTTTACAACTTGGTTGCTATGGCAATGGCAATTGGGGACAAGGCCAGGTTGATGTTATCAGTGTCTTAAACCTGTTTGTCTCCGAGACACAGGCAGAATGATGACACTACTCTTGTTTTGTAAATGTCTTTTTTGTTGGAAGATATTTTATAATGATATAAGTAATTAGAGTTATTTTAAAAAAAGGTCCTGATCCTCTGGTTCATGTGTTTCACTGATTTTACCTTCCTCTGTCCAGCCTCAGTGATGGCGGCCATGTTGAACAGCTGACCCGTGTAATACTGAACTCCGCTGAACATCACCATGGCGATGGAGTCGCCCTCCTTCTCAATCAGCTGCAGGATGTCCTCTGTTCTCAGAGTCTCTTCCCCCTGAGCAGGAAGCAGAGTCATCAGTCTCATGTCTTTCGTCCCTCTCTGACATCACTTACAGAAAGGTTGTCACCATCTTCCAGCCCAGAACACTGGCAAAACTTCACTTTCATTTCAAACCTCTGGCTCATGGCAAAACTTCACTTTCATTTCAAACCTCTGGCTCATGTCTATTGTTTTATTTTTCTCTTGTATAGATGTTGTAAATAAAGAAGTTAAGTTCTGCTCTGCAGTGAAACACAGGAAAACATAGTCTCATGTCACTGAAAGAAAAACTTTGAGGAAGCTAATGAAGATACAAATAATACTTGAAATACTTCAGTAATTTTGCTAATGTCCTCTTGTACATTATCTGTGTAGTGTATATCAATCATAATGTATTATTCCACATGTCACACCTCTTATTGAACGAATTTATATATAGTGTCAGTGGCTTAAAAATATGGACTGACAATATCATACCTAATCCTAATATACCTGCACAACCTGTTTAATATTTATATTGTTTACTTGTGAATTGAATTGTTTAATTTACCCACATATAATTTACCCACATATATATAATATATATTTATATAATACAAAAAAATCTGTGACGTACCGGTCTGGGTGACAGCTGCAGCATGCTCTGCTGAGGGTCGAATCCTCGCAGCCTGATCTGAGACTCCACAGCGTACTGGAGACACGAGAGAGAGAGACAGAGAGAGAGAGACAATGAGAGAGGACATAAACTGAGGAGACAAGTTACAGAAACATTGAGATGTACAAATCAATTGTCCAGAATTGTGACAAACTGATATTTTCTTGGTTTCTGGTGTTCATCTGTTTCACACTACACACTTACTTCCTGTCCATGAAGCTTAATTCATGACATCTGCAAGGAAACAATATTTTTTCTTGTGTTTCCATATGATGCATTGTAACGTGTCACTGGAGGTTTAGAAACATGCCTTGAAATAAAATATTATTGTATTATATTGCAAAACTATTGAAGTGATAACCTTACTTTACAATAAATGATCTTTAAGTCTGAACTTGTATAAATATCTGTCTGCACATAAGAATAAACATCTATTTTCTTACTCACGTGGTCTGAAGGAAAAGCTTTGTCTTCCAGGAGGATTTTGTGTCGAGCTGCTGTGGGTTTGTAGAAGGAGAGCTGCAGAGTGATGACAAAAGTTAAACTCAATGACTACACTTCAAGTATATATGTTTACAAGACAAAGGTTTGTTATTCTGCTTGTGTAATGTCTCACAAAATAAATGTCGGAACAAATATAGAGTCACAGGTAGAGACACATTACGCAGCTTGAATTTAAGACACGGAGTATAGCATTATTTAAATTAAGTCAAATTTAAGATGTTAAAACCATGATGAAGGAAATTTGAAACCTTTGATATTCCTAATTACTTATACTTCCCCCTAACTGAAGATGAGGTGAAGTACTCCGCTAGAAGATACGTGTCTCACCATTAGAAGATGTAAATTCACCGTCAGGCCGTTCATCAGCGCCACCTCTTCAGGTTTAGCTCCTGTAAGAAACAACGGAAAACATGAGTCATGTTTTCATTTCATCAACCGTTCACACATTTTTACTTATATTTTACTTTTTTACTTCATGAACAGTTTTTTATGAATCAGTATTTTCTAGAAACCAGGGATCCACTGATGTTTTGAAACAGTCCAGCCGAGGACCCAAGTTTTAGAAGGAAATATTATCACCTAATTATTTCACAAAGGAATCACCGTCCTCCACCTGCTCCTGGTTTTTACAGTAACACACTGTAGTATAGTATATGTATTAACTGAAGTAATTAAACTTATAAACATGACACCTACTGATTTCACTCTCATTGTCTGTGTTTCTGCTTTTGGTTTCACTAGAATCCCATTTCTCATAATATTTGACTTTCCACAGAAGAAACCTCTCGTGGTTTCATAAAAGTCCCAAAGAGCTTGTGAAATCCAGAATTAAACAAAATAAGGAAGGAATTTATCATCAATCATGGAACTACAATGGATTCTTGAATCAATCACATCGATCTTTTCCAGATCACAGATGAACTCTTCAGTTTTATGACCCACCCAACACACACACAGCTTTGTTTAAACAAACAAAAATAAAATGCATGTGAACTTTGGATTCTACAAAAACAGCCAGATGCACATAGTCCAGTGACCTTTACGACCGACCTCACAGACAAAACACGACAAAGTTGCAAAACAGATAAAGCATCAAATAACCACATAAACACACAACCACCTGTAGGTGTCGCTGTTCTGTACTGCTTTGTATGTAACTCATAAATAAGCTTTGTGAGTGACAAAGAAATTCCAGGTGTGGAGCATTGACTGTAAATAAAGATGGACGACATGACAACTCTACAAAAAGTGAGGCCAAAATATCTTGATCATCCCCTTGTGGCTGGCTGCAGTATAGGTCATAAACTCAGACTCCTCCATGTTAGTCAAGGGGACATAAGGCAAACTTAAAAGTCAAAGTACATGTAGGATAAATGTAGGTAGTTCTTATCACATGACCATCCACTCCATAGACTGTATAGACAGTGACTACAGACGGATGACGTGTCTCCCAGGGGTTCAGTGAAGTGTCACTTACCAACAATATGAGCCATGACTGCCTCGATGTTGTTCTCAGCCCACGCCCAAGGTCGAGAGCCCTCTGTGTGACCATGAGCACCCCTGAGAAAAGAGTTTATTTTAAAGCTCAAACGCAAACACCTTTATCTCAAACTATAGCTCACTATGGAGTTCAAGTGTCACCGTACATTTTCGCCCACTTGTCCAGCTCCTCTTCCAGATATTTCCGGGTCATTTTGGGCTGAAGCCCCAACGAGTTCCCCACCAGGTAGATGCACTCGTTGCTGCCATCGACCAGAGAGAGATCAGCTACAGAAACATGGAAAAGGAAGGGATCTCTGAAATCCAATATTCCCCTTCGTCTTCTGTAATATGCTATCTTTTACTCACAAGGAGGCAAGTCTGCCATTTTGGGCACCAGGAAATTCTCTCTGAGATGCCTCAGTTTGTCATGTTTGTCGAGGTATGACGCCACTTCTGCAGAGGTCGGACTGCAGCCCAGCAAGACGGAAACCTGCTCCAGGGTTTCTCTCGGAGTTGAGCAGTTCAGCGGATCCATTGCGGGGGGGGGGGGGGGGGACTGGGAGACAGCTGGCCTGAAAAGAGAGACAAAACACACAACGTTTAAAATAATCCACATAAGCTGTTTCCACATGTGAACTATTGACTGGACATTTTCCGCAGTTTGTCTTTTACATATGAAGAACAACAACAGGGAACAACCAGAACATTCAGGTGTGGGGGTGCTGCTGAGTAAGAGCAGCAGGAGGCGTGACGTGTAAATTCTGCTCAAACGGCTCAGTGTATATTTTACAGAACATAAAGTGGGTCGGCCCTCGTCTTTCCAAGTTGAAAGACGTCTTTGTCGTCTACATGTTTGTCTCATCTTTTTCCTTTCGAGATATGTCTTCTTTTTCTTTCTCTTCAGTCACATCATCAACACGCCCAATTGCACATTTTACGAGGAGGCCGGCAAAGTCTGGAGCAACTGACTCAGACATTAATGCTCTCACATTCCGGACAATATCAGGAAACTGACTTCAGAGCAGGTCAGAAAGCTTGTTTCTCGTCTCAGAGTGAGATCAAGCTTTTGAAAACAGTGTCCTAGAGTCACTACATTTCTTGAAGACTCTACTTTGGTCCAAATATTCACACACTTGAGCCACAGAGACATATTCTTCAGTGGCGTTGTTAAAAGCTTGGTGACATTGCTCGGTCAAAGTTCAACGGAAAACACCACAAAACACTTGTGTCACCCTAATTTCATGCACATAAGCATTTACTAGACTCTCTGGGAAACAAGCAGGATTCAGGACAGACAACTTTATTATCTTGTCTCTGTAGCACATGTCCAACTCAGACTGTCACATTTATATCTGTCCCACAGAAAACAATGGCAGGTAGGAACCAAAATGAGTCTGGCCAGCGACTTAAATAGACAAACAACAACACAATTATATTAAATAAAGAATCAATAACTACAACAAACTTAATTCTACAATATCCAAAACTAATACCAGGAATTAAGAATAGATTAGCAATATCCACAATTTTGATGTAAAGAATTAGTTAAACTCTTCATTTGTCATTCAATCACAAATAAAAATGTTGATTGTGGTCAGAATTCATATTATCATTCGTAAAATCAGCCAAATTCTTTCACATTAAGTCTCTTTTTAACTTCACGTATAATTTGATATCCTACTTAAAATCACTTTTGGACCTGTACCTCGTATAGGTGTTTTTTTTATTAAACCTTTAAGCTTTGTTGAATAAGTTTAATTTGCTATTGATGAATCTTTTCATAATAGCTCCCATTTATTGGAAAACACTATTTCTATTTTTTTTATATTTACTTATATTTTATCTTTAAACCATTTCTACTTCAAAAATAATAAACATCCACTTCTGTCACTTTCAAACAAATACAAACTGTCCTAGCTCACCTCAGAATATGAAATACAACACAAACAACTGTCCAGCTCCGCTTTAGTGCAATTATCCTGCAGTGAACTAAAGCTGTAACTCACTGTCAGATCAGCTTCCTCTCCAGAGACAACAGTCAAACTGAGTCCGTCCTCTGCCCTGGAAATGTTCTTTAACCTCTGTGTGTGCGCAGCTTTGAGTTAATCATTCTTCCATTGAACTAAACTCAAGTCGGAGATAAAACCAGAGCTGCACATGTACTTTAACTCTAACCTAGATCAGGCTTAGAACTACTGTTATTAAATGTCCCTTTGTGCAACGGGCAGACAAGCGCGAGTTCCCTGTTTTTCATGCTTTCACTTTCGAGTGTGAAAATCCAAACATGCAGCGTGAAGTTCCACACAGAACAACACAGCTGAAGCCGCAGGCATTAACCTGCAGCTCAAACTGAGAAGTGTGTGAGCTTCTTTCAGACACGAAAACATTTTCCTGAAATCCTGCAGAGATGTGAGAACACAAAAGCTTTCTGCCAGCTCCCTAGTAAAATGTCCCATGTGAGAATGTGCCAGGAAAATGTCCAGAAAATTCACAGCATACAAGTGGGCATGTTGATGATGTATTTAACACATGACGGGGGTGAAACAGGAAGATTACAGGATGAAAAAGAGTTGCCATAAACGTTGAAGACACTCAAAGACAACGAGAATCAAGTTCTCGGTGATAAAAGACTTTTTACATGCGATGCAAACAAAAACACTGAGCTTAGAAATTATACATCAAGTCCTCCTGCTGCTCCGCCCAGGAGTCACCCCTCGTCTGAATGTTTAGGAAATGTTTTCCTGCTGGTTCTTCTTATGTAAAAGGCCACAAACAGAACATTTCTGAACATTTCCCGAGGTTCATGTCTGAAAATGTCTTATATCACAGCTTAAAGTATTGTCAGAATCAGGGCCAGCAAGTTTAAGAGTAATGCTGAACTCAGATCAGTTAAAAAACTTAACTAAAGAAATTTGTTTTTCACCAATATTTCTCCAGGAAGCTTTAAAAATATGAAGAATTGCAAACAGCTTTTCTGGTTCAGGAAGACAGGGATCATGAGACATGAGTCCAGTGCATGTGTGAAAGCAGCTGTGGGTAATATTCATCATTCAGATCTTTTTATACTTGTGCTTTTTTTCTCTGCATGAGAAAACAACTTCATTGCTCGGAGCCCAACACAACTAATCACCACATGTGCCTGCAGAGGGCGCTGCTGCTCAGTAAATATGAAACCATGTCGCTTTAAAAGTAAATGTTTTGATAGAAAGTGGTTCACTGGTGTCCGCATACTTATTCCGTGTACTTCTTATAATTGATGAACTTACTAATGATTAAATGTGACACTGACGTTGTTGTACGAACTGTGTTTAGCATGACTGCTGCTACAATGCTAGCACCACTGCAGAGGGGTCACGGGGTGTCTGCTAACATTAGCCATCACAGGCTAATGTCCACAGTGCTAACTTCAGGTTTACACCGTGAACTTCAGGTGCTGTGACCGTGTTTCACTTCTTACCCGGGTTAGATCCAGAGACTGTATATAAGGTTAGATCCAGAGACTGTATATAAAGAGGTGAAATCACAGCGTGGACACGTGCTGGCTCGAGAGCAACAGGTCACCGCGTCATCGCCCTACAGCATCCGGGGAGGGACAAAAGAGGTCAGAGGTCAAACTACTCTTTGACAACATCCTTCTAAATTCTTGTTTATTATAAATCCATTCCGATTCACATGGTCTCAATTTAATTTAATTCAATATCTATTCAGTTGAAGACATTTCATTACATTTTTACAGATTATGTGCCAAGATAACTTATTAAAAATATTATGGTAGGCCTGTCACAATTACACATTTTGATGCACGATATATTGTCCCAAAAATGATTGTGATGATTGACATTATTGTCGTCATTTATAAACCATTTCATAACACTGATATTTTAACAATGTTAAAGTATAATCATGCAAGAGCAATGAACCTAATTCTTAAGAATATTCAGTCTGACATTTAAAATTTAAATCCTTGATGAGTAAAACATCAGACAGAAACCATACATAACCACAACAATAGTTTTTGAATCTTAAACATCTGGCACAGGAGATGTGTAACAAGCTCAGTAAACAGGATGGTGTGGTTATGATTAACATGTGCTTGTAGGTTTGTTTTATATTATTTCATGATGCAGCATTTCCACTATTGTGTGTGTACATGTGTCTCTTGAACTCTGGATCGAGTGAAACGAACACAGAAGATCAGAGCAGGAGCAGCGATGGGTTTGTACCGAGTCAGAGTCTCTGTCTGAGTGTCCTCTCTTGCTGACCTGCGCTCACTTTACACTTCAACAATAAACACCAACACTCATCACAAGTTATTGGTACCTGAACAGTACTGACGTTTACTTTGTGTTTGTTTGATTTGCTCACGAGTTCGTGAGACACATGTACACACACAATAGAAGAAACGCTGCATAATGAACTAATATAAAACAAACCTACAAGCACATGTTAGTCATGACCACACCATCCTGTTTACTGAGCTGGAAACATATATCCTCTGCCAGATGTTAAATATGAATTCAAGAGTAAATTTTGATAAGAGAGCCAGAGTCCATTTTATTTATTGTTGTGGTTGTGAGTGGTTTATTCTATTTGTTTCATTCATCAAGGATATTTTTATATTTTTAATTATAACCTTGTGTGTGGCCTTGTGAATTGGAGTCAATTAATAATAATAGTAATTTAGTTAGGCCCTCGAAGGATGTTCTGAAAATGTTTATTGCCCTTGATAGAGAAAGGGTTCCCCACCCTTCATCTATGGCAATCACTTTCCACAAGATGGCAGCAAAGTATCAGAATGTTTGGAGGTGAGGGCCAGCACGTGATTAAGGTAATAATATACTACACTTTAAATCCACTATATGCAGTAAATACACAGAGAATTATATTTATAGATAAAGTGCATTCTTGGCAACATATATTAGTTGTCTGATTTTACAAAATATATATTATATAAAGACAAAACTGGCATAAAAATAGAATTAAAAATAATAAACGTGTTCTTCTATTTTACCAACAAACAGTAATTTAACTGTGAAATACAAATTTTCTCTCTGTGTGCAATTTCAATATCTTATATTTTATGTGCAACCCTGTTTACACTGTATTTATTATCTTTATATTGTATATATTTTCTATATTCCCTCATATTTGTACTTTTTATTCATGTTTTTATTTTTCTCAGCTGCTTCTCAGTTCATCAATATGTTATATGACAGAAGATATCATTCACACAGTACATGCTTCCTTTTGTTTTGGAAATGAAGACTTCACTAACAGCAGTGTATCTTTCTCTGAGTTTACTAGGGTATTATTGTTCTCTGTTTCTTGTGGTATCAATATAATTAATACTTAACATATTGATTCCCTCAACCAAAGTGGCGAGTGTTGTTCATCTTCTCTTTAACCTTATTTTCTTCTTCTTCTGCCTCGTTATTCATCTCTTTGTCACAGCTCACTAAGCCGTCTGCTTTCATTTCATCACATTAGCTGGAGCTCCCCCTCCTGCTGAAGTTAGTATTTCCCCTCCACCTTGCATCAAACTCTGCTGGAACCTGAATCAAAACACCCAGTCTGTATCAACTGTATAATTTGTTGTGAAAACAGATGAAATATTCACTTAAATATGACTTTGAGGGCTTAATTCAGCAGGAAGAGAGTTCTGATTTTTCTTTTCTTTTCTTCCTCATATTGGAGTAAAACTGACTCTTCCTCACAACATACTGACGTATTAGTGACACCTCATTGTTTGGGAAATGTCTCATAATCAAACTCGACAGAGGAAGAAAACCAGCGCTCGAGGTTCAGAGGTCACGCTGTATTGTGATCTACTGTACGGAGGTGTAACCTGACCTCAGTGAGGCCTTTGTTATGAGACCAGAACCTTCCGCAGTTTTAAAGAGGACCCAGGAAGGTGGACTGAGGAACTCCTTCATTAACCCTGACACTAGTTGTTTGTTGGCTTTTTATCAGATCTATGGAATTCCCCAACATTTTTTTAAATCACCTTTATAATTACTAGTTGTTTGATTTTGTTTCTTTGCATTGTATGTGAGCTCCTGTGACTCATATCATATGTGTAGGAAAGGAAGGAAACCACAGGTAAGGTAATTTGGAAGACTAGTCTGCATTTTAGTCATTGCTACATTTCAATAAATAAAAAACATCCTGCTTAACTCTTTAAAATCTGATTGCTAATTTTGTTGAGATAAGGATAGAAAATCTATTGAGTTCATTTTATGTTATTTTCCGTTCTGGCAGTAAAAAGAAAAAATGCTGCCATCTGAATATTTTTGCTGAAATAATTGTCTTGTTGTCTGTATATAGCCCGGAGGTTCCCCAGCCCTGTTTCCTGCTTTATGTAGCTACTCCAGAACCGTCATTCCCTATTTTCTTTAAAACTGTACATGCTGCTGATTAACTTCTCTCACATGCTTCGTAAAAAAAACTCACCTCAGACGTGACCTTCAAGAATATTAATGAGGAGCCTGTGCCCTCTAAGTCAAGCTGATTGACCTCTGTCCCTCCCCTCTGCCCTCTATGTTTACAGATGCTTAAAGATCATTTTCAGGCCACATTGTTTTCTCAGAGCAAACATGCATTGTTATAGAAATCATCTGTGCTTTCCACAAAAGCTGGAGGGAATCATTTGAAAATTAGCTTGTTGTAACATCCCTGGGAAAAAAAACTGGCATAAACAAATCAACCGTTAAATAGGATTGTAACTCCGCAGTAACCTTCACAAACGACGAGTCATTTTAAACACAAAAGACAGCACATGCAGCAGTTGAGCCATTTTCCAACTCACACTATAGTAAGAAAACATTTCCTGACTGCACATGTTGGTCAAAACATGGAGGAGGCTCAAGTTGGTGTTTTGAAAAGCACGAGGACTTGTTAAGAAATGACTCATGGTTTTTAAGAGCGCAGAAACAATATGGCTGCAAGATGTTTGGGGGCATTGGAGCTGCAAACACACCGCTTGTATGTTCTCCCCTTGTTTTTCTCACAGTGCAAGAGTTGCTGTGACATCTGGAAGCGCTCAGGAGGCAGGACTGAAACTTCCCCCCATGTCGTTTCTCAGGGCACACACATCAAAAGGAAGTGGGTGATAACATCTTGTCTCTCGTAAAGGTGCCTCAGCATTGAGCCACCAGCACGGCGGCCTCAAACGGTCTAGTCTAGTGCGGATGGCTAGTTGCTTTGGGACACATATGGTACTAAGTGCGAAAAGGATGAGAAGCACCGGACGAAAGAGTTAATAATAATGTCCAGAAAAATTGGGTCTGGACTTTTCCCGGAGTTGTCTGGATCAGCTAAATGTCTGGAAAAGCCAGACTGAACTTTCATCCTCTGCAGTTGATCACTGGTTTTTAATAACTTTATGTCTTATACCGTTCAGCATTACTCTTGAACTTGATAAGCCTGATTCTGCCAACTTAAGTTTGGACATCCGAAAGCAGCTTTAGTCCCTCTTTTGGTTTCTATCATAGTTGAAGGTGGGGTTGAACAGGACTATATTAGGTGGATTAGACTATTAGAAATAATATCATTTATTTCAGAACGACATTATCTTCTACTGTAACCTCAGTAAAAAAACTCCTTGCAGAACATTTGAATTTGTTTAGGAGTGGGCAACCTTTTTCCTGTCTCGCACCATTTCAGTAATTATAACGTCCTTTAAGTGATAGAACATTTGTCACACTAACCTATTTATATGATGGATGGACCTGCTTCTCTTTGAGGAGACGTCTGAGATGGTGGCAATGATGATGCTGCTTGCAGCTGGTTCTCCAGGTCAGGATAGAGAGTTGCATTTTATTTATTTCTCATCGGTCAGTTTTGGGTGGGGTCTTTGCCTGAGTCAGTTCTGAAAAGGTTTGTGTTAGAGATCAGGTACCTCAGATAGAGCCACATTTTACAGCTTAGTAAAAATGTTCAGCTACAAATTCTGCCAAAGGCCTGAGTGAGTTTTAGATAGATGTCATAGCAGGTCTTTGTTCACGCAGTCTAGCAAACACAGTGTCATTATTCTTTATTAGTCTTAGGCACGTGCAGATCCGTTTCAGCTTCTTAATTATTAGCACCCTCATGCAAAACTTGACACTCAAACTCAGCTGATAAGCATTACATTTACTTTGACACAGACCTTTTCCATAACTGCAACTGGTTCCCTCCTTGGAAAGTGGGCACAATGCTTAGTCTTCCACTGGTCGGTCATTTGTCCATACCTCTTTGAAAGTGCGGCATCCTGCCTCTATTTTTCTTTTCTCGAGAGCTGAAAAAAGAATAATTTCGAGTCAAAGAAAAATGTGCAATGTGGTTAAAATTTTTAATTCTTACTTGAGAAATACCAGTGTTCCATATTGCGTACTGGCCCAGAGGTTAAGGTGCCGACCACAGACTGTAAATGAAGATGGACCCCCAGTGGTGGGATGGTAAGATGGTACATTGATTTTTAATTAGTTGTTTCATGCTATAAAAACAGGTTGAAATGTAATGATTGACTGAGACTCCTGATTGGTGTGTGTATCGACGAGATCTGCTGATTGTGACTAAACCCCACGATCACTACTGCACAGACCCTGACTCCAAATGATGTCAAAAGCCCAAGATGGCGGCACACGTATTCAAGGTATTTTAGCGTAATTTTTGGGAAGTGGAGACGCCTCGTTCATCTTTATTTAAAGTCTATGGTGCCGGCCATGAATTGTATGATCTCCAGTTATATCTCTCCCTCACTTCCTGTTACTTCCTGTCTAATTAAAGCATACAATGGAAACATTTATCTTCAAAAGTCAAAGCCTCAGCTCGCTTCAAGTAAAGTGTTGGTTGGATCATCAAACAGCATCTGAGACTTTCACACAGTCCTGCAGTAGAGTCTGAATGAAAAGGCGAGCGTGGAACACCTGCTGCCGCTCTCAGGTCTTTTATTTGGTGAGAGGTGTGTTTTTTTTGTCTGTGAAGCCGCCAGCACCTGATATTTACTCTACACAGCAGAGGCCGACCTTCTCTGTTTCAGCTCTGCTGGTTCTCGCCGCAGTCATGAAGAGATAATGAACTGAGAGAACAGATTAGACCTTTTCACTGATTGGTGGTTAGACAGGCTTTTTCATCTTCAGGCAACAGAAAGGAAGTCTTTAGCTGTAATTTTCTCAAGTCCAATTTTGGGAATTGAAGCATCAGAAACTTATGCAGCACCGTTTGGGTTAGGATTGGTTTTGTTTAGGATTAAGCAACAATTAACTTCATCCTTGTGTATTAAATTGCGGTTTATAAGTCCAGTACACAGTTAGGATGATGAAACATTACATAAATCTATTAAAAACAAAACATATTTAGGGTTTAAAATGAAACTTGTTTCTGTGAAATAAAGCCTGACTGGGGCTCACATCCTCGACAGTTGTTGACATGCTCAGGCTCAGGAGGTAAAGCGGGTTGTCCACTAACCAGAAGGTCAGCGGTTGGATCCCCGTCTATTACACATGCTGAAGTGTCCTTAAGCAAGATGCTGAATTCCAAATTTCCTATATTTCGCTGTATGATTGAACACAGATGCACTGGATGGATGGATCTAAAAACCGAAAAGTGCTATATAAGAACAGACCATTTACAACTAGCTGTGTTAGCAAGGGCACTGAGAACACACAGCTGCTGCAGAGTTCATGTCTCTGTCATGTAGTTACATGTGTATTTCTTTCTTCACTCTGGGGACTCCAGTGATCCTTTAATTTGCAGAAGAATGCGTTTCAAATTTGGCTGAAGACAAAGAGGCTGCGTGTGGTAAATAACACGTGTGTGACTCATGCTTTGAGTTTGACCCTGCACACTTTATTTTTGCTCATATTTACGCAGGGATCAGAGATTCAGTTAATCAAAACAGTAAAGTGGCAGCACCGACTGAAACAGTTTGAATTGATCCTTTATTGATTTAGTTTCAGGGTGATCAGAGAGGACCCACCTACAGTCTGCCCATCTCCCCTCCCCTCGCCTCTCTCCCACCTTTTGTCTGTGTCATCTTGTGCGCTGCGCAAAGGAGAAGCCGCAATCCGCAGCGAGCGGTGCGCAAATTTAACTCTTTTCCCAAATTACCAAACGCGACAAGAGATAAGTACGGTTTGCGCAACTTTCCTCCCTTTTTCTTTCCTCTTCCTAACTCTCAATGGAACCAGACGACTGAGGCGAGCCAGCTGCATCACTTCACCCCGGAGCCGCAGCCATGGACTGTTGCGCACATGGTTCCGTGCGCCTCTCGTTCCCCGGATATTTACGCATCGCGCTGCTGTGGGTCGTGCAATTACAAGCGTTCGCCCAACACGGTAGGTGAATGTTAAGCTTTTCAGTGGCTCGATTTACCGCAGGTTTGAGCACAAAAGACAAACCCAGCATCCCTCTGTGTCCGAAGAGTTTTGCCAAAATGTCCAAATGGTCCCCAGCTGCTATGTAACAGAGGATTTTACCTCTAGGATAAAAAAAACAACCTTTTCATCTTCATGATCAGATGTGTTAAAAGTAGGTGCAGATGTCTAATGCAAGCCAGAGCCGCACGCACAACGTCTATGAAGAGTTTTCTTGACATAAAATGCAGATATAAGAACATCTTGCCTGATAGAAGCAGCAGATTGTGCAGAGTTGGCCTGAGCTGCTGCATTCCCATCACTCAGCAGCTGCAGAGGTTACATGGACCTTCACAAGACACCAGAGGACAAGACAGAGACAGACACACACACAGGAAGCAACAAGAGACAAAAAGAACAAGGATATTTCATTTAAATGGAACAGGAATTATGGGTAATTGTCAAGTAAAGACAATTATATTTTTGTTATATGTCTCTGATCAACTCAAGAGTTTATTCATCAATTATAGCTGCAGAAACAAGCAGGAGAAAATACCTGGGTGTGTTTTATTCTCCACTATGCAACTTCATTGTTGGTGGTAGGTGCAAAATAAAAAACTTTAGCTTCATCATGATGAACTATTGTTCTGTTAACTCGTGTTTCTCAGTGTCCTCATCTTCCTGCCACTGCTGCACACGTGCGGCCATACATTTAAAAATAGAGGATTGTAAAAGTTGCACAAAACTTTTATGATCCAAGCACAAAAACCTTTACTGGAGTTTCACAGCTGAAAGGTGTCCCCCGCTCTGATTTAATCTCTCGGTTTTTATCTCAGCATGATCATCGGCGGTTACAGGTCCTGTCATCGTTCGCCAGCAGTAACATGCAGTAGCTGTCCTGGTCAATCCTACATGCTGTCAACTATCCCACACACGTCTTTGTCTCCAGGGCCGGACAACAACTGATCAAAGCAGACAATCGTAAACTTTAAGGCAGGCCGTTGTAAAACGGAGCCCTCCCTGCAGCTTAGCAACAAGAATACCAAGGATTTCTGAGGAGGGGCAAACGTTGTGAGATATGATGATAAAAAAGCAAAGAGGCACCATCAATAGACGAAAATAGGAAAAATTCACACCCATATCAGAGAATACACACAAGCTTCAGAACGGTTAAAATGAATAGAAATTGGTTGAAAATGTGCTAACCCTGGATAGACAGTTGTTGTGCATAAACAAATAAACTAAACCTGTCTTCTGCAATTCTTCTTTAGGTATTAAATGCCTTAAAAGCTGCTGAGCTTTCAGTGGGGCCATAAATAAAAAGTCCAACAACCTACTACGATGCCAAATGTCTCAGGTTGAAAGTGGTTCAAAGTTTTGAGCGTTACAAATCGAACGTGTCTGATATCTACAGCTGCTTTCAGACACGCACTGAAGTCTGGACATTTTCTTGAGCTGTATGAGAGAACGCAAATGTCTGAGTCAGTTGCCCAGAAATTTTCCTGCCACCCCCGAGTAAAATGTCTCAGGATGAAGAAGAGGTGTCGTAAACGTAGAAGACGGTGATGAAGATATCACCTTAGAAAGACGAAAAGACACGAGAGCTCGTGGTGATACGACACGTGATTTACACAGCGGAATTTATACGTCCTGTCCTGCCTCGTGCATGCTCTACTCTGGCTCCACCCCTCACCTGAATGTTCCGGACTTGTTCTCGTTGTTGTGAACGTGTCTGACCCGTACAATCTCCTGCTGTGTTCTTCCTATGTGAAAGAAAAACGGCAGGTTATATCTTGACCCAATTCTCCAGACATTTTCCACAATTCATGGCAACAGCTTTAAAGTATAAAGTCATCATGAGCTTCAACCTAAAAACTCTGTCACTGCTGATCTTTAAAAACACATTATTCAAGCCCTGCTCTTAACAGAAGATAATTACGCCTGTTTAGTGTTAACCATAGTGAGTCTTAAATCATGTAAACGTTTTCTGATCTTTAACCCTCTGTGTGCCCTTCTGACGCCGTCCTTTCTGTTTGGCACTCGGTGAGTGACAGGCCCTCTGGGAAAAAGACCTGTAACCTCTGTTATGTTAACACCACACGCTCCCAAATTAATCTTTCTTTCCTGAGAAACTGGAGAATTCCCTGTGGAGTCCCTGCACATCTGGGCTGCTGAGGGCCTCCCTCCCAGTGGGATCTCCTCCACCCAGGGGCCGCTTCATTAGCTCACCTCCTCCTACCCCCTATTCCCTTCCCCTTCCCCTGCGGCTCAGTAAACTCATTAAGCTGCCAATTGGAACAGTTTAGCCGGCAGCCAAAGTCTCACCGATTGTCCTCCTCCTCTGTGAAATCCTGGTTGTTTGGACAACCTGTGACCTCAGATCTCTTTAGTGGAGCTGCCAGACAAGGTGAACTCGCAGACAGGCGACCATGTAAACAAAAGCATTTGCTTTCAAGGGGGTGTCAACATGGAGACCAACCTGTAAGACGGTGTTTAGGCTCAGGATCACTAACAGTAACTTTGCCCCGTCCATTCAGGGCTTTGACGTCCTAAATACCCTGAATGTTTGTTTTCCCTGCCACCACAGCCGAACTCAAACAGAAGTGACAGAACAATTTGCTCTTTTTGTTTGGTTGTTAAGAAAGGCCTCTGTTGACAACACCGACCCATTTGGCTTCACAGATGCAGAGCTGCAGCGAGTGTGGAAAACTCAATGTTCTGCTCAAGTAATTCCCCGGGGTTGTTTCAGCCACCAGCTGCAGGCGGTGTTTCAGAGGCCTCTCATGCGCTGCTGGCTTTGACAGAGAGGTGAGGCGAGAGGCTCACAGGAATGTCTGTTATTCTTAGCAGTTTAGATAACCTCTGGTGGTGAAACGATTCGCCCAAATCACCTCTTGAACGATGCCTACGATGCTACTATTTCTTCTCGTCCACTTTGATGTTGACGCTCTTTAACGACTTCAGTTGGAGGACTACAGATGCGTAAACACCCTCCTGAAGTTGCTTGAGGGTTTTTCATCTTAATCTGCATCCAACCGTAACGTTAGCTTATTTAAAGTTTGATAAAAAACTGTCAATTTATGAGCTTTTACTCAGAGCTTTCAACCAGAGATCATAACCTTCATGAGCAGATGGAGTTAGCAGAGGTTATAACCATCTACAGCCAAATTTACATACGACAAGATGGTAGCTACCCCTGAAAAAAGTTATTAAGTGCACCAAGACATAAAATAGTTCTTAACATTATTATTATTCACAAGAGTAACATTTCTCTCTCAATTCTTTTACCTGTAGTATCCAAAGAGAGGACACCTCTCTCTCAGTTTAAGGATATTAGACATTTGTCGTCAGCTTCCCATGACAAAATGAGTTTCTTTTGTTTTGTCTGTCTCTGTAATTGTCTTTCTACTTAGACCCGTTTTGTACACAGCCAGAACAGCGAGACTCGACCAGAGATAAAGACACGATATGATCTTGGCCTGAGATGCTTCAGGTTTCATTTCCTCCTTGTTAAACTGTCTTCTTGTCTTCAGATCAGTAAAAGCGAGAGGAAACTGATTATCTTGACTCACAGGGTCAAACTTGAAACATAGAATATGAGCTTCTTCTTCTTCTCCTCAAAAAAAATGAGTAAAGTCAGCATTTTTCCATATTTGAACAAATGCTCTTCTTCTTCTTCTTTTGGTTTCAACTGCACCACAGTTCAGTTTTTAATGTCGTTCTTTTCATCGTCGTTCTCAGCGCAAGAGTGTTACCCAGGAGGCCACCGGATTCTGAGCGACGCCTACCGGAGCATTGACTTTGACTCCACAGAGATCCAGAACACGGCCATCCAGGACCTGATCTGTGACCACTCGCTGTCACCAGGCTGGTACAGATTCAAGATCAACAACAAGCCGGCAGAGATGCCGACCACCTGCGTCGAGGTAAGACTCCAAAAACAGCAGATGAGCTCTGCCAAAATAAAGCCATTTGTTTCACTTGTTTGTTTCACTTTGTTTCTACTATGACTTTAATTCAGTAAAAAAAACTCTCACCTCTGCCAAAAAAAGCATCAGACATCCTCTGCAAACAACAGATTGGTATAATAAGCACCTTCAGCTCGGCTGGAGTGTATAATAACCCCTCACAGCAGGTAATGACTATTTCTATCTAACCCACTGCAGATGAACCGCTGCGGTACACAGGCTCCAGTGTGGCTGTCACTGAAGGACACCTCCCTGCCGCGGCCCGGTGAGGTCCGCCAGCTCTCTGCCTGTGCCACCTGGCAGTTCTTCCACGGCAGCACCAAAGACTGCTGCCTCTTCCGCATCCCCATCACTGTGCGGAACTGTGGCGAGTTCCTGGTCTACTACCTCCAGCCCACGCAGGGGTGCATGGGATACTGTGCTAAAGGTGAACAAAACAATAAACAAATGATATCTGGGTAGGAGGGATATATATTTACCTAACGTGTAATATTTCTTTTCATTTGTTCAAATGCTCCAGAAAAGCCTAGAGAGGAAACTTGGGATTTGTTGCAATTGTTTTGTGAATTTCTTGTTTCAGTTGCTCCTAATTTGGGACCCAGACTCTGCCCACCAGGCGAGGTGGAAGTCAACGGCCAATGCAAAGGTAAGGTTTTTAAAAGGTCAACTTTTGTTTATCGTTGTATGAATGAAGAGAAACAAACTCTCTGTTTTCAGCTGCTGTCCCATCCCTCCCCTCTCGGCCGGTGATCACCCCGGAGCTGATTGGCCACAGCGTCCACTTGAGGTGCTCCTTCATCCCGCCGCCCTGGAGCCAACCGCTGGTCTACCAGGTAGTTTGGGCCAGACACGTCGGCCACAGCATGAAGGCTGAGATCCGGCAGGAGTCCACCCTGAAGCCCTTCTCTCTGGTGGAGATGGATGGTGTTCACTTCAGGCTCGGAGAAACGGTAATTTTGGTGCTGAAAGTTTCATGGGAAGCACGTGTGGAGTGTTTCCCACCGTTGGTCACCGTGTGTCATATCCCGATAAGAGAAGGCAAGAGGAAGGCGGAGAAGTTAAATCAGTTGCAGGTTGGAAAAGCCGTGCTCCACATGCTTCTCATTTAAAACTCTCCACTTTAAATTCAAGTGAAGTGAACACATTCACAATGAAGTCGTCTCTTGTGACGTTTTATCGACACCACAGCACTCGCACAGTAGGACGTTCTGCTCCTGCTCAAGGACACTTTTGCACTCAGCTTACATCTGCATCCAACTGCAGATAAGTCATGCACAGTACATGCATGACAGCAGTCAGGTGGGCTTCAGCTGTTTTTAACAGAAGACACAAGGTGATACAAAGAACTGTCAGAATTTGTAAGCACGTGATGTTTGATGTCAGTTTGTTGAGTCTGAAACATCCGACCGTTTCTTTGATTTCAGCATTTAGCAGCTGCGAGAGGAGCTGAATATTAAGATTGCGTTTAAATCAAACTTCAGATTGAGCTCAGACAAGAGCTGGAACTTTTCAAGCACACTGTCAAAATCTTAATATACGAGAGTCCTGTGCTGCTGAATAAAGAAGCATGTTGCATTCACTTGAGAAAAGAAAATCTGCTCTGTTTTTTCTGAATTAACTTAAATTTCAGTCTGAACAATCCGAAGGTCAGTATGTGCCTGCACAAAGCTGGCAAACTAATAATGCAATAAGGCAGTATTAAGATTTGTTTTTCTTCATGAAGACATTTCTCAGAATTCTGGGAAAATAATCTTTGTTAATTCAGAGTTTCTTTTCTGAAGGGAATGCGTTACTCTTCTGTAGCTGACCTAAGCTGCTTTCAGACACGCAATGGACTCCTGGATTCACGGTGAGCGAGTGGCAGGGTTGTTTGTCTAACACGCGACAAGCAAAAATGAAACAGAAAACAAATATCTCCTGGTGAAGAAGTGTGGTGTCGTGGTGCAGTAAACACGATCACGTGATCTCAGAGTTTACACAAACTAAATTCCTTTAGCATGAAACGAGGGTGAAAACTGAAGAAACAACACAAATCTGTATGTTGATGTATAAAGACAGCAACAAGACAGAGGCAGCCGACCGCCCTCATTTCCCAGAGAAATAATTTCCTGAGTCATTACATTTTCAATGTGACTCTGTTTGAAAACGAGGTGATGTCACTTTCACAGCTCGCCCCTGACCAGCTGTGCACCACTGCGCTGCCATATTTGGACACCAGGCTTGTATTAGTTGTGTCTGGAACGTGTTGCGGAGGGCTGGGCTCGCTCACGAGGCCCATCTTTAACACATGTTGATACTGCAGCTGAGTTGGGTCAAAGATCATCTACATTTTTTTTTCTCTACCCTGAGAGTGAGTTAAATGTTAGTGCTCTTAGAGCCGGGGGATCGGAGGGGCGCTGCACTGTGGGCTGCACAAGGAAATGTTTTGATAAATCACAAATACAGTGTCAGTCGTACGTTGTTCGTCTTTTTCATAGATAGCATGAAATTTAAAGAAATTATTCAATTAGAAATGTTCTTGAAAGCTTAAAATGATTTTGTTCACAAAGATAGCCAGAGAAGACATTAAGGAGTAGAGTCAAAGAACTATTTTCAATAGATCAACGACAAATTTGTGTGAACCTTCTTAAATTCTACAACTGACGATGTACAAGAGGCGGCAACAACACCATGGTTGTAAATCCTCCAACGAGGCCCTGTGCCACAAGCTTTGAAATGTTAGAGATTTGGTTTAAATATGAATGTAACATATTTCGAGAGGTTGGTTCAATGTGGCCCCCTATGTCCCTACAAACATTCCTGTTATGCTTTTATCTGTCCTTGCAGTTCTCCTGCAGTGTGTCGACTTTCAGAGCCAACTCCAGCCGCACCAGATCTACTCCGAAAGAAAGCGAGAGTTTCTATGCCGGACTGAAGGTAAACAATCTTGTGTTATGTTTAAACTCTAGTCTACGCCAGGATAAGAGGAGGCGTTCCTTTATACTCTGGCAGAACGTGAAAGTAAACCTCACAGAGCTGGAACATGGGAAGCCAAACTCACCAGAAGCTTGTTTTCCCTCTTCTTGCACTTCAGTTTTCTCCCGAGTCGCTCCACATAGCAGAGAACGGAAAGGAGCACAAGGTGACCGTCCACAGCACAGTGCCCATCCCCTGCTACAACACCAACCAAGGCCACCAATGTGGAGTCCCTCTGGCTCTGAGCGTCCACGACCCAGGTCAGACCTACAAGAAAACAGAGGATGTCAGCTTTGTTAAGTGGTGGAGACAGAAAATACTGGAACAATCTTTAAGCCTTAATATCCTCTTAAATTGATTTTTTTTTTAATTTGTGACCAAATGACAAATTAGAGGAAGTGAAATCAGCAACTGAGACCCTGAATTCTCATTAATTCATATAAGGATGCATCAAGAGAAGTTAGTAATGAACCATCGATTTCATGTTAAAATCACTTTTACACCATTAACTTAATATATGGCTTCTAATTGACGGCCTGTTTGGTTTTAATCCTTTTTAAGATTTACAGAAAAAGAAGCAGGAGAGCCCAAATATACATGTTGGCCCCACAGTGTGGTCCTGACTCTTAATTTATTTATTTAGTAAAAACAAAGATGCCCTGAAAAGGAGCTTCTAGGCTTATTAAAGATGATGAGAGGGTCAAGTTGCCATCCTCACTCTTCTCCCCTGCTGCTGTTGACACTAAATTTCCTCCTTCCTGCTCTGGTTTTTTCTTCTGTTGTGCTCCGACTTGTCCAGTACATCATCACATCAAAGCCAGCCCGCAGGGACTTTTATTACAGTTCTGCAGGCAGCTGTGTGCTGTCCGTTAACACTAACTTACCGCTGTGCTGACACCCACAGACAGTCTCGGACACGAGGCCTCCAATGTGGCGCTGTCCGCCTGCCAGGTGGAGCTCCAAACTACTGCCTGCAGCAATGGCAGCTGTGGTCGGACGTTTTTTGTCACTGCCGTCACGGATTTCACACGAGATGGGAACCGTCCAAGTCTGATCGTTGCTCTGCCAGCACCCAGCGCACCACGACTCTGGAGGAACTACGTCCCTGTGTCGTTAAAAGTGAGTTTAAGTGAAATTAAAACTCAAGTCAGCGCAGAGGTTCCAGGGATTGAGAGACATAAATTGGAATTGTGGGCCTTAAGAGGAGTCAAGACATTGAGGATCCTTGTTTACTAAGGGTTCAGGAAAAAGTTCATGCCATTCTTGAGGGTTGATAAGGGAACTTTAAAAGGGTTTTAGAGGAGGAAAGATGAGTAGTCCCATTAAACCCCCCCTAGAGGCTTCCGGTGCTCCTGGAAGTCGGGGAAAATTGGAATTCGTTGCATCAAAGTTTCTTGGGACTTAAGGAGCTTTTTAGGGCTTTATGTAGTTTTTTGCGAAAGTCTTAAAGAAGATGCTAAAGGACAAGCCTGGGGAGCCACTGTAGATTTTGCAGGCTCTGTGAGGAGATAAAAGTTCTCGTGGATGTTACAAAAGTAATTTTCTTGCACAGATTCTTGATATTAGGGTCTTGACTTGAAGGGGTCTTCAAGGGCCCCTAGGTATTTGACGATCCCTGGTGGGGAACCCTCAAGAGGGCACTAGGGTCCAAAACTGAATGAAGAAGCAGCGGAGTGATATAATTATCTAAGTATGAGTTTAATTAGAGAGTATTACAAAAACTGATTACAGGTCTCTCTGTCATACTGTGTACATATACACCAAGTGATACAGTGCTTTATTAAGTTAGAGGGGGGAGTGTGACTGACATGAAGTTTGAGGAGTGCTGCTCTAAATGGTCATTAGTTATGTCCACACAAGCCATTAGGTTATGTAAGACATGATGTCAGCCCTGCAGACACTGTGTCTCTGAGGCGTCCGCAGAACAGATGGGAATCTGTGTGCACGGTAAAACATCAAAAGCTCAAGGTTAGAGGGTCACAGGGTGGGGCCCCGCTAATCTTTGTTACCCTGACCCCTGCTCCCAGGTCACGGTCCAGGACGTTCCTACTTCCATCTGCTACTCTCTGACTGACCCACATGTCATTACACTGGATGGCAGGTAAATTTACTCTGTTGTCAAGTTTAATTAAATAAATAGTAGTTCTGCTCCCATATTTAAACATCGACGCATCTGCATGTACTTCTATGTGCAGGCGTTATGAAAACCACCAGACCGGCACCTTTGTCCTGTACCGGAGCCTCATCAGGACATTCGAGGTCCATTCTCGTCAGTGGGACTGCGGCAGCCGACACTACGCCGTCGCATGCAACTGTGGTGTCGCAGTGCGGGAGGGGAATGAGGTTGCCGTCTTTGACATGTGCAATGGGCAGCCGCAGGAGACCAGACCGCAACTAAAACTTAAGAACCTTGGTGATGAAGAGGGCAGTCGGGTCAGGGTGCTGGAGTCCCACCAGGGGAAGAAGGTCACCGTAGGTATCCGAACATTTTGACACTGGTGCAGATTTTCGTCATTATTGGAGTTTGCTTCCCAGGAAAGATTATTGGCTTCATCTAAGTTTGAACCACGTCACATAAATTCTGTTAATTAGCTGCTGGATGTGACTCTCCTCTTGTAGTTGATCTTTCCCTCCGGGGCCTTTGTTAGGGCCGATGTTGGCGATTGGGGGATGAGCCTGTCTCTCCGGGCGCCCAGCGTCGACTACGGCAACACTAAAGGCCTCTGTGGCACCTTTGACCGTAATGGCAACAACGATTTTCACAGCTCTGATGGTCTCTTCTATGGGCCTAATGACCTGCATCGCTTCATACAGGACTGGAGGTCAGTAAAACTACGATGTTTGTTTTGATTTAAACTTTTTAATTAATAAGGCAGAAATGAGTCTCTACAAAGCTTTTTGTTTGTTTTGTGTGCGTTAGAATTGCTCCAGGTGAGAGTTTATTTGACAAGACACCTCCTGGAATGACACAGGAGGTCAGGAGGCCTTTCTGTCACTGCCAGAACGAATACAGCACTTCTCATCATGCCAGCAGAGGGATGAGGAACCTGTACAATCCCCCCGCTCATGCCGACTGCATATCTTACGATAGTGTCGATTACACATCTGTCTTCCCCTCCATGGACACGACAGTGGAATACATCAAGAGTCCAGGAAGAGAGGAGAGCATACTGCATATGACTGCCTTTAATAGTCATCCTCTGGAGCGGAGGCACCTTCAGTTTCACAGTGAAAACGGTGACAGTGATGTTGAACTAGACAGTGAGTTCAGGGAGGATCATCTGCTTTCCGTTGACAGGGAGAGGAGACAGGCATCATTTGAATTCCAGCCTGTGTTTGCTGCTCAAAGCCTCAGTCAGGCTGATCTGGAGAATTACGCTTACTTTTTCCCTGAGGATCACCTGGCAGAGGCCCGGCCGCAGGTTCAACCCCAGTGGCCCACCCCGAGTGGCCTAACCTCGGCCAAAGCTCTGGAGGTGTGTCAGATGGCTTTGGCCAACTCCACTGTTGGCACAGTGTGTCGGGGGCTGCTGGGACGCCGCCTGGACGAGGCGGTGGATCTCTGTATCCTTGACCTGCAGCTCAAAGATGACTTGGGCTGGGAGGAGGCCCTGCTGCCGCACCTGGAGAATGAGTGTGAGAGGAGGTTACTGGAGAACCGGACCCAGAGAGCTTTGGAGGTGGCAGGTCGACCGGGAATGTCCGGGGAAGTGGTCACGGCATTGCGCTGCCCCAACTTTTGCAATGGGAATGGAGAGTGTACAGAATGGGGCTGCCAGTGCTATCCCAGCCACAGCTTCTATGACTGCAGCCTGGCCATCAGTGAGTATATGAGTATTTTCTGGTGATCTTTACGTCTGACAGTCTCTTTTATAAATTATCAGCTGAAGTAACAAATATTCTCCCATTTGAATGACTTGTAATTTACTCAGGCCAGCCAGTAGAGTTAACTGATTTGGAGAACAGTGGATTATGTGACATCCACGCATTTGACTGCCGCAATGTTCGAGTCTTTGGCCTCGGCTTCATCGACTCTCCTGACCTCAGTTGTCATGCCACCAGACTGAAGGTGAGGAAAGGGGAGGTCAAATACATAGCTGTGAACCTTAAAGATGAAAGTGTTATAGATTCCTTCTGAATTTCTGCCTCCACAGTACATGAATGGAGTTTGGGTCGCAGGAGAAAAACAGAGAACAAAAGCCACCTTCCTCAGCTCCAAAGCTTTAGACTGTGTCGTCCCGTCTTTGAGCAACACCGCCGTCAACACGGAAGATTTCATGATGGATGACAAGCCATACGCACGCTGGGAGATAAAGGTAATGTTGCAGTAGAAATGTCTTTTCTTGGTTGATGGCTCTTTTGTTGGAAGATGTTCACAAAATATCTCATCTCATTCACGTCAGGTGACCAATGACGGCTCCCAGTACAGCCAGGCCAAGGTGCTGACGATCTACGATGGCGTTTGCCAGGTCTGCGAGGCATCGCGCTCAGGACTCTGTAAGTTAAAGGTAACTTGCATATGAAAGTGAAATGTTTTTCTACACTGAAGTTGATCATCTCCTGCACAGTGAATTGAAACTATTATTTCAGCACTGATCCATCGGCCAATTCCAAGAATCCACCATTTTAATTAAAAATAATTCAGGACTGTAAGATTCAAATAGATGGAACTTTTAGGATTTAGCTATTAGGTTAGCTCATGCAATTAATCTGTTATTCTGTGCGTGGGGCAATTACAAGGAAAAAATTTGCTGTACCTGAGTCACGGTTCAAGGTCATAGTTCATATTCTCCCTGCTCATATTCAGGTTGATCATTTCAATTTGTGTTATTACTTGAAAAGGTATGTTCAGAAAACACATCACTTTCACACACATACTGTCCATTGCTGCAACTCCTCTTTTCACGTATATAAACCCTGCCGTATTAAAAAAGCAGTGCACACAATGGATTCTAAATTTCCCTATAAACGGGGCAGCTGCTGCTTGGTGTGAAGTATTCACGTACCTCCAAGATTTCTTCCACAACAACACCTATTTGCAACACTTGCGTACCGCAGCAGAGTGTTTGGGCTGAAGGCTGCTCTGTCTTTGTTAGAGCGTGTGCCAGACTAGCAGCTCATCACGATGATGCAGAAACATCTTCCAATCTACTGACTTGAGGCTGTTTGACATTGCAGAACATTTACATCCACAAAAAACGATAGAACACACTAGAGGTAGGAAAAACTAAAACAACATCATCAACCTTTACTAATGTTAATTCGTTTGTGAATTTCCATATGGGTGTTTTTTGAGTGGGTAAAGACACTTAAAGTCATTTTTTACATTTAGGCCACTAAAGATATTTTGTTAACTTGAAGAAAAAAATCCTCCTCATGGTTAAAAGAAACAAGAAAGACACTACAGGCGACTTTTCACCTCCATGACTTCTAGCTTTTTTTCTTGTTAGTTTAGTCATAATTCACATGGAAACTTGGACTCTCCATGTTTGTTTATTTGAATATAAATAGAGACACTGGGTGTTTAGTGAAAAAAGCGTGGTGAAGTGTTTTATATGCTCTGTTAGGGGTGCAGACTGCTACGACTTGAATGACTAAACCAGAGACAGAGGGATTTCCCATCCTCGTAACATGGAGCAGCTGATTAAAAACTTTACCTTCATCAGACAAAAAGATACAGGGGGGTCCTGTTGTTACTGGAACTGCTTTTTATGGACAGCAGAGGGAAAAACATGTAATATTACCAACAACCAGGAGTGAACACACACAGCTGCAGATACAAAGACACTTGCATGTTTGCCAAAGCTGGAGCAAATTGAATTAACTTAAGAGGAGATGCAGCACATGATTTCCTGTTCCTTACCTGGCAGAGAAACCCTGATAGGAAAAACAAACAGCTTGGAAAAAATGTGTTTTATAAAGTTGTAATTCCTGCTGTTAACATGTCAACCATTCAAAGCAACATTGTAAATATGAGGACACAAACAAACCTTGTTTCTGTTTCGCTCTGTTTCTGTTGGCCAGGAGCGAACGTGTAACATCGATGGGATGTGTTTTGCAGAGGGAAACTCCAATCCCAGCAGCCCTTGCCTCCTGTGTGACCCAGACACCTCCAAATTCACCTGGTCTGTGAACCAAGGTACCAACACGTTATCATGTTTGTCTCATCACGTAAGAGAACAGCCTTTTTATAACCGTCATCAAAGTTTTCTCTTCCCTCGCTAATGACGACCAACAACAGGGACGAGCAGCATTTTTCTTACTGTGTTACTGCCGTAGCAGCCGTGGCAGCCTGTCACCGTGGCAGCCGTCCAACCGCGGTCCTGTTTGTCTCCATTAGCAGATCAAAGCAGCGGAGGTTTAAGTTTCCCAGCATGCCTAGGCCTGTCGCTTAACCACTCTGAGGGGAGAGGGGAGACAAGGGGGGAAATCACATGGTTGATTTTCACAGCGACACAGGCTGACCATCGTCCTTCCTTACCCCAGAACGAAGCACGAATCAGCTGTAACACTGAGGCTGCAATAGCTGAGCTGTGCACTAAAATAGAGGCAGATGAAAGTGTTTTTTTTTTTTTTTTGCTGGATGGAAGAAGAATCAAATGTCTGCACTGCCAAGATTGTATGTTTCTTTCAGCAGTTAGTTTGGAATTCAGAAAGAGTCATAATTTCATTTATCAGCAAGTGCTCTGCTTTTTTAACATATGACCATCATGCTGCGCAGGCGTTTCCTTAATTCCCCCTCACTCTCCCCCTGCTGAACATCCAAGGCAAAGAGCGTGATCTGAGTGGTGGGTGGGGGGGTGGGGGATGCTACATGATCTTGCTGAAATGGCCGTTGAGAGCTGCAGCTGGAAAGAAACGATGGAAACCCCTCCTGCCGCAGAGTGAATGAGTGTTTACGACGATTCTTCCAGGAACAGCCTGGACGGATGTTTGTGCCTAACAGAGCCTGTTTAAAGAGTTTATTTCAGGACAGTAAGAAAATCCTGACATCAAAACACAAACATGTGTAGTTGGATATGTAATAATAAAGATAGCTTCTAATTTTGAGTGCAGGTTTTTATAAATTGCATAATAAATGTATTTCGGCTACCCTGTTTCTTCACCTTTTCCTCCTCTGGCAGTCAACGAGCCACCGGCCTTCCACCGACCTCAAAGTGACCTTCGGACATTTGCCGGGGAGAACTTCGTCTTCCAGTTTGCAGCGTCAGACCCTGAGGGCTCGGCGCTCCTCTTCCAACTGGAGGAGGGTCCGACAGGGGCCGTTCTCTCCCCAGCCGGCCTCCTCATCTGGAGGGTCCCGCTGCTTCCAGAGGAGAGGGGGCGTCAGTCGAGGCGCTCGTTCCGCTTCACACTATCTGATGAGTGCAACGCCCAGAGTACTTTCACTGTGCAGGTAGAGTTGGAGGAAGAGAAAGGGAGACAGATGAAACTGACAGGAAAGAAAGAATCATTTATAAATGTTCATCATCTAGAATGGCCTGGTAGAATTATTGTAAATAATGGTTGGAAAGTCAGTGAGTAGCATTTTAACTTCATCATCAGTGGAGATGATGCAGGAAGAAACAGGAATTATGGGAAATGCGGTCTTAACTTTAAAGGACATTAAAACTCTTAGTTTTGCTGGGAGCCTAACCAAGGACACAGTTATTGTTGAACATCAAAATGCAGCACTGAAAAAAAACCTCAGTGGTGGCTCCTTCCTTTCCATCATCCAGATCGATGTGGTGCCGTGTGGTTGTCAAAATGACGGCACGTGCGTGACCGACGTCAACTTCCCCGCCGGCAGTGGGAGACACCTGTGCGTGTGTCCCGAGGGTAAGCAGGGTGAGCTCTGCGACGAGGACGAAGACGCGTGTCTGTCAACTCCGTGCGCTGCTGGAAAGTGCGTCAATACAGCCGGTGGGTACAGATGCGAGTGTCCTGCAGGGTTGAGAGGTAAGAGTTGATGAAACTGAAATGTATCTGTGCCTGAATTCATTTTGGCATCACAGTAACAGTTTCCTGTTTGTTGGCAGGTACCACATGTCTGGAAGATGTCAATGAGTGTGAAAGAAATCCCTGTTTCCCTGGAGTCCAGTGCTTGAACAGCTTTGGCTCCTACAGCTGTGGCCCCTGCCCTAAAGGCATGCTGGGAAATGGGACAAAATGTCTGGGTAAGTGATGTGGGCATTTTTTTAAAGGTGTGTTATGCCAAGACAGCTGGTCCAGTTCAATATGGTCCTCACACGTTTCACATCAGCAGATACAGTACGTCATTGAGCAAGGCACTGAGTTACCAACCTGCTCACTTACCATATGTTTCTGTGGAGAGACGCACTGAAGTTTTTATTTACGAGTCATTCAGGTTCGCTAAATCTGGCGTCCAGTCATGAGATCTGTTGGTGAAAGAGCATAAAACAAAGTCTGATCATGTCGTCATGAGAATAAAATGAGAACATTTTACTTTCCTCATCTTTAAGACAAAAAAGAAACAGAAGAATTATATATATATATATAATATATAATTATATAATTTCACCGTCTTCTGTCGTAAAATTGTTTCATTAAAAAAGTAAATGAGATACTTAACTCCAGATACAAGTTGATTTTCAGTGGACATTACTGATTACTTTTGCCAAGGATGGCGTGAGTGAGCACCCGGCGACTAGTGTGCTATAAGAAACATGGTAATAATAAGTCATGATAGACAGCTGAGACTTACTCACGATTGGTGGAGGACGTGTAACGGTGGGACCATGATACCGCAGCTCCCTCCCCTGTTTTCTACTGCACAAACTTTGACTAGATAGGATGGTAGCATTCGTACCGATTATATTTTGGCTTCACTTCCGGATAGTGGGAGGAAGTGGAGACACTTCATCCATCTTGATATAAAGTCTACAATTATTTGAGAGGGTCAGGTTCGTTACTAGATGTGGTGACAGTTTGACATGGAGAATAATGTTAATGAGCTGCAATGGTGCTTTAAAGTATGTATGTAAACTATGTGATGGTTAGTCAACAAAAACATCCTAAAAAAGACTGAGACCTTTTGAGTAATCAAACAATCTCAAAACCTGGCATCTAAGCAGGACAACAATCCAAATCACAGTGTACATTACAAGGCATGACTGTCCCTAATGGAAAAGTTGGCCCACAGCAGAGCACACAGCATAAATCACTGTCACTACAAATTGTTTGTCATTTTTATGGACTCATGAGGACAGATCCTTGGATTTCCTCTTTCCTTTGTTTTATTGCTTACTCCTCAGTAACTGAGCCAAAGTACTTCACATGACTTCACCTCCTTCTTCAATTCAGTATTAAAGAGACCTGACTTCCCATGTCAGGGGCCATTTAAAGGTTTTTTTACCATTTGGATCCTAAATCTTAAATGTCCTGAATGTGAAACAAGCTGGGGTGAGGGTTTCTTTCACTGTCAAAACCACACGAGTCACGAGTAAATAAATTCAAATTCAAAGTTATGACCAGACAGAGGGAGCTAGACAGTTTGATTTATTACATCCACCACGTTGTGTTTGTTTTTTTAATTTATCGGCAGGATTACATAAATACCAAACTTGGTGGTGGGAAAACCCATTACAACTGGTGTGATGCGGAGCAACTGAAACCAACAGCAACCAAAAGAAAACCTCAAAGGTTCAGTGTGTAGAATTTAGTGATCTTTACACAAACACGATCCCAATTTCCAACTCTTGCTGGGCGTCTCATTAAAAGCAACATGTTGACCTTCCAGGGTTTTTACCTTTTCGTGTACTGTACCATCACACAGAGTGCAATCCTTCACTTCTTTGCAATTAGATCAAGCAAAAGTGGGTGATCTTAAAATAGAATAGGATGTTGTTCCAGATAAGAGCATCTGATAGAGGCAATCAAAAATATGTGTATGTCCTTATACAGCAGTCGCCAGGCCGGCCACCATCACTCCCACATCTGCTCCCCGCACGACTGTCTACAACACACCAGATGTTCTGCTGCAACTCCACAGAATAAAGACAGACACTTTTCGGAAGACGTCAAATGGAAGCTCCCCACAGATGAGGGCTGAGGCGGGGAGGACGATTCCAAGAATTGACCTGGGTCGATCACAAGCCAAGACCACCTGGAGAAACACTCCAGGAATTAGCCTGAATCCAAGTCTTACTAAGGCAGCAGCCAACAAGAGCATCACAGCAATTACATCAAGTCTCTCCCAAACAACGACTGACACTTTGAAAAGAAACCAAGGACTTGACTTCCAGCTTCCCAGGACAAACACAGATACTATTCACAACACTTCAGTATTTACACTGGACCAAGTCAAGACTGATCAGCCCAAAATCAGCAGCACAATAGTCAAGACAGCCACTGTGGCCCAACCAACAGGAGATGATAGATCAGCTCCAGGTAAGCCCACCGTCAAACTTGATTTTTCATATTTAAAAACAGCACATGCCTGTTGGTGTGAAGAAGATTAGTAAAATACTTTTGCCTCAACTATGGATGGTGTTCAGAGGCATTTTAGGAACATGCATGGAATATTTCCTGCTCATTTATCCCCTATAATAGGAAAACGTCTTCAATGCTAACAGACACTCTGATGAAGACTCAGTAAAACACTGACCACAATTTCTCTCCCCCAGGATCCGCTCCGTTTCTGCCTGTCAACGTTTCAGCGACATGTGCCAGCAGACCCTGCTTTCCCGGGGTTCAGTGTATCAACCGCAGGCCGCCACATGTCGGGTACGTCTGTGGCCGCTGCCCGCCCGGGCTTTATGGCAACGGGCGCGTCTGTATGAAGAACGCTAAGGCAGGTACGGGATTCTTTTTGATTTTAGTTCCAACTATCAAGCAACAATTAACCAATTCCTGTGACAAATGCATCGTTTTGTAATTGAAACCATTTCTCATCTTTCATGCTTTTGTTTTTAACCTGAAAACAAAAAAATATCCTGAATTTGAGAACACCAGGCAGTAAATCACAAAATCATATATTTTATTTATATTTTATGTTTTGGTCTTTCATTGATGTTGCTTTCCTTTGTGTGTGTTTCTTTTGGTTATGAGGGATGGTTTTTTTATAGCAGCAGATAAATCAGCTTGAGTGGTTAAAGCCTGCCTGGTTGTAATAACCACCTCGGTTACTTTTTGAATCCGCATCCGGCCGCAAAGCTTCAAAAGAAGATTGCTTAGTGTTTTCTTTCTCACAAGGGAAGTTAAATAACAGCTCAGAAGAGACAATGTCACTCTAACTTAAACCCCTTTACTGAGTTTGTCTGGAAAGTCACAAAGCAGAACAAAGTGTTTTTTCGGATGAGACTCAAGACATGAATCGCATAAATCATTCCGTTTTGAAGAGTTCTCCCAAAGTATTGAAATCAGTGCTTGTGATTTGCTTGTAATGTTTTATTTATCCAAGGAAATATTGCGTGCATGTTCTTTTCTGAAAACAAACTACTATTGCATTTTATGATTGCGCCTTCCACTTTCTTTGAATACAACCTACAGTGTATAAAGACGGTGGACACGACAGCTCCTCAAACGTGAAGCCAAAGTGTCTTGATTGCCCCCTGGTGGCGGGTACAAGTCATAAACCTTGCCTCCTCAATGTTAGCAGATGGGACATACAGTTACAATAACTGCTCTAACGCCACTTGTCTTTCCTCAGCATCCAATCACCTCCCTCAGCAGCAGACAGTCAGCAAAACCAGCCGATCCTCGCATGGAAGCATCAGCAAAGTCTCCCAGCTCCACCTGCCCAACCTGCCCACCAGACACAGTATCAAACACCTGTCCTCCTTGACCTTCACAAGACCAAACCAAGATAATACACCACGCCAGGTTTCGGCGTCCGGGAGGGGGGGTGGCACTGGGAGGAGAGAGGCAGTCACTGCTTCCAGAGAGGTGACAAAAACATCAGCAGGTGCCATCCATGTCACGACAAACACTCGCCAAAGTGCCAACCCCAGATCAGACACCAAGACATATGCCACAACTCGTATCGCTGCCTCCAGAGAGGTCGTGGTTCCTCGTGTGACTGTCTCCCAGGTGAGTCAAACTTTTCTACATCGCGCAGCCACCGTCATTCATGAAGGAAGATGTGCGTGAGGACATAAGCATCCTTTAACCTTCCTGTCTTCTTTCAATAATCATCTCCCTGCAGGCTGCAGCAGCACTGACTGGTGTCACACCTTTTAGGGTTACTCCTGCAGCTCCACACTTCTCCACTCATGATGTGATGCAGTCAAAACAGGCAACTAGGCCTCAGCTCAACCACCTGGCATCAACCCAGGCCAAACCCTGGACCCGTCCGAGACCGGTGCTGCCACTGACAGCGGCCCTAACCGCTCTTTCCTTCTCACTGTCCGAGACCGAGTTCTCTTCCGACGGAGACGAGTCTGAGTCTGGACTTGAGGGCTCAGAGATGCCGCAGGTGGTCCAGGCATTGACCTTCGCAACACCAGGCAAGACGGGCTACAGCTCCCCGTTACAGAGAGCAACCTCAGTACAGCCAGGTGTTTGGAGCGGACAAACAACTGGCAAACACGTGACGACCTGCGCCAATATGCCATGCTTTCCTGGCGTCCAGTGTGAACCAGCTGTGGATGGTGGCTTCAGCTGTGGGAGGTGTCCTGTAGGATACACTGGTGATGGACAAGTTTGTCGAGGTAATGATAATCTATAAATGTCAGAGAAATGTGCAAAACTCGTGTTACCTTTTCCAAAGTTGATTTACCTGCAATGAACAACTTTTGATTTTTTCTCTCCTAATACCAATTCCAGTACAAAATATGGTTCTGATACCAATTATCTCCATTTAACGTGAAGTATTGTTGTGGCACTAAAAATTATTTAATTTTAGCATTATAGTAACATTGACAAAGATGCTAAATCAAACTGAATTTTAATCGGTATCAGCACCAATATCAATCTGGCATTTTGATATATACTCAAAATATTACTTTAAAAGATCTTTTGAAAAAGACATGCACAAGCATAACACCTCTGTGGCGCCCCCTGTGTGTGTTTTAAGCTGTTTGCAGGCATACGTGTGGTAGGAACATGGCGTGTGCTGCGCCAAATACGTGCCGCTGCAAACCGGGCTTTACTGGATTTGACTGTCAGACAGGTAAACAAATAAATGGCTGATATTTATTGGATTTATTATTATTTCAAGCAGTTGCATGTACATTTCTTTATGTATCCATATATAATTTGGGCTTTTTCTGTGTACTCTCAGCAATCTGTGATCCAGAGTGTATAAACGGGGGCGTCTGCATTGCTCCGGGTGTTTGTCAATGTCTGAGAGGTTTTCATGGAGAAACTTGCCAAGAAGGTGAGTGTTATTTTCCAGTCTCCTACAGTTACTCTGATTTCATGTCACTAAATATATAATATACTGTATTTATTATCAATAACTATGGTGGCACAACACTAAGCTTAGAACTGAACTGTTAAATAACTGATAAACTAACAGAGGTCCTTCTGTGCAGCTCTGTGCAGGTTACCGTGTGAAAACGGAGGCACCTGTGTGGGTCTGCAGACTTGTTCTTGTCCTTATGGGTTTGTTGGACCTCGATGTGAAACCAGTGAGTTTACAGCCACGATACAACTTCCCCGTTTCCATATTCAGTCAATGAGAAAAGTTACAACCTAAAGAAAGATGATGTTTGCAAAGGCTTGTGGGAGTTGTAGTTTTTATGTTTGAGAAACGAGGAAATTATTATGTTTCTGTTTATTATAGTGGTGTGTAGCCGCCACTGTCACAATGGAGGTCAGTGTGCTTCTCCAGATGAGTGTATGTGTCTACCAGGCTGGACCGGACCATCCTGTGAAACTGGTGAGTGTGTATTTATTTGTTTGTGTGTGTGTGTGTTTGTGTGTGTGTGTGTGTGTGTGTGTGTGTGTGCCACCCTCTAAGTGCTGACTCTCCCTCTCTCGCTCTCTCTCCTCCAGCTCTCTGCTCTCCGGTTTGCCTGAACGGAGGTTTGTGCGTCCGGCCCAACATCTGCGAGTGTCCTCATGGTTTCTACGGAGCACAGTGTCAGAACGGTAAGTCAACTTCAGTCAGCCAATCAAAGTGTCACTTTAACGGCAGTACAAGATTCATTTGTCAAATAAAAAATGTTTTTTTGCACATTTTGTTTCCTCCTCCAGCCGTCTGCAGTCCTCCCTGTAAAAATGGTGGCATATGTATGAGGAACAACGTCTGCTCCTGTCTGCAGGGATACATCGGGAGGCGCTGCGAGAAAAGTATGACCACATCATTCCTCTCCTCTTTTTGCTTTGGCACGACTTCCCACACCTCCTCTTCCTCTCTTAATATCTAAATATCTGTCTCTAAACATTCATCTTCCTCCTCTTCTTGCCTGTGGCATTGCAATGTCCTACTTTTTTCCCATCCTACACTTCCTCCTTAAGTTACTTCCATAAGATGAGACCAAACTAGACAAAAACTGCTCCTTTGCTTGATAAGATCTTCAACTCTCCTGTTAAGGCGTTCGATTCTTTCTCTCTTCTCCCCCTCCAGGTGTGTGTGAGCCCATGTGTATGAATGGCGGCAGGTGTGTGGGTCCAGATGTTTGCGATTGTCCGTCCGGTTGGAGAGGGAAGAGATGCGATAAACGTAAGTGCAGGAATACAAGAATCAGATAAAACTTCGTCACATTCACAACTATGTGCTGAACAACATGATGCTCACAGTGAGAACTTCTGACTTCTACAAACTCAACATAGTCCTGTCATTCCAAATCAACACAAACACTTGATTGTTTAGTGAGAGCCAACAAACAACCATACACACGAAATACAGACTTGCCAAGCATGTTGTTGAAAATTAAAAATAAATCCTGGATGTGCCTCCTTAATCGAATCTACTCAAAAAGTTTCAAGAAAAGCAGTTTGGTAGTTTTTGCCAGAAAAACTACCAAGAACATGAAAACACAACCTCATTGACGGAGGTAAAACACAAAGACAAGCAACAAATCCTGACATTTAAGAAGCTAAACATGTTCACAATAATCATTTATCAAATTTGTTGTCGTTTTTTCTTTCGACTGACTTATCTGGATGACTCTAAAATATACATATCTCGAAATAGATTCCATATCAGAAATTGATCGGGATTCTGAATTTTGACCGTCAAACCTTTTTATCACGTCACAGTAAAACTCACCAAGCTGAAACAGAGGCAGGTAAAGTGACACTGTCCAGGTCTGTGAACGTCTGAACCCTCCAGGCTCGGCCGACAGATGCTTCCACAAAGGAGCTGCCCATATGGGAGCCATTAGTTCTTATGTCTGCAGTCTTTTATGGGGCTGACCGTCAGACTCCACGGTGATATTCAACTGAGGCTGAAAAGACACACATCCAAATATCAGGAGGGGGAAAGAGAGTTGACCACAGATGATCTGTTAAAGCTCAAACCTGCAGCTTTTGTTCGAAGGTTTGTCGTTTCTGGACTTCTTTGTTCATCAGTTCACACCTGTCCCTCATCAGTGTTCACGGTCACGAGTGGCCACACCCACTTTGATGCAACAATTGGTTTGACTGACACATGTTTCGTTGCTGTTGTTGCTTTTCTTTTCATTCTGCGGCCTCACAGAGGAGATGGACACAACCTCCGACACAAATAAACAGCGAGAAGTGCTGATTACAACACAGAATTTGAGGATGATAATAAAAAACAGAGGAAGTGAGGGATTAAAGCTTTGCTTCAGGGCACGTCGTGGATCTAGTGGTTAAAATATTTACATACATTACTTGAAGGACACTCCACGTTCTTCTGCCAAGGCCTAACAGTCCCCTTACGAAACCACATTTAAATCCACGGGATCCAGATTATTATTTGGATCCGCACCGAATTGCACGCAATCATAAATCAGTCCCTTTTCCGCACCACATTAAATATGGTTCTTTTCTGACCTGTAAAATATCCCTCCATGTTTCGTGTTCACCTGCCAAGTTAGTTTTTGTAGTTTTTGCATCATCCTGCTAAATAACAGACCGACTAACACAAAGCAGATGAAACCCTATACATATAGGATCTTATGTGTGGATCTACTGCTGCTGCTGCATCATAATAATGAATACATTCAGACTGTGAAATTAAGTCAAATCCTGTCTTTAAGTCCTCAAGCGTTAGTACAGCTCTAAGGTTAACTCTTGTGTTGCCTCCCAGCCAGCTGTCTGCAGAAGTGTTTGAACGGAGGAGAGTGTGTGGGTCCCAACACGTGCCACTGCACCCCCGGGTGGCAAGGCATGCTGTGCCAGATCCGTGAGTATGACAACAAGAATGCACAGATATTTCTGAAATTGTTTGTCAGTACGACAAATAATGGCTTTGAACCAAGTTTTGCTCCTGTTGTTGTCATCCAGAGACTAAGAGATGTGCAGGTTCACTGTGTTCCCGTCCTGATTTATGTTTTCATTTTGCCAATTCTCAGCTCACTGTGAACAAAAGTGTCTGTACGGAAGTCGATGTGTGCAACCAAATGTCTGCGCCTGCCGGAGCGGATACTCCGGCTCTCTTTGCTCCAGGAGGGTAAGCATCCAAAGTTGTTTTTATAAAGGAATATTTTCACTGTGGTATTTTTCCCAGCTGGTCTGAGATTCACACATGTGAGAGTCAGAGGATCGGCACATGAGGGAAAAATGGAAACATGTGAAAATGCATCCAATTCCATCACAGATGATGAGGGCCAGCAAAGAAAGTTGAGCAGGAAGAATGCAAACACCATTTTATCTGTGCAAACATGCAGACATTTATCTCACCTGTGTATTCATATAAAGTGTATTTCTGTATCAAGGTGCTTTTCAAACTTACCATTACCACTTGCAATTGGCTGGCAGAGCAGTTTAATGTATACATTCCTGAGAAGAAAAAGAAACAGGTTATGTAGAAGATTTCTGTCTGTGTACACAACCTCATATTCTTGTTTTGTTTTTCAGCTCCCAATCGCCCAAGGTTGAGATCCACTTTCTGGCAGCAAAGACAGAACTCCTGGAGTCTGATGAGCACCCACGAGGTGATCCGGAGCCGTCAGCACAATGCGTCGTCAAAAGAAAAACCTTGAGTGTCTAAATTATAAATCCTGTAAACTTCACAAAACAAGGCTCAAAGTTTCGGGCCTAAAACAGGCCAGTGAGAAAATGTATTTGTCATCATACAGGATTGATCAGCTGATATTTTATTCCTCAATAATCACCTGCAGTGGAGATCCTTATCATCTTGTAAACTTTATTTTTTACTGTAAATTCCATCAGGTTCCTGTTCGACTCTCCAAACCTCTGTATGAGTATTTATTTATTTGGTTGTTTTATACTGTCGCATATTTCTTGTTGTATATATCCTAATCTCTTTATAATCTATGTTATTTCTTATTAAAGCAGTGTTTATTGGTTGTTTTGCAAGAAAAAAATTAAAGATCCTGGTATGGTATCTATTGCTGCAAATATGTTTGAAGATATTGAGGGTATAGCTTCCTTGGTGTTTTGTTCACGTGTAGATGCAATCAATACATTCTCAATACAGAATAGCTCTCGTAGATTGACGGCAAGTAAAAAACAAACATTTCAAAAGTGCCCCCAGTACAGATTCACCAGTTTGTGTTTTATTTTAACCTGAGACGAACCAGGGATTATACCCATAATCCCTTGTTAATGGCGGTTCATAGAGCTAACGACCTCCAACAGGGTCACGTCGGGGACGATGTGTTCGATCACCTGAAAAGGCATAGAGTTGATAAAAGATTACGAGGCAATAACACAATGTTCAAAAGCTCTCCTAACATCTGTATTTTCTGCTATCAAACAGCTGTTCCTAATCTTTCTGCGACACCATAACATGTTTTTAGTTTTCCTCGAGCTCCTTTTGATTTTCTGGGACTTGCTGTATATGGGCAGCAGCGAAGAGGCATTTGACTTTGCTGCAGGAGCCAGACAAGTTCATGGCCAGAGGGTCAAAGCATCAGGGGCTACGAGGAAATGAGGATTAAGAGATTAATGAGGCCACATTAGCTCCGCGCCAATTAGGGTTCCACTCTGCCTCCCACTGACTCCTGCCTCAGCTCAGCTGAAAACTAAAGAGCCATTTGACTTTTTTGTAACAGATTAGGATGAAGCTGGATGCTTTTTGTTCATCACTTGGATCTCTGTATGATTCTTTGGCACATGAATAAGAATAGTCTTGCAGGTAGATGACATTGGACCTCGAGCAATTACTACACATCTTCAGTTTGGGTTGTTAAGTTACTGGATGGAGACATGACTCAATATTTCAATATTTAGCAGGAAAACACAAACCTAAAAGAAATGATCATTATGGTTTCACTGCCCTCTGGTGGCGGTAGTTATAATATCAAGTAGATAAAAATACTGAACCTAAAGTATGAAATGTTGATATGGTACCAAACTTCTTCACAAAACAATGTCAACTAATTTAAATTAAAGTCATGTTTCTATTTTGATTTAAATGAAATTGACAACAAGACTTAAAGGTTGCTGTGAGCAGCTCATACACACAAGGCATCGTTCACTTGCAGATATTTATATCCACTCCCAAAGAGGGCACGGTAGAGGAGGGGGGCCGGGGTTGTATGTGTCCATCATGATGGGCACAGACAGAGCGGGACGGGACGGGTGGGTACACCTGGACTACTCACTCAATGGAAGCTCAGAGCGGGCAGCCAAGGCCGCAGGGTGACCCTTACTCTGGACGTCAACACGAAAACACTAGTTACCAGTGGCTCACAGTGTGTCCATCAAGTTCATCAGCACATAATCAAAGAGGTTTCAATTGAGGAAGATGTCAAGCTCGTCTAAAAAAATCAGATTAGGTCCAGAAAATGCTGCACAGGTGGATTTGTGTCCTGACTACAATTAGACGACGACAACACCTCGCTCCGGATCGCAGTAGTTTAACTTCTATCAGGGCCTTCAGAAATAAAACCCTAATTTTACTTCACTCTGAAGTACTCGGTTGTTTTATTTTCTTTAAAGCAACACTAAGAAACTTTCACTGAGCAACAGCGCTCTCTGCAGCCACATGTGGTGAATAGTTCTGTGGGGCTCCATGTCTAAGCTATTAAGTGATTAAAAAAAAAAAAAAGAAGCAAAAAATAAACCTAGCTCATACTGAAACACACAACCAATCGGTGGATATTACCCATGATCCTCCAGTCTCCTGAACCAGAAGAGCTGCTGCGGAAATAATTTCCCCAAACTGAGATTCTTGTTAACACAGACATCAGTGAGTGCCACACTTCTCAGATCGTATGCCAAAGTTAAACAGAGCAATAACAGACGTGCAGGGTGAGGACCGATGACCCATCCAGTGAAAGATCAAACCTGTTGTTGGGATGAGTAACCACAGGATGCCGGAGTCGCGGGAACCGTGACATCATCAAGACGCGTTTATGACGCAGGCTGCAAGTGCACGTGACACCTGTCTTAATCAAACTGTTGTAATTGAATTTAACTTCAAGAGAACATATAACTTTAATGCCCAAACAATTATGTATCTTAATAAATCAATTCAAGCACATGATTGTTCTTTTGCTGTCGTATGTGGAATAGTTTTTTGACTATACATATTAGAGATATGACAGACTTGTATTCTCTTTTCTGTATTTTATAACAATCCACTCTCTTACAGGCTCTTTGCCACCATCTCAAAAAGTCACAAGTTAACATCTTTCATTAAAAAATGATTATTGGTTTTGATATTAAATAAATGATATCAGCCCAGCGGGGAGCCCGATGTAGATCGAGCCTAATTCAGTGTCCTCGAGGCCACAACAGGTGTCCCCCCTCAGGCTCCACCTGTCTTCCCTCTTCTGCAGAGGGCTGGCGACCTAAAAAGCAGCCGTCATTCATTACTAATGGTATGTCGATCCACCGGGGGCCGGCCGCCTCAAACCCCCTCGGTCACCGGATCGGCGGCACCTGCTCGGCCCCGGGTGCTATTTTCACCCTCAGGATAAAGTGATGTGCAACCGCCGCCCGCCCGCACGGCCCCAGCAGCTCCAGTCTGACCACAACAGCGCCAGGATGAAGTCCACCGGCAGCGAGCGCAGCGCGCAGCCCGACGGCTTCACCTCTGACCTGGACGACCTGGACAGCAGCAGCGACAACTCCGACGGGAAGTCCACCGGCTGCTGCAGCCCGCGCAGGGAGCCGGGGGAGCCTGAGGGGAACGCGGGAGCGGCCGGTGGAGGTGCACCGAGGTGGAGGAGGCGAAGGCGGAGCAGCAGCGGAGGTGGAAGAGGCGGCGGGGAAACGAGTCTGCCCGGAGCGACCAAGCAAAGGCAGGCGGCCAACGCGCGGGAGCGGGACAGGACGCACAGCGTGAACACGGCCTTCACTGCGCTGCGCACGCTCATTCCCACCGAGCCTGCCGACAGGAAGCTCTCCAAGATCGAGACGTTGCGCCTGGCCTCCAGCTACATCTCCCACCTGGCTAACGTGCTGCTGCTGGGGGAGGACTGCCGGGACGGACAGCCCTGCCTCCGCTACCAGAGCATCCTGCACGGCCCCGCCGCGCTCAGTGCGCCCTCCCTGCGCCCTATCTGCACTTTCTGCCTCAGCAACCAGAGGAAACTGGTTAGTAAACATTCAACAGACACTCTCCTGCACCACAGAACTGCTCAGGTGTTGATTTTTACGCATGAACAGAACAGAAAGGTCGTGCGTAAAAGATTCTTTACGCATGAACAGAACAGAAAGGTCGTGCGTAAAGTATTTGTTCCAAAGTCACAACATTCAGGAAATATTGTTCTATAAGTAGACTCAATGATGCTTCATTGTCTTTATATTGGAAATACGATTTAAAATGCTGGGTTTGCATGAGGTTCAAATATTATTTGGATCCACTAAAGTGGCAGCTGTTGCTCCAGTGATTGACAACACAAAATGAAAACATGCTGTGGTGCGTTCAGGGCTTTAAAGTAAATGTGTTGTGCAGCCTGGGTCATCAGTTTAACCTAAACTCAATGTTGTTCTAGATAAAAGTCTGGGTCCCTCCTCAAAATAAAATATACGGTTAGAAATAATGAGTTTTATTTATACAGTTAACTTATTTAGGGTTTAGCTCATGTGTGGTCCTTAGATCAGTAAACCATAACATACTAACTCAATACAAATACAAATACTAATGAAAGTGTTTGCTGAATGAAAATAAAGGTTATAACGTGTATTGAAACCAATGAAAAAGAAGTGTTAATGTTGAATTAACAATAATAAAACAATACTGGGTGAAAGAATAGCAGTGGATTGGTGTGGTGCTTGTGACTCAACACTGCTGTTAAATTTGTTAAATTGTATTTTCTCTGTCACATCAGCCACAATTCCAATGTTTTCTTGCACTCTGGACAAATTTAATTCCTCTTATTAAGACATTTCTTAAAATTTAAGTGCACTAGTTTTGAAACTGCCTTGTTTCTGTGTAACTGTGATGATTCCTGAAACATCTGAATCTCACTAATAAGAGAAATATTAAATTGAAGGGGACATTGGTAGGTTACATGTCACAATGCTTAAAAGTGTTGTTTCTTTGCTTCCACAGCTCAGAGATGGAGGGAAGCACTCAGCAGCTGTGTGAAGCAAAGCGACTGCGGACAGACGAGAAGTAGCTCATCGTGAAGTTTGTTTACATGTAGACATGTGGCGTATAGACGCACCTGTAGGACTTTGTACATATATAAATAATGTGTTTATATTTGAATTAGATTAGAACACCACAGACACGACAAACACTGAAGAAGCACTTTCTGTTCACGTCAGTCTGCTTCTGGAAACGTTATGTTTTGGTTGAGCTGTAACTTGAGCCAGTGTGTAAAGCTGCACCTGATGGGGAGGAGGGGGGGTCCCAAAAATAGTACTAACCCCCCCACGCCATGTCCGAATCCTAAAAAAACTACCTTGATGCCTACAGTCACATGAAGGACAGTAAAAAAGAAGCTGCTAGTGCAGTGGTTGCTGTCAGTTGAGCTGATGCTGCCTTCAAGTGCTGTCTGAAATATCGCAATTACACAGGGGGCCCTGTTTAAAGGGGCATTAACTCATTGATCGCCACTAGTAGAGAAGAGTGGGGAATTCAGGCTATCTCTGCATGATAAAATGTAACATACGAACAACTCAGGAATCAGAAAAGTGCTACTGTAAACACATCTGCAGAGATTCTTACAACACACCATAAAACAAGGGGTCGCATCATTTGTTTTCTGGAAACACAACAAATTTGTCGCAGTTGTGTGTCTAACTGCTCAGACAAAACGGACAATTTTAGGCACAACACGAGGAATAAACTGGTGAGTTTAATTTTTAATAAATCTAAAGTAAGTGTAGGATAAATTTAGTTTTTCATCAGGGGTATTTGATCAAATTAGTCTTGTGTGACTTACATCTCTTTTCAGTAACGTTATAAATAAAACAATTACATCATGAAAATGATAAAGAAAAAGTTTTTTTATGTGTAGGCATAATACAGTTTTCCATTTCACCTGCAGAGGGCAAACTTTCTACAGTGGTTAAAACTGAAACTAGAAAATTCCTCCAGGGGAAATTTTGTATGGGGGCCTTGTGCTTGCTGCCGGCTCCACAGAGAGACATTTCGTTTAAGAGGAAGGAGAGAGACCCTAGAGAGAGAGAGAGACAGTGAGAGAGAAAGACATGTATAAAAGCTGCATTTTGATAACATGATCCAGGTGAGAGAGAGAGACTGTAGCAGTTTAAGAGGAAGGAGAGACCCTGAGAGAGAGATAGTGAGAAAAAAAACGAAAAGCTCCTGTCCTCTCTGTCTTGAACTCTTGACATTGCGTCACTGGGCAAGTGATTGAACCACTGGACTAAATCAGAGTGTGGAAAAAAAAAAATCAAAATCACTAAATATAAAGAGGAGCCCTCTCGTCTGCGTGTGTATGTTGTTGCTATGGATACTCACTGACTTGATTACAATAAGTCCTATCTGTGAAATAAAAACAGTGAGAATCCCAAGACTTAACAAACATACACATATTATTTATTGGTTAGAGTTAGGAAATGTGACCGTGAGAGTGAGTTTGAAGTTGGAGTGCACCACGAGGCACCCATAATTTAACCTTTAACTCATCTAAAATTAAAGATGAAATATTAAGCTAAATATATTTGCAGTGTGGTAAAATGTTTACTTTTGCATTCTTGCACAATTTCTGTATCACTTTGAAAACACAAAACTTTTTGTTTTGTGCGCACATGAATGTGGGATGTCCTGACATGCAGAGTGCATTTGGGTGCCTTTTGCACTTATATCAACAAAATCCTTTTACAATTAACTAGATCCCTACAGTATAAAGCAAATGTGGATAAAAACTATCACAGGGAAATGTTGCATGCTACCTCAGACCTGTTTTTAAATATGAAGGCCTACCTCTAAATCTAATGTGTAACATGACTGTATGAAAATGTACTTGAATACCTGACGTTTGTCCTTTGCACATCAAAAAACACTGAGAAGCTGCTTGAAGATAAATGTATTTTTGTACAATAAACAGGAAAATGATATACGGTCTTCCTTATTCAGTGTATACAAATGCTTTTAAAGTGCAGTTCATGTCAACTAAGTGTATTGAGAAAATGTAACGCAGAAGTCAACAGCCAGAAATGGACAAATTTGGAATTTACTAGGGTCATCAGATTTTTCAAGGCTTTTTCAAGCCATGTCGAGAAATTCTAGTTTCATGTGGGCTTTGGAATTGAACATAAACAAATACCACGGTTTTGAGTAAAGTTCTGCCCTTTACATCATCTATAAAAATGTCATAACACAATAAGAAGCATTTCAATAATCTTTATTTCATAAAAAAGTCAAATTGGTTTATATCAGATTAAAGAAAGTAGAAACCAATAATTATCAGTTAGCTGGCGAGGCATCTTACAGGGGTGCGTGTCGTCTGACGGACTGACCAGAATGACCTCGACACGCGTTACAAGTTTACCCAAAAGTCAAGAAAGAAGGCGGAGTTTAAGACCAAACAGGAGAGCCAAAACTTGTTTGGGGCAAAATAAAGCATAAAAAGGAGAAGAGGGGAAAAACTTTGGCTGTTGAGTCACATCAACATTTCCTATGCCTCGTAGTCGCATTGGCAAATAGGCAAACTTGAATTCGACCAAATTCTAGTTCAGATTGGTACGAGCTGCGGCCGCTGATATCGCATGGAATGTTTTGTATCCAAATTACAGAAGGCATAACAACAATACCAAGATTATAATAATAAAGACGGGAGAATCCTTAGTTTTCCACTTCCACCGTGAGCCACAACACCAGGTTGAAAAACAATATTTTGTTTAAATAACCTTTAGATGCGATCGAGTGGTGGAAGGGTGCATGAGTGTGTTTGGGGATAAAGAAGTAACAGGAGGTAGAAGAGAAAGAAGGGAAAAGACATTCTACTGCTCCTGCTGCTACTTGGGGGAAAAAAAAAAAGCTCATCTGGCGATAGAGGTCTTAGTCCGCCTCCTCTTCCTCCGATTCAGACTCTGGACAGAAAACATGAGAAACAGAGTTAATCGAAATTTCCAACCAAATTAAACACGTTTTCTCAGACAACTATGTACAGCAATATCCTGACTGCTGAACTTATTCTGATGAGTCACCTTTTTCAAGCGGATTTTAGACACACGAGAAAGTTAAAATATTTTCTACTTTTCAAGGGGTGGAGTCGGTGCTCATCGAAGTCACACTTGGCCCAGGCAGCTGATCAAATCAAGCAAGAGGCAGGCTTTACCACTTCCTGTTTTGATGCCCGGTAGACAGGGCGACACGTCAACATGACCCCCTACTACCCAGGGAATGCAACAGCTAGTAACTGTCACAGGCCTTCATTTTATTCTTGCTTATTCAAAGAATGACCTTGTTCAGATTGGCAATGGTCAGAAAGCTGAAGGTTTAGGGATCAAGCCCTAAACAGGGTGATATTAAAAAACAAACAAAAATGCTGCTTACATGACAGAGTCTTATTCAGATTATTGTCTTGAGTAATATGGGTTAATGTCAGAATATTGACATCGATGTAAACGTGCCAATCGACAAGAACATTACATGATGATTAATATAACTCAGAGTTAGACCTGTGTAGCTCAACCCGACGATAACTTTCCGTAATCCAATTCCATAATCTTGTGTGTACTTGCTCCCTGACACTTAGGTCAGGAGACGATTATGAACAACAGCTCTACCTGTGATATTCCTTCTGTGACAAGTCAAATTATGTGACGGAAAAGAAAAAGCCCCAGGCTGGAGGTGTGTTGTTTTTTTACCTTCCTCGGCGTTCTTTAGCCACTCAACGAATTTTTTCATCTGCTCGAGGAAAACACTCTTGCCCTTGGCAAGGTGGGCTTCGCTGTACCACTTCAGTATGGCCTCTTCACTCAGTACGTCGGCTGCGAGGGGAAGAAGTGACAAGTGTCAAAGCTGTGCAAACACTACCTTCAGCATAAGCACAATATGAGCGAGAAATACAATCAACTGCTGCCTTCTCTTGTTTTTCAGATTGAAGGTTTATCAATAAATAGGTTCGTTTCAGAAATCTGTAACTAACCAGAAGCTGAATCTGAGTTTAAAGACAAGTTCACAGAGCGACTTTCAAAGTTGTTTTATCTATTTAACCTGTGTCCCTCTATGGATGTGACACATACCTTTGTAGAGGAGCACCACAATCTTTTGAAAGGCCTTCATGAAGTGGATGTTGTCGTAACAGTACTCCTGAATCTTCAGCAGCAGGCTGAGCTCAGACAGGCCCTGGGAGGTGAAGGCTTTCAGCAGAGGGCTGTATTGCTGTGAGAATACGAGACATGGATAAGAATGAGGAAAGAAAAATCAATTTATGGCAAGATTAAGACTTGACATCGAGCAACAGCATGTTCTTCAGGTTTGCAACTAATGCAGAGCTTGTTCTTATTCCCCCTTCTGATATCACAAACAGTACAACGTCTACCAGAGCAGCAATACAGGTTTGTACAGGTTTCTGCACTCAGCTCTACTTCAGGACAGCTTCAAGATTTTGCTCAGTTCTATTATAGAACAATCCAATAGTCTCACACTTGTTGCAATAAGGGTGAGGTAAACACATTCTGACAGAGAGGACAAACCGGGTCAGCTTAGATGTTCCTACACGTTTGAAGAGGGCGTGAGACTAGGGGCATCAAGTGTGTTGCAACATGCAACCTTAACACTAGATGCCATCAAGTCCCACACAGTGAACCGTTAAACAATATATTTTCAGGTTGTGTGTTTAAAAGGTGTCGTACCTTCAAGTGTTTGATGGCTTGTTCGGTCACCAACTCCTCCTTCTTGTTCCACTCCACAGAGTTCATCACACTGGACCAGATCATGCTGATCATCGCCTGCTCAGAGAGGCCGGCCTTTTTCATCTCTTCCTTGGTGAAGGCGATTATCTGAACCGACAGGGAAACAAACACTGATGGGTCAGCGCAGCAACAAGACTCCTCGCACTTGTCTCAACTGTTAGCTCCCCCCTTTATTGAAAACACAACACCATGCTTCTCCTTCTCGTGGCCTTACAGCCAGAAGGTCTGAATATTGCAGTAACAGAGATGACTGCTGGAGGTTCCCAACCCTCCCTTTAGGAAACAGGATTTTAATAATTGTGTTTTATTCATAGTCCATTACAGCTTGAAGTTGCTCAGTAATAAGGATTTGTACAGACAGCTCCAACTTGGCAGCTGTGTTCTTGTTGCCCAACTTGACAACTTGCACTAAAAGTTTTACTGTTGCGCCTCTATTAACACTGAGACTGTTAACTTGTCGTCAGCTTCATGACTCATTTCACCGACACTGCCATCATTCTGTTCACTAGTTAATGCCCGAGGTGCTGGGCTGTCAGTCAAACACAAAACTATGCGACGTGGCAAAGTCGGAAACAAGAAGAGTCTGTTAATAAAGAGAAACAAAACTTTCAAACTGCATCAACTGAAAGACGTTATGAAGGGAATAGACTATGAGCGGCTTCACTGCATTGTCATTGTGTTCAACATGGACTATTTCCCGATATCTTTGCTGTTGAAGTAGGAAGAAATAGGACATTAGGTATCATCTATATATGTCAGGAATTTGAACACAACACAAATCAGGATGTTAATACAGGCTTCTAATTGTCCACATCAGTACTGTTAACAGAACTATTAGGGGTTAATCTCGACCCTTAAACCACCTCACCTCCTTCTGAGGTTCACCGTGTGACATCATCTCCTGGAGCTCCTTCTGCAGCTCCTTGCGGGCGCCAATGGATTGCTGGTTTCGGGCGAAGTCAGATAGCTCCTTCAGCCCCGCGTCAGTGAAGTACTTAGAAAAATGCTCGCAGCTCCGTTTGTTGGCAGGAAAGAGTTCCTGTGGGCCAGAGTTATTTTTAAAGTGAAGTTAACTAATACAAATACGGTGAGTCAAATGTTGTTTTGCTCAGTGGGATTAATTCCACACTTTAACATACAGCAGACAATTTAACAGCCATTTTGGATTTGTAACAGTTAATCTACCATCAGTCTGTTGTCCATGCCGACTTTGCGGAGACTGCCGGCAACAGAGTTGATGTCCTTCTCATTGATCCATGATTTGAACAGCTTGACAGCAAAGGCTGCAGATACTCCTAAGCAGAGAGAAGAGAAATTGTATTGCCGCAATACTCTTGATTGAATACACACTACAGACAGGGAAGAAGAAGAAAAACTTGAAATCTAAGAGAGAAACATTTGTAACAAGAAAATGTCCAGTTTTTGTCCTCACCTTCTTTGACGAGGTTCTCGTTGAAGAGGCTGTTCAGGATGGAGGCTGATATGTTGCCGTTGGCCAGCAGGATACCAGTGAGCATGGCCAGTTTGTTGCGCTCAGACTCAGTAAACCCCTTTAGAAACAGCAGCAACTACAGGCAGAGAAAAATATACAGGTTTATTTTGTTACAGACGTTGTGAAACTTCTGATGGTTTATGTCCCTACAGGAGAAGCGATACTTTACTTTTTACTGTCCCTGAACAGTTATTTATTTTGCAGACTCTAAACAATCTTTAAAACATGTCATTGTTTTCTCAAAGCACTAGAAGATAAGTTGAGCTTGAAAATAGTAAATTCACATCTGATTGAATAAAAGTAAGAAACATTAATAGAAACAATTTTATCATATCTATACATAATTAGATTGAACAGGTTTCTATACAAGTTCCCCGTCGTGTCTCATGTCACAGTTCCTCGCCTATAAAAACTGTTGCCTTCTAAACTGTGCATATTAACGCACACACCCCACCCTGCATTGAAGTGTCCAACTAAACTACACATTATGAGCTTAGTTTAAATAGGATGTTTGAGAGCAGTCTGAAATCCTCACCTTCTTGATCTCCTCTTCGAAACCCTTCTCCAGGTACTTGTAACGCCTGATCAGCTTGTTAAAAACCTATTTTGATTAAGAAAAGAAACACTGATGAAAAGCTCTTACATGTGCAAGACGTGTCCCGTTAAATTCTACGGATCTGTACAAACAGTAGCTGCTCTTCACCTGAGCATATGCTTGCATCGTCTCCAGGTCTTCTTGTGCCGTGAAGAGGCAGAACTCAGTGCGGGTCATGTCGTCAGATAAAGTCCCACCTGGGGCTGTAGGGATGAAAATAAAAATCTCAAATCAAAAATAATAAGTAACTGCATGGACTCAACTTCCTGCAAACATCACATTTATATGAATGTTTTTTAATGTGCTTTTTAATACTCATTTCAAGAATAAATATGTTTTTAATGTGATAATAAACAAAAAAGCATAGAAACATTTATAATTCCTGACCAATGTGGATTATATTGGGAAAGATATCAATATTATGGAGTGAAGAATCTCCAAACAGATATATCAGCTGACATACATTACATTTTTTGCACTTTTTATTCTGTTACTTCAAATTCATATCAATACTACTTGTTAAATTAACCTTCTAGCCAAATTAGAAACATGATGTCTGCTTATTCAAATTATTCAATGCCTTAACAGATACCAGATAACTTGCGCACACATGTTAGTAATTGTTTATTATGGGAACTCACCCAGCATCCCGCCAGCCACCAGGATGTCAAAGAGTGTCTCTGCATAGCGGCGGTAGTCAAGCTTGGCGCCAGTGGCATCAAGGAACTTCGCAACCGCTTCCAAATCAGTGCCAGTTTGATTCAAGCCTTGTACGATACTTTCTTGAAACTGAGTAGGGTCAAATCTCTCCTTTTCATCTGTGAAGGAAAAAAAAAAGCCCCCAGGGACAAGGAAAGAATTATGCACACAATTAGGCACACAAAAGCAGAGAAAAACAAAATGCAGCAACAATGAACACTGACCTCTTTTCCTCGTTTTGAAACGCTGGCCGGTAAGCGTTGGCTTTTGCTGCTTTTGATTATTCATAAAAGACACCCTGAGAAGAAAACATAGAGTTAATGTTCGCTCGGGCCGTGCAGATTACATGTTGAAACACAACCGAAAAGAAGGAGTTGCTCCCTTTAGTTGAGTTTTATATCCCATGCGTTTGGGTGTAACTTGGGAAAGTTCCATATTGGTATCAAAGTTCGACACCATAAATTATTCTTGCACAATTTCAGTTTGACAAAATTGAAAGCATATACCCAGAGGTAATAAAACCAAACCAGCAAAACTGGTGCTGTCTGCTCTTGTCTGCACATTCCAAAAACATATCCGGATTATTGTGCCCGGAAATTATCCAGATTTTTCCTTTTGCTTAATGTCCAAAAATATTTTAGTTTAAGTTGTGATTGCTAAAATCTCCAGAGACATTTTATCTGAACATCGTTGTCCTTATTAAAAATGAATCTACTATATAAAACGTTACATCAAAAAATTAAGAAACCCAAATAAATTCAGTTTGCAAAGATATGAACCGAAAAAAAATATAATCTTGTTTGAACAACAAAACAAAGTGGTGGTGTTTTTGTACAATTCCTAACTTATGTAACTGTGCACGACAGAGCAGATCTAAAGCTCTAACATCTGCAGAAAGTTCCATTTAAATTAAAAGCCAAAGCCAAGCGGTGTTATCAACACTTTGGTTTTATAATGGCGACAACTAGCAGAGAGCTGTTGAACTCATGTGAACACCACAGCAAAGTGACACAACACAAACAAAAGACAATGCGAGGAGCCACCGCGGGGCTGCTCGAACTAGTCAGGTGCTGTAACTTACAACTGCGTCAACAAGTGTGACGATGGAAGCAGAACATTGTTTTATTACAGGTTTAAAAACATCATGGATGAATATCAGCTGCGACGCAATAAGGGCTGTATCTTTGACAGATAGCTAATTGCGGGTTAGCACTGGCTAACTCCGGGCCTCGCCATGCGCCTAACTAGCTCCTGTTAGCATGGCCCGCTAGCTACATCGCTAATCGCGTTTGGATAATTAAACCACTGCTGACACTGCGATGGCCGCCGCGGTGAGATCGTCCGCCGTGAAACCCGACACGTTGTCGTCACGTCATTAACGAAACACGGGTAAACTTCGAGACACCGTGGGAACTAGTGGGGGGAGGGGGGCTAATGCTAACATAGCTGCCCGAACCGGAGGAAACCATAATTCGCCCTCCAGCTGCGTCCACGATTGCAACAATCCCGGGTGGAAATCCTAATCGTAAACGTCCCCACACTCAGCGTGGGAGTCTCGGAGTGGACGTGGCCGGTGTGGGAGCGGGAAGAGACGGCGTGAAAACAAAGTACTCACCGAAATTAATGCAGATAAAAAACGGTTGTTAACCAGGGGAATCAAACCAAGCGTCGAGTCTGTGGGCGGCCCAAACAAAAAGACCTTCCGTCAGGATCTGCGTAAGCTCCTCCCACTGCGCATGCGTGCTTTAAAGGGGCTTTCCAGCACGCACGCACGCACGCACGCAATCAATTTTACGACTTCGCATACAACAGGGGCGCGCCCAGGCATTTTAAGGGACAGGGGCTCAAGTGAGGAAAAAGGGCACTTCTCGTAATTATTATTATTATTATTAAAAAAAAAAAAAATCTAAATAAACATTTTAAGTTGAATAAAGAGGAACATCTCTGACTAACTTACGTGACAATTTATTGCATTGCCCTCACACTCACGCAATTGTTAAATGCCTTCACACAGGGACAGTGGCCCCCTCTGTTATTCACTGGGTTTATCACAAGAACAACAACAACGGAAACAACTCTTGTACTTAGTGCACGTCTGTACTGCTGGAACACAAGAATTTCCCCGCGGGGATGAATACAGTATGTCTATCTATCTATCTATGGCTGCTTTTTCATCAATCAGTCAAGTATGAACTTTTATTTAAAAAGTTTTATATACTGTTATTACAATGACAGTGGTCAGAGATCTCCACACACATTTGACATTCATTCAGTTTCGACTTGTGTTTTGCACTTAAGGCTTAAAAGGACAAACTCTGACGCTAACTCACTTAATCAGTAATAATAAATAGGAATACACACAATCACACATGTCTCTCTGGCTCTCTCTCTCTATGACTTACGATAAGTAGTCACATTCCATCATTATATTCTGTATACAATACCTTTCATTTAAACTGCCATGTCTGGCCGTGGAGTATGATGAATCCCAGAGAAATTGGAAAAATCAGCAGAAAAACATTCAAAATAAAAAATTAAAACAAAATATAAAAATATAATATAAAAATATAAAACATTAAATAGAATATAAAAATAAAAAATAAAAATACAAAAATAGTGCAAATATTTTATGGTGCAGAGAGATGAATTATGACAGATTGGAGGAGTTTAAGTCTTATGGCCTGGGGGATGAAACTTCATGGATTAGCCATCATCTGCCCGCGTCAAATTTCAAAGGATAGTTGAAATAATCTATGAGTTGATCAACAGGAAATGCATTGACCACAATATTGACAATTCCCATGCTCTAGTTTCAGTTTGTTGAATGCAAGGTTTGATGCTTTTCTCTGTTGTATAACATACATGCAATATAATTGGGAGGTCAAGCAAAACAAGATATTTAAGATATGATCTTGACTTTAAGGAGATAGTAAATAATAACAATAAAGAAACAGAAACTATGCTGCTTTCAGGCTATGGGAAATGGAACCGTTTAAATTTTTCAGCCCAAGGGATGACATGTGACGTGAGGCGATCGGATTCAGTACATGAAGACCTGACAACACAGAGCTTAACATTCAAACTCATCAGCATGTCTTCACCAAGTGAGCTGATCTTCTTTGTCAATGGAAAAAAGGTGAGAGCGTTCATCATCCTTGAACTATTTATTCCATGGATTACATATTGCTCTAATCAGTGAATTGATTGTTTAATTAGGCATTTTAATAATAAACATTTTTTTACCTTTGCTATGTGGCTTTGGGGTGTCGGATTGCACACTAATCCCTGCCTGCTTCAACTCTTTCTAACATTGTCATTTGTGTATTTTTAGATTTTTATTCATGTGTGAATTGACTGTCTCTGTGTGTGCTCTAGTTTGCAGTCTTACTTATCTCAAAGCCTTTTGAGTTTAACTTTGATTCACTGCTGTGCAGAAAAAAGTTTGGATATAAGAAGTTCTGTTAGAAAAGTAGCAACGAACAGCTGTTAAACTTGTTCAAGAATCCCTACAGAAAAGCATCTTCCGATGCTTTTTTGTGAAGTTACAAGAACTGCGTCAGTGCTCTGAGATAAATTTATGATGAGGCTGCATGTTTGAAACAGACATGGCATATTAACCATGGGTGAAAACCTGATTTTACTAAACTAGACCAAACAGCGCAGCTTCTTCCTACATAACTTTTTTTTTCAGAAACAAGATCACTGACCTTACTTTTTAACTACTGAAATTTAATCACATCATCTTTGAGACAACTGAGAAAAATTTGAAGAAATGACTCAAACCGAATCATTTAATCAGTGAGTCTTAGTGAGCATGTGTGCCAAATTCACAAGCATAAATGTGCTATGTGAGGTCACTGTGACCTTGACCTTTGACCTTCAGGCACCAAAGCCTAATCAGTTCATCTTTAAGCCCAAGTGAACATTTTAACCAAATCTGAAGACATTCCCTGTAGCTGAGCTTGAACGGATAGTTCCCTGAAAATTATCATCTCACCACCATGTCGATGGAGGGGTGGGCAAAGTGTTTGAGTCCACAAAACACTCCTGGAGTTTCAGTGTTGCAGCCAAATCCTATATATTCTGTTGACATGGACATTATTAAAGAAGTAAATGACTCTATTATATCAAAAGGAAATGTGTTTCAATTGTTGGGTTAGATATAGGACAAATGAATATTATTTGTTTTCAAAAAATGGTCTCTGAGGGTTACAAGTGTGAATAATTTGTTTGGTTGTGTTTTCTGTTTAAAAAAATGTAATATAAATGCAAGACAGGCATGAGCATCTTGCATCTGCCTGTGCCTTTTTAGTTTACACATAGACTGTTGACTTTACAATATATAATGTTTTAATGACCGAATAAAAAAGATAAAAAAACAAGAAACAAAAATCTTATTATTATTATTAAAAGGCTACATTTGATTGCAGACACTGGCTCGTGAGTGTCTGCTGACTCTCATGAGCCAGTGTTTACAAGTCCTTCCAAATATACATACATGAATGTACTGTATATGCATGAAGTCACCTGATAGGGGGCTTATGCTCACAAAGCTCCTCTATTACGGTTCCTTCCAATTTCGACCCATTTTATTTAAATTCTTCTTCTCATTTTTACCATTTGCTTTACTCCTCACACTGGCATGGCAACATTTTATTTTCATTAGCTTATTTACAGGTTTTATTTGAAATGAACATCTTCTGTTTCTCTCTTGACTGTTTTTCTTTGTCTCTAATTGACCTTTGCTTTACCTTCTTTCCTTTCCTTTCTGCCAGGTGGTCGAGAAGAATGCAGATCCAGAGGAGGTGCTGCTCAGCTTTCTGAGGAGAAAAGGTGGATTCTATTCTTCACCCTTTTCAAAATTTGGTTAAAAACCACTTCATCTTAAAACCACAGAGTAAAACAAGATTGAGAAATAAATTAGGAGAGAAATATTTAATTATTATTTCATTAAAAATGAGAATTACAATTGAATGTTTGTGCCAAATTAGAAAAAAATACCCTCAAGGGTTTCTCCTTTAACAGTCAACCTAAAAACAGCAATCACATGGAAATATCGTATAATATCACATGTAAAATTTTAATGTATTTATATTATGCTACTCTATTTGCCACAAATGTGACGTAAATCTCAAGACTTATTATTCAAACATTATTTAATAACTGTGTCTTGGGTTTTATGTCTTGTCTTGTCCACCAGCTGGTCTGACAGGGACCAAGTATGGCTGTGGGAGCGGAGGGTGTGGAGCCTGCACTGTCATGGTGTCCAGATACAGCTGCCACCAGGAAAGAGTTGTGTATCCTTCTTTGGTTCTTTGATAACGAGATGAACCTGCTCATTAATAACCTCTGACCTTCCTTCCTTTTGAAGTGTCTTCAAAAAGGTTTTAGTGCACATGTAACTGTGATTTGACCTATATGTCATTTTAGACTTCAAAAGTTCTGCATCCGTGACCTTTAAACCATGCAGACACTGTACTGTGAACGCCTGCCTGCAGCAGATCGTCACCCTGCACGGTGCTGCTGTGGTGACCGTCGAAGGCATCGGCAGCACCAAGACCAAACTCCACCCTGTTCAGGTAACTCTCTCTAATCCACCACTGATCTACTGTAACCTATTTCCCATCAACTGTGAAGAGTCTCACCTGATCGGTGTAATCCTTTCTGACCTGCAGGAGCGAATTGCGAAGGCTCATGGGTCTCAGTGTGGCTTCTGCACTCCGGGGATGGTGATGTCCATGTACACCTTGCTGAGGAACAAACCTCAGCCCTCCATGGACGACATCAGGGAAGCTCTTGGAGGTTAAAAAATTTCAATTAAATGTGAATGACAAGATCATAAAATCAACATCAATAAGCGTGGAATAAATAAAGAATTTATTTGATTATATATGTTGTGTTGTTTGAGCTTTAATTTGCATTAATAATAGATTTTACAGATAGACACATAATCATCAGATTTCATTTACTACTACTACTTTACTTTTACTCAAGTACTGTCGCATGTATAATCCAAGGAATGTGAGTATTCTCATTTTATGTTAATAATGTTAGATCTAAGATGTGTGTATATTATGTGGAACATGATGTGCAGGGTTGTGTGAAGACAGTCGATATATAGGGATTTTTGGCATCTTTCTAATTATATATGTATTTTTTGGGTTTGAGAACATCTCAAGCTAATTTTTAGCGTTTTTGTTTTCTATTTTCTAGGGAACATTTGCCGCTGCACAGGCTACAGGCCAATTCTTGATGGATTTAAGACTTTTTGTGAAAGTGAGGTAGGTTCATCGTGTCTGATCAATTTTCCATGTGGTGCCAAAAACATCACAACACTGAAACAAACTGTAATATTTTCAGCAGACCTCAGCCTGCTGCCAAAATGGAGGAGGAGGAAAATGCTGTATGGAAAATGGAATGAACAGCAGTAAAAACATTAACAGCGAGGAAAGTGATGTATGTCCAAACATTAAAAACACTTTTGTGTGTGGCAGCGCATGATTTATCTGTATATTGAAATTGAACTATATTGTATGTGACTGTTATTCTTTCATGCCTTTGTCAGATTTCTGAAGAACTTTTCCCGATGGACAATTTTTTACCTTTAGATCCTTCTCAGGATCTTATCTTCCCTCCAGAGCTGCTGGTCAGTCTTTTTTTATTTGAACACAAAAAACCTCATAAACTTTAGAGGGAAATGAACAGAATAAAAGACTTGTCAACTGGTTCTGTTGTAGATTATGGAGAAGAAACGCAGTGGGGACGCTCTTTATTTCCAAGGACAGAGAGTGAATCTGGTGGCTCCCTCTGAGCTGTCCCACCTCATGGAGCTGAAAGCCGAACATCCCTCAGCTCCACTGACTGGTGGCAACACAACCATTGGTAAAGATAAACTGACCTTTCGAGGGGAACTTCCTACTTCCCTTCACTTGTATGCTCATATTTTCCCTAAATAATGCTAAATGATAACCATATGATTGCAGAGTGGATGAGATTCATGGTGGTCTTACATACATTACTGTCATTATAATTTTCTCTTGCCAGGGCCAAAGATGCTTCTAAAAGGAAACCTTCCTCCTCTGGTTGTCTACGTCGGAAGGATTCCTGAGCTCAGAGCTGTGACGTGGGGTGAAAATGGTGGGTTGAAGTTAATTTTTTTTAGTTTATTCAAAATGTATCCAAATATCTACATTATATCCGGATAGAAAATATCAACTACTAAGTTATTATTGACTTACACACCATAAAACCTGTTGTGAGTCATGACTTTCATTTTCATTATATTTAAATATTTGATAATTTTTAGTCTGAGCTACAGCTTCAGAAACAATGCATCAAGAAAAGGACACTATGGCCCTAATACACAGTATACACGAATAACCCGCTGGCTTGCTCAAAATCAATATAAATAAATGACCACGTCTATGTCCTCACCTGTCGGGCAGGTCTGACAGTTGGAGCCGCCTGCAGCCTCAGCACATTGAAGGAGGAACTGGAGAAGGCCGTGGTGGAGATGGAGGAGGCGAGGACCAGAGGATACCGGGCCATGCTGCAGACTCTCCAGTGTCTGGCAGGAAAACAGATACGCAACATGGCAGTAGGTTGCCGATATAAAATCTGCTGCACAAAAGAAATTAATTAGTTTACTTGTAAAGGCTAATGACTTGACTTTATCACCAAAATTATCCAACGAATGATACACCATGCAAATATAGAGAACTTTCTGGAATGTGTGAGAAGTATCAAAGCTGATATAAGTCAGATAAGACACATTAAAAACAACGTAAGCTAAGCCAAAGTGCTTTTAAACATGGCAAAGGAAAAATACTGCAAGTAGTGGCAAGAGAAAGATGCCATGAAAGAAAGAAAATAGGGAAAAATAAATGAGATAAGAAAAAGGCATAAACAGAGTCACAAGACAGAATCAGTCTTTGTTGGAAGCATGATTACAAAGGTTTTTCTAGATTTTAAATTAGGTTTTAAATTATCAGTAATAGGACAAGACCTAATGTGGAACAGGTGGTTATTCCAGAGCTTAAGGCAAAAGAGAAGAGTTCATTCTCTTCTATTATTTAAATGAGACACAGAGATTGAAATGAGTAAGTGTGAGGGGGAAGAGGAAGACCTATTGACCTGCGGGGCAGAATAGGGGATCAGGACATCAGTGATATAGTGAGGGGCAAGGCCAGTGAGAGGTTTGCAGACCAATAATAAGTGTTTAAATGGGAGCCAGCACAACATTGAGGGATACCGCAGTAATGGGAGCAGATGATATAGAGTGCCTCTGTTAAATGTGAGGCAAACCATTATAGTAGTCAATAGTGTTGAAAGCTGTGATAAGGTCGAGCGAAACGAAAGTCATCCAAGAACTATCAACACAGAGAAGGATGTCTTTTTGTAACGCAAACAGAGCTTACTCTGTGTGGTGTGGGCTCGATTCCTGACTGGAACTTGTCAAAGATAGAAAGAGAGTTCCAGTTAAAGGAGACCAGGGAGAAACAATTTTTCTAAGATTGTAGAAATAAATGGAAGCTTTGAGATAGGCCTTTAGTTATTGAGGGTCTCATACTTTAAGGGACAACTTTGGCCAGAATAAGTGGAGGGATTGTAGTGAAAACTACAGAGGTGTGATGGTAAATGTCAGATGCACAAGAGGTAGGAATCGTATGAGAGAACAACACAGGGGCCAACCAAGCAGTAGCTTTAGATCTGTGAGCAGTATTATCAATCAGTTTGGAAAAAAAATTGGGATTTGGCTGATTTGAACTTTCATAGATTTTTAAACAATATCTAAATATGTCAGGTTTGTCTTTAAGCCATTTGTCCTCTGCTCTCCTTGGTTCATCTCAAGGCACAGATGGAATCATTGAGCAATGGGGTGCCACCAGTGTATATTGGATTCTAGGGGGGCTCGATAGTTCAGTGTATCAGAACAGGAAATGATAAAGAGAGTGACCAACTCATTGGTAGCAGAGGGAGAGGGAAGGGAATCCAAAACACTGGGGAAGAAAGAAAGCCTACATTTGTTGATGTGTTGTTGGTGAGGTTAAAAATTCCACAAGGCAAAGAAACTCATGTCATAACTAACTAGAATAATAATAATACATTTGTCTTTGCAGACAATCGGTGGGAATCTCCTCAGTGCAAATCCCACATATGACCTTGGCAGTGTTTCGGCAGCTGTGGACTGCACGCTGCACATCATCTCCAAAGGTAGAGGGGCTTTTAAAAGGTTTTGTACCATAGACTATTAATCAAAAATGGCGCCGCCTGTATTTGGGAAAACGTAGCTATATTTTTTTACAATCAGAGGAAGTGGAGACAGATCATCCATCCTGATATTTGTTTTCGTATTTCTTCTATAATCCATGAGCGTGTTGTATCAGATAATTATGTAAGGCGCTAAAATAAACATTTGATGAACCATAACAAATTAAAAGAAGATGATAAATCTGTGTGACTAATGGATGTATCACACCACTAATCAGCATAAATCAGCAGTTGCAGATGTATGTAACCCAGGCCTGGTCTTGATAACTCAGGAAGTCTTCAATGTTTTCTTATGTGTTTATCTTGAGATGGGACGAGGGAGCTTTCCTTGAATGAAAAGCTCTTCACTGACTTTGGGAAAACAGCCCTGAGGCCCAATGAAGTCCTGCTGTCCATCAACATCCCCTACTCCAAACCTGTGAGACGTGCTGCTTTTAACACCTCACATACTCCATATTCTGAGCAAACCACATGAGTAGAGCAAAAGCAGAACAGTCTGCTGACGGGGAAAATTTCCACTTTTCCGCTTTTACATGATTATGTCATTAGTCATGACCATCAATTATCCTGCAAACCCTGACTTATGGATTGATTTTCTACTAGATAGACAACAAACATTATAACCTGACCTTTGTAAGAAAAAATTATTTATCACGTTCATTCTTGTAGCTTGTGACTAACAATGGTCACAGGGATGGATTTCTTCTCGGTGATGCCGCAGCTTCCTTTATAAATATGAGTTGAGTTCAAGTGAAACCAGTATTTGCTTGGAAAAATAGCTCCACTGTAATAAAAGAGACTCGACTTGTAATTATTAAGCTAAAACGGCAAAAAAATCAATTTGGTGCATTTTAGCAGAAGTTTGATGTCTGAAGAGAAAAATGAATAAAGGTGTTTGTAATAGACATAGAAATGATACATAGATCTACAGCGAGAAGGAAACACTTGGCTTGTGACACTGTGACTCTCCTCAGTGGGAGTTTGTGGCCAGTTACCGACAGGCCCAGAGAAGAGAGTTTGCCTTCTCCTTCGTGAATGCTGGAATGAAGGTGGTCATTAGGGAGGGAAGCGACATCGTGGAGTCCCTCAACATCTACTACGGCGGTGTTGGATCAACTCTAGTCAAACCGAGACAGACGTGCCAGCAGCTCGTTGGACGGTATGTTTGCAATGCAGTTAGTGAGACGGACAGCAGCAGCCAAAACAAACCCAAACGGAATCTGAAATGATTCACTCCAAAAGGAGGCATTTTTAAATTTTGCTGCAAATGCTATTCAGGGTTGTAACTGAACAAACTCTGGTGTCCTCCAGGCCGTGGGGTGAAAATCTTCTCACTGAGGCCTGCCACTTCCTAAAGGAAGACGTGGACGTTTCTTCATCAATCCACGGAGGGAGGGGGGAGTATCGTAAGAGCCTCGTCTTCAGCTTCTTCTTCAAGTTTTACATGCAAGTTGTCCTGGAGATGAGAGAGAGGGTGAGGAATCTGTAACTAACCAAATATTTGTCTAAATCATTTTTATTAAACATAACACCTGATCATTTCAAAACTACTTTTTAGGGTGTTTCAGACGTTGATCTTCCCCTGGAGTATCTCAGCGCACTCAAGCCCTTCAAGAACGAAGTCCCACAGGGTCAACAGTCCTACCAGGTTGGATTGTAGCGCTCAAAACTTGTGCTGCATGAGAGTGAATGATACTGGGCCTGTGTTACTGGTTTATCTAATTCAATAATTTATCAAGGAAAACTGTGCACTGATTTTCCAGTGGGAGTGATTTTTACAGCAACCAGATAATTTTTCGGCTGGTTGACGCTTTCAGAAAACCAGAGAAAATTCTCATGACGTTCTACGGTCACATATTATGCAACATCTTACAATTCCCTCACCCTCTAATTTTGTTGAAATCAGAACTTCAAACTTCAAGTTTATAATTTGGACGATTGCAGTTCAGCTACATTGTCATTTCTATCCTTCTTATTTCTATGTAAAGCCCTCTGATTTGCTTAGTCTTAAATAGGCAGGCACCAAAGATGCAATATCCACCATGTGCACCAATCACACCAGGTCTTAGACTTAGGATCTATATTTTGTGTATATGATCTAATTTATGTGATTTTCAATTTTAACATGATTCAGTGATCAATTTACTGCCATTTTTTAGGTGGTCAATCATGATGCAAAGTATTTTTAAGCCTTAAAATTTAACGCTTTGGCACCTCTCATATTCTTTTGCATGAGAAATTGTAAGATTCATCACATTTACCTGATTTAGTTCCCAGAAAGAATGAAAGAGAACCTACAGTGATGCTGATGCTGAACAGAGTCGAACAAAGCCTCCTCTGTGGCACACATTTATCAGATCAAACGAATCAGCTGCCAGATCATTCCCATTTTGTCCCTCCTCCTCATCCACAGCTTGTGTCAGGGGCCCAGTCCTCTGCTGATCCCGTGGGGCGTCCCAGCATGCATCAGTCTGCTTTCCAGCAAGCCACGGGTGAAGCCAAGTACTATGATGACCTGCCACCAGTCAAAGGAGAGCTCTTTATCTTCATGGTGACAAGCACCAGAGCGCACGCTAAAATAATGTTAGTATCATTCTCTTGGGGGTCGCAGTTTTAATTCTCAGATGATGGGAGATATGCTGTTCTCTGGTGGTCATGTTCAAGGACTACAATCCTTAGGCTTTAAACCATCAGACAAAAAGTATCACTTAACTTACTTACCTTTGTCTCATTGAGTTATGTCTCTTAATGAACCAGTAACGTGGACCTGTCTGTGGCCCTGGAAATGCCCGGTGTGGTCACTGTAGTCTCGGCTGGAGACGTTCCTGGGTCGAACTGCAGACTCTGGTTCAACAACCCAGAGGAACTTTTCGCCTCAGAGGAGGTGCTGAAAACTACTCATCACACTCACATGTCCAGAGAGAATATTTTTAAAACCACACAATTATAAGAGATACAAATGCTTTACATATATTTTCTTCTCTAAATTTTGCCTTCTGTTAAACCTAAATTGATTTGAACTCAAATCAATAGTTTGATCTATCTTCACCAATTGCAATGGTCAGTTAATCATTTATTTATCAATAAATAATGACAAACATGTTTACATTTAAAATAATAAGTCATGATGAAAAATTAGGATAACAGAAAATATAAGCCAATAGTCAAGTAGGCATGTTGTATTATTGTGTTTGTAATAACAGATTTGTGTATTTAAAAATGTCTGCAGGTGTTTTGTGTGGGTCAGATCATCTGTGCCGTGGTGGCAGAGAGCAGGGAACAGGCCAGAAGAGCAGCTCAGAAGGTCCTGATCACCTATCAGGACCTGCAGCCCGTCTTCTTCACCATTGAGGTAGGCTACTCTATTATTTTCTTAATGTTTTTGAGGGGACTAAAGAGGCTTAATTTGAACTCAGTTTGCCCTATTTTATTCTCCAGGATGCCATAAAGCACAAGTCTTACTTTGAGCCCAAGAGGGAGGTGGAGAGAGGGGACGTGGACGAAGCGTTAAAGACAGCTGAACATATTCTGGAGGGTAAAACATCTTCGCAGGAAAATCTCTAAACACGTCTTCTTGCTATTTGAAGTTTAATATGTGGTGTTATGTGCAGATGAGATCTATATGGGCGGGCAGGAGCACTTCTACATGGAGACTCAGGGACTGATCGCTGTTCCCAGAGGAGAGAATAATGAAATGGATTTGTTTGCGTCAACTCAGCACGCTGCCTTCACTCAGGTCGAAAGAAAGAAAAACGAAATCTCCTTTTCTTTTTAGGAATGACGCTCTATAACTTACTGAGTGGTTTTGTGTCTTGCACCAGGAGCTGGTCGGCATGGCGCTGGGCATCGAGTCCAACAAGATCACCTGCCACGTGAAGAGGCTGGGCGGAGGGTTCGGAGGAAAAGTAATGAAAATCGCGTCCCTCTCTGCCATCACTGCAGTCGCAGCACACAAGTGAGAAAATCAAACAGCCGGACTGGACTCGTGAATGAGCAGAAGAGACAGTCTTAGAGTAAAAAACCTAGAGGCCACAACAGTCAGTAGATTTCTGTAATTTGTGAAATGGGATTTTTAACCTCTCCAGGACTGGGAGGGCCGTGCGCTGCTGCCTGGAACGAGGTGATGACATGTTGATCACTGGCGGCAGACACCCATTCCTCGGGAAGTATAAGGTACAAATCATAATACAAGAGTTATTTTAAGTGAAACGATAAAAATGAATAAGGAGAAAAATAAGAGCACCTTTTTTGCACTGCTGAAAAACAAATGAGAATGAAAATTTTAGTGTGGATGTTTGCTGTGGAGATTTATTTCCTTTTTAAACCTTGCTCGAAGGTTTTGAAGACTATTCAACAAAAACATTTGTGGAACCAGTGGATTACAATATTAATTTGGTGGTTTATTTGGTATGAACTATCGACTGTGTATAAAGATGGATGAAACGTGTCCACTGTACAAAAATGAAGCCATATTATCTTTTGACATCATTTGGAGCCAGAGTCTGAACAATGGCGATTATGGGATGTAGCCCCTTTATATCCCCCTGATGCAAATGCTCGACCAATCACAAGTCAGTCCTAGTGCAGGCTATGGTTAGCACTAATCATGCACTGTCCTGTTCCATCTCCAGGTTGGATACAATAGCGTCGGCACGATCATAGCCGCCGACATCATTTACTACAGCAATGGAGGATGCACACTGGATGAGTCATCATTTGTGAGTTAACAGAAACATGGACAGCGTGTGAATCACTTCACTGTGTTAAATTTAAATAAAAAGTCAAAAGACACTGTCTGACCCAAAACATCAATCCAATCTACTTTTATTGAACTGAAACTCAAAATGTTGGGGTTTTCATGCTGTTACCCTTTCTGTTTCAGATTATGGACAAAGCCATCCTCCACATGGACAACGGCTACAAAATCCCCAACCTGCGAGGTCGGGGTGTGGTGTGCAAGACCTACCTGCCGTCCTACACGGCCTTCCGGGGCTTCGGTGGGCCTCAGGGACTCATGGTGATCGAGAGCGTCCTGCACGAGGTGGCAGTCCGCTGCGGCCTGCCCCCTGAAAAGGTCAGAGGTCACCGGGATGTAGCCATGGGATGTCCTAAAGTGGTTTTAATCAATAGAGAGAAATCGGTTATTGAAGGATGTTGATTTGCCAGAGTTTAGAGTCACTGAAGCTCTTGGTGTACATTTTTTAACAATAATTTTTTTTGTGCAGAAAATCATTTATAATTGGTGAACTGACATTTATTCTACATAATTTAGTGACATCTAGTGGTGAAGTTGTATGTTGCAGCTGAATACCCCTCACCTCATCCTCTCCTTCCAAACAGAGATCCTGTGGCAGCCTTCAGTTGTCATAAAAACTCAAAAGGTGTTTAGTTTGTCCAAGTTCATACTTGTGTTTCTATAATCTCATTTTAGTATAGTAGATTAAAACCTCTCTGATAAATGAGTAAATGATTTCCCGCTCCAGGTCAGAGACATAAACATGTACAGGGAGGAGCAGAGCTACACACACTACAAGCAGCTGTTCTGCCCCACCAACATGGTTCGCTGCTGGAATGAGTGTCTGGAGAGGGCCGACTATGAGGATCGGCTCGGAGCGATCCGACTCTTTAACTCCTCCAACCGCTGGAAGAAGAGAGGCATCGCTGCTGTGCCGCAGAAATTTGGTGTTGGCTTCTCCAAAGGCTTCTATAATCAAGTGAGGACCGGGGTCGTTGAGTTGTTCAACATTTGCTTTTAAAGCCTGTGGGGAATTCTAGCAGTTCTGAGGGTAAAAATCATCTTTAACATTTTTAACTCAGTATCATCGCCTGCAAATAAAGATGGACGACATGTCTCCACTACCTCCAATTGTATGAAAATAAAGCCAAAATATCTTGGATACTGGTTTCACCATCTGGCACTTTTGACATAATTCGAGCCGGAATCTGCAAAATAAGTGGAGCCACAATATTGATGTTCTGCCAATAAACATGCTCGACTAAATTATGAGTCTTCTCAGCTGTCAATCCTGGCATTTCATCCTATTTTACAGCATTAAAATATAAAAATTTAAATTCAGGAACATGAGGAGGAAGGGTTTATGACCTATAATATCTATCTAGACTATTTATTTATCTTTACTCTATCTGTGCACATGCACTCAGGCTTTCATTCACTTGTGTTTCCCAGGGTGCAGCACTGGTGAACATCTTCAAAGACGGCTCAGTGCTGGTGACACACGGAGGGACCGAGATGGGTCAGGGCATCAACACCAAGGCCATACAGGTGAGATTTAATCTTTTCAAATTCTTCCAGTCGTCTGTGTTCTTTAAGTTGAACATGAAACTTGATCAACTACATTCTTCCCTTACGTTCCAGATAGCGAGCCGTGTCCTCAAGGTCCCCATGTCTTCCATCTTCATCAAAGAGACGTGTACAGGAAACGTCCCCAATGCAGCACCATCAGCTGCCTCGTTTGGCACCGACTCTGTGGGCATGGCCGTCAAGGTACCTGCTTATATTTAAGAAATGGTTTCAGTGACAGAGCAGTGGAATGTGGAAATTTCAGTTTAGATTTATCTTCCAAGTTCTCTTTAATCACAATCATATCTTTGATTATTTTTTTTTCCCAGGACGCTTGTGAGAAGCTAATGAGACGCCTGAAACCACTCATGAAGGAGAATCCCCAAAACACATGGAAGCAATGGGTAAAATCCACAACTGCTTTTATAGACGTAATTGAAAATGAGAATGTGCGAAAGAAAGCTGAAATGAATTTACCTTCTTGCAGGTCAGTGATGCTTTCTTCCAGAAGATCAGTTTATCTGCAACTGGATTTTTTATGTGAGTAAAGTATTTATTAAGATCTGATTTGGGCACATGAAATCAAACTTGCTTATTAACATTGAAGAGCACTGACTATGCGTGTGTCTGTGTGTTACAGGGGACCTGCCACCAACGTGGACTGGGAGAAAGGTGAAGGTCAAGCGTACTATTACTTCACCTACGGTGCCTGTTGCTCTGAAGTGGAGATCGACTGTCTCACTGGGGATCACAAGGTAAATCCACTTTTTACTATTACTTATTATTACTTTTTTACCATGCTTCATTCTTAATTTTTGAATTCCTAATTTTCATTTTGAATAACTTACTTCGGGAAGAAAACAAATTAATAATTCAGATCAGTGTGTGTAAAAAGACAGTGGCAGTACACTAGAGGAACCGTATTTGGGCTTTTTTGTTTTGTTGTTGTCGCACAGCTGCATTTTGTTTTGTTTGTTGCAGAACATTCGGACTGACATTGTGATGGATGTTGGGAAAAGCATCAATCCTGCTTTGGACATTGGACAGGTACTCCATCCTCCTTCTCCTCCATTCCTACTTTTTTTTTTTTTTTAGAAAGCATGGATTATTCTCTGGGAAATTAGCTTCATTTTTCTATCTCATAATGTTAAACCACAGTGACACATCCTGTCACAGAATAGACCTGTATTAATGTGTTTCTGGATAAATCACATCAGTGTGTGTGACGTTTACCAGGTGGAGGGAGGTTTCGTCCAGGGCGTCGGCCTGTACACCATCGAGGAGCTGCAGTTCTCCCCAGACGGAGTCCTGATGACCAGAGGACCATCTCAGTACAAGGTGCCAGCGCTCTGTGACGTCCCAGCTGAGTTCAACGTTCATCTGCTCACTGACTCTGAAAACCCTCACGCCATCTACCTGTCCAAGGTAACACTGGCTAGCCACACACTCATGACAAACCGAAAGGAGACTTTTTTATGAATACAATCACTTTTTTGTGAACCTGTTGTGCGTCTTGTTGTCCCAGGGTATAGGTGAGCCTCCAGTCTTCTTCGGCTCCACTCTTTTCTTCGCCATCAAAGCAGCCATCGCAGAGGCTCGCAAAGAGAAGGGACTGGGTGACACATTTCCTCTGAGCTCCCCAGCTACAGCTGAGAAGATCCGCATGGCCTGTCAGGACCAGTTCACTGAAATGGTAACAGCTTGATTAGGACTGGGAGCTTATTTTTAAACCAAGTCAGACTTGGGATGTTTGAACAGGTGAACTGATGTCAAACATGAAGCTAAAGCTAAAAAATAAATGATCAGGCCAACCCCAAACTTTATTACACCTGTTCAAACATGTCGGTCTTCACAGTTCACTGTCACAACTAAACAAATGGACAGGGGTGGAAACATAATCTTCTTCTCCTTTGCTAACAGTGCAGAATTTCACTGTTTCCTGTAGCATTTTAACGACCTCTGATGATTAACAGCACATCCTGTCGCTCTCGCAGGCCTCATCTCAGACGAATGGGACTGCGACTCCGTGGTGCATTCAGGTGTGATCGTCCTCGGTCCACAAGGAGAAGAGTCAGGGTTAGTTTACAGATGACGATGGACTCTACTCTACTGTGGCACCTTTAGTACTAAAGATATTCTCATGTGGTTATGTCTTGCTGCTGAATGAGAACAGTTCAAACACTGGTTTATTATATTGTGTTGAATATATAATTATTTATTCTGATGCATGAGCAAAAACATTGATTTGTACTTTAAAATCTACTACAAGTTAATTGGTAGAAAATTTTAAAATCCCTTATTTGGTATTAAAAATGAAACTATATCAGATAATTTTTATAGGTTACATTTAGTTCATGTACTTTGATCACAAAAGAAATATCTCAGTTCCAGTTTTAGATGTTTAAGGCCCACGGTTTGAAAGATCCTGGTTTGTCGGCTGCAATCTGGAAACAAAAAATAAAACAACAAACAATATAAAATAAAATAACAAAATAAATGGCAAATGTATGGCTGTCATTTTTAAACGCTAAAAGTTCACTTTTCTATTTAATGTAATTAAAAAATAACTATGAAGTGATATCATGTATTTCTTTTATTTGAAGTTGAAATTGTATGTCTACCTCTGAACTGTAGTTTCATTTAGATTCCTCTTCAGAATAAAAAACAACGTATTCAAATGAATAATGAGGTAATAGTTTCAGGTAAAATACCAATGCAGTTTCATGCATTTTTTACCTTCACTCGGTAAGGTTGTGGAGAAAATTTTATTTCCTTCAGGTTCTGGTTAAATTTAGTCTTTAAACTAACGCCATTCTAACCAGCCCCAACATGAACATGGGGAAATACAACGATAAGTGGATTGACATAATGAATACTGTTGAAAGTCTTGGGAAGTATATTTTCAGTTTTAGTGTGTTTACATCCAAGTTTGGAGTTAAGTTCATTTTAGCAGAAAACAGAAAGGTTTTATTAAGTTTTAAATTTAACTTGTGTAAAGCAGTGGTCGCTTTTAAAACCAGAGTGAGAACACCAGCATTTCATTATCGTTACCTTCTGAGTGAACGGGGAGGCACAGGCTAGACAGGCCCTCTCTGCTGTCGCTGGGCTGTCCAGGGAAAATGGGCCACTGAGACCGGACTCTGAGCGGGCGGCGGCGACGGCGTCCTTGATGGCGAAGAATACTGAGCTGCCCAGGAAGAGGACGGGTTCTCCGATACCCTGCAGGGACAAAAGACCATCTGTAAATTTACTTGTGAAGCAAAAACAGTGACAATGTGACTGTTACCGGCCATTGCAATTATTAATGAATATTAGTATTAAGAGAAAAAGGGCTAAAAAAAAGAGAGAACAAAGTAAACAAAAGACACCTTTGAGGAGTAGATGGCATGGGGATTCTGGGAGTCTGACAGCAGATAGACGTTGAAGCGAAGCGGCACGTCGCACACTGCAGGGATCTTATACTGGGAAGGGCCGCGAGTGTACAGGAGCCCGGAGGGAGAAAACTTCAACTCCTCCAGAGTGTAGAGACCCAAACCCTGCATGAACGCTCCTTCAATCTGAGAGAGGGACGAACGTATGGGGGAGAAGGGACGTGGTGCTCATTATAGAAAACAACTTACAATTCAGATGATTACACACGAGTGAAAACATCACTAGGATTCTTTTTCATTCACTTTCTCTCAATAGATCCCTTTCACCTAATTCTTACACACTGATCCTGCTTTATCGTCTATTTGACTCTAAATGGAACCATAATTTACAAAACGAATTAATACTAGAACATATTCAGATGAGTGAAATTATAAGGAAATGTTGGTACATAAATGATCGTAAAATAAATGATCACCAGACTTTCTACAGCAAAGTGTAAAATTAAATGCGTCCATTGCTCTACAAGGAAATCCATCAATCTAGTCTCACCTGTCCGATGTCCACAGAAGGGTTCACACTCCTGCCGATGTCGACCACAATGTCCGTCCTCAAAGTCTACAAGATGCAAATAATACAATTCTTTCAGCCTCGTCTTTAAACCCAAACATTCCAATTACGATGTTTGAAAGGTTAAAGCTGTGCGTTTGACCCTGAAGTCTCCAGTGAGGCAGTCCAGCTCCACCTCGCAGCAACACGCCCCGAACGTGAAGTAAGCGTAAGGCTGACCCTCCATCTTGTCCCAGTCCATGTAAAGGTCCAGACCTCTGAGGACAACAAGAATCCGTCATCCCTCATACCAAGCGTCTTCAGGTAGAAGCATGGTAACGCCAGGTCTGAATAAGTTCACTGTTTATTGGTTCAGTGTCTCACCTGTAGAATCCAGTGGCTGACAAACTGATTCTCTCGAAAAATGCTGCCTGGACCTGAGAGACAAAAAGAAATAGATTCATGTCTCTATGGCAGGTGTTTGATGAAGTGCTACATTTTTCCATTTGATCCTTCAGGAGCAAGCTTACCCAACTCTCCCATGATCCTTTGGGGTTCTTCTGCCTGACTGGCTCCAGTCGCCGGTACAGAGTCTGGCAGGCATCCTGAACAAAATAATTTGAAAAAGATTCGTACAAATGTTTTTTTATCATTGCCAATGTGTCCTTTCCATATGAGTCTCAATTCAGCAGCGATGCAGAATATCTCAACGCAGGACCTGGACGTTACCTTGACCGCCATGCCATTGGCGTCTGTGCCAAAGGAAGCACCAGAGGGGCAGGTGTTGGGAACAGTGTTGGTGCTGGTTTCACTAATGTGAATCTTAGAGGGCGGGATGTGAAGCTCCCGGCTGGCAACCTTACAGCACACAGGACACAGACTGTGAGCTTATAAGATAATACGATTTTTGGAAATGTAAAATGTGGAAAATGAAAAAAAAAAAAAAATCCCCATTGTTACAGATGGCTATTGTACCTGCTGCATTTTAGTGTGGATTCCCTGACCCATCTCCGTCCCACCATGAGTTACCAGAACAGAGCCGTCTTTATAGATGTGGACCAGAGCAGCTGCCTTTTACACAAACACACAGAAAAAATGTCTTCATATTCGTGTAGCAATATTCTCACAAAGAGTAAAAAAAATGTTGTAAAGGACAAGTTAACCTGGTGGATGCATCTCTGATAAAAATTTAAAGCTGAATCTCAGAGACCTGATTTAAGAAGCTCTCCCCAAACGCGATGCCAAATTTAATGGGGATGATGGACATGCCCCTCTTCTTCCAGCGGCTCTGTTGGTTAAACTGGTCGACGGCTCGGCGGCGGGCGCTGTAGTCAGACTTGGCCTTACATTCCTCCCAGCAGCGCAGCATATTCTCTGGGCTGAACTCAAACTTGTAGTGGGTGACTGACACCCCCTTGTACATGTTGGTCTCCCGAATCTGTTGGAAAATGTAAAAACTTAAAAAATAAGATATGAACCTAAGAACGCTGGAGGTAGAAGTTCTGAGAAGGGCTGCAACATCACCTACTGGCAATTGGCTGTAACTGCAAGTTAAAATGATTTTATTTCCTAAAGTATCATTTTGAGAGTAGCATTTTATAGTTTTCATAGTATTTGATTTTATATCGGAGTATTCAGTGTATGTATCTGATGCACAAAAGTAGAATGTGATGTAGATAATATTAGGCGTGACCTGAAAGGATTTCAGTGGTGGCAACAGTGGGATAGATATTTTTTCTCTAAGTCAAGTTTTCTGCCTGTTGTGTAAATGTTCTATAAAATATTGTTGTCCTTTCAAATTAATATAAAAATCTCTTTGCGGCAGCACTGCGTTTAATATGAGTTTATTTTATCAGGTTTTATTCTGCAGTCCCTAACGCTAACTGACTTCCAGCGTCCCCATATCAACCTGTGCAAGATAAAATTGCATCAATCTTCAGAATATGACCTGGTCAGCAGGGCGTCCCAGCAACGCAGCCACGTCGTTGACCATGTTCTCCACAACCATGACGCTCTGGGGCACGCCGAAGCCCCTGAAGGCAGTGTTGGAGGGCAGGTTGGTCCTGCAGGCGGCGCCGCGGCCTCGCAGGTTGGGGATGTTGTATGCATTATCCATGTGAAGCAGAATCTTCTCAATTACCTGCAGAAGGAAGAAAATCAATGAGAGCATTTTTACGTTTTTGTGGTTGAAAACTCTGAGCGCCATGAAAGTAAAAAATCTCTTTCACCAACCAGAACAGATTCATCGACAGTGTTCCCAGCATTGGCGTAGTACTGGATGTCTGCCGCCATGATCCTTCCATCATTCATGAAACCAACCTGAAACAAGCAGCAAGCAACCGTCAGGGTTTATTTGAATCTATGCTGAGATTAAACCACAACTTCCCCAACAGTCAGATCATATCTGAATCTTATTTTCATTTCACTTCTCATTAGTCTTTATTCCAGACTCCTGTTCTCTGAGTCTTGGTGCATGTGTGAGACACAAAGCGCAGGAACAATGAAACAACTGGAAGTATCCAGAATTGCCGTCAGAACTATCTTTGCATCACTTCCAGAGAAACAGCCTCAAATTGGACTCAAACAACAATTTTACGAACCTGAAAATCTAGAGTGTCGTTGTACCTTGTACTTTCCCAGGACAGGATGACGAGCTCCCGAGATCAGCATGTCCTCACCTCGCTCCAAAACACACCGGACTGCGCGATTGGTCCTGGACGAAAGATTGAAAACACCAACCATCACAACTTCCAACCTTTATATGATTTGAGTTCATTTCAATTTTTTCAAATTCTCATTCTGGCTTGTAAGGTCAAATAATACCCAGAAAATTCAGTCCACCTACTTCCATGCAGCCACAGAGGTGATACAAGCCAAGATGGCGGTTTTAGTGACCTTCCCTCCGAATGCTCCGCCTATCCTTTTGACGTGACAGGTGACTCGGTTTGATGGGATGCCCAGTGTCTCAGCTATCGCATCCTGCAGTCAGGAAAATAAGACAGAAAGAAAGCCTTTCAGCTCTGACTGTCATTTTATTAAGCAGTCTCTAAAATGCATTTTGGATCAGATCTGTTCTTTAAGAAAGACAACAGCCAGTGTCCAGGCGTCTCGGTGCACCTGAGTTAAAGTCGGCCACTGTGTGGAGACGTAAGCGTTGATCTCCGTCTCCTCGCCAACAGGAACCACCAGCATGCTCTGAGTCTCCATGTAGAAATGCTCCTGGCCGCCCAGTCGAACCTCGCCTGAGGAAAACAGTTACAAAGACAGTCAGTCTTAACTTTTCCTCATAATTTATGTACAGAAACTGATGCAAAGAGAAATTTACCTTCATAAACATTATCAACACTTTTAAAGGCCTCTGTTACATTTCCAATCTTGATCATCCTCTGTGGCTCAAAGAAAGAGGATTTTTCAATGGCTTCCTGTCGCAGTGGAAGAGGACAAACACCACGAGGAAATTAAATCATCAATACTGAGATCAGAAACATGTCTAATTGATTAAAGGGTGAATTTATTCCGAAAAGACACAAGACCTAATGTGGTTCTTTCATTTTGACCATAAAAAGTTGCAGCTAAGCAGTGTTTCAACTCAAACATTATTTCAAATTCCAAAGTATTAAAAGGCACAAATATATCAGGCTTCTGTATCAGACATGGTCACGGAGAACATTTCTCTCATGAATAGACCTCTGTGGTGAACACGGGATCCGGCAGATCTTCGTAGCTGATCTTCACGGCTGCTGCACCTCGTCTGGCGTGCACCCTCGTATCAGCGACAACTGCACACAACATCTGACCGATGCACGACACCTGAAGACACACATCGGTGGAGATAAAACCACTGTTGGCTGATATTAAACAAGGTGATCACAACCCCAGAGGTGTTGAACCTGAAGGACTGTTCCATAAAGAAATTTTAATGTATTGACACGTTAATGATGCATATCCAACAAAATTATTTGAAATAATACATTTGCAATATTTAGTAAAATACTGTTTAGTCATGCATCAATGTTTACATGTCAGTATTTTAATTATTTAATTAAATTTTTCAATATCTTCGTTATCATATGTATTACTATTTATCATATACCTATATAATTAATATCTAATAATTTGTATTGGGTATATTATTGGTAACACAAAGTACTTTTTGACCCAAAATATACATTTCATTACATGTTTCTTGATATTTTTGCCTGTTTTGGCATCTCAGCCAAATATTATATAGAAATAACTAAAAATGAACAGCTAAAAAACAAAAACACACAAACATATATGCTTTACCTCAGTCTCAGCGAGGAGCTCCTCATGATATCCCAAAAACGTACGGACTTTCTTCCCAGGAATATCTTTGGCTGTGATGACATCGATGACACCAGGATGCCGCAGAGCCTCGCTCACATCGATCCCCCTGGTGGACAAAAGACACATTTAAAAAAGGATGAGGAGATTTGAAGGAGCCAGTGACTACGTGACAGGAAACAACCCAAATCGACACTTGCATGATTTTAGCGTGTGCTCGAGAGCTAGTGACCAGAGCCAGGAAGAGTTCCCCATCTGTTCTGGGAATGTCGTCGCAGTACACGGCTTCACCGGTGGCCTGGCTGATGGCAGAGCGATGCATTATGGGACGGCCCACTGGATCCTGGTTGTTCTGGTCCTTTGGCACATGCTGGAGGAGGAGATGAGGAAGCCGTCAGCTTTATCTCACAATCTAACTCTTATTTTTTAAGATGTAGAGATACATTATGTTCGGACCTGAAACTCCTGCCGGCTGGGTTGGATCTCTCTGGGTAAAGGTTGCATCTTCTCAGGAAGCTGATCTGTGATCACATTCTGTAAAAGGTAAAAACTCTTCTCAGTCGCTTGCTTCAGCAGTATTCACCATGTTGCATTGAAGATATACCATTTCTCTGAGCTTCTGGAGGATCTCCAGGTTAAACTTGAAGAGGAAGCTGAGAGTCAGTGACCGCCGAAACTCAACTTTCCCTCCTGGAGTCGAGGGAGGGAGAACCAACTCATCCAGGAGGACGTCATAGGCCTGGCTGAGGACGTCATCGTCCCATGGCCTGAGGGAAAGACAAGGGAAACCCTGAAAGGTTTTTCATTGTTGGTGTTTTTAATTTTCAGCTGTGTTGAAAGTGCTTCATGTCTCACACATGCACCAAGAGTTAGAGGGTTCAACAAGAATGAAACTGAATTTTCTAGTTTCTTCAATCCACTTCTAAAAATATTGATTATCCCACATTGAGCAATACATTTCACACTGACCTCTTGATGAGAGCTGCGCAGGTTTTGGCAGCACTCACTGTGGTCGATCCCATTCCTCCAAAATAAATACTGACGTCCTGTACCACTCGAGATCCCTCAGAGAAAAACACCCTCATCCCTGTTGTCACAGTGGCAAAGGAGCTCTCCTTCCTGGGAGCCTGACGAAAAGCTCGAACAAACTCCCCCTGCAGGACAAACAGGACATTACATCACACTTTTACGTATGTTTAAGGGCATCGGAGCGAAGACAAAAATGCAAACGGACAAGTTTTTGTACCTTTCTGGAAAAGGGAATGAAAACAGAGAGAACGATGTCTTCAGGTTTCAGAGCGGTTTTCCCAAAGCTAACAAAGAAGTCCTGATGCAGAGAAACCTCCCGTCTTCCTCCTGGTGGATTAAGAAACTGCTTGTAAATCAGGATTCAACTTTTTTTTTTTGACATCTGAGTTCTAAAAGGCGTCACAGGTTTTCTAATGTCTCAATAAATCCTCACCGCTGGAAATTACGCTCAGTTTGCAGTTCCCCGCAGCCAAAACTGGGTTCAGGTCTGAATTAGGGTACGCGCTCATGATGTTGCCTCCGAGAGTCTAAATAAGAAAACAACAATTAACAGACAGAAAATGTATTGATTCAAATCCTTTAAAACCAAAGGAGAAGAAAGGGAAGTCACACAGAAAGAAAAGATGGAGGAAGGAAGGGAAAAGAGAAACAGGCATAGGTGCATCTCTGACTGAATATACATCAGCAGTGTAAGACTGAAGTAGACCTACAGCGACGTTACGGATCTGTTGGCTTCCCAGGTTCCCCAGCTGCTGGATCATGGCTGTGAAGAGTTCGGTCTTCTCCTCTGGAAACTGAGGAAGCAGCTTCTCTAGAAGAGAGCGGACCTCGGACAGACTGCAACCTGCTCCCAACCAAACACCTGCAGAAAACACGAGAGTGATGATTAAACAGTTTCTTACATTTCTGGAGAGTTTCATGAGACAAATCACTGGTAGACACTAAAAACACTGAGATCATTTGTAAAGCACAGTTACAGTCTGTGTGAGAAATTCTCAAAAACATGGAGACAACAGAGTGAGGTTACCCACCCTGTGGCGTCTGAGTGACCTCGAACAGCTCCGTCACTCTGGTCGGGGATATTATCAGCGGATGCACGACACCCTTGAACTTTATATCTGGACCTTTAACGTAAAGCAGAGAAAATAAAGTTTAAATCACTTATTTTTCACAACATTATCAGAGCTCACATTCAGCAATTATCCATAAGCCCAGAATAATTCTGTGAATAAACTAGAGCTAGACTTAGCCAGGGGACGTCTCAGGAATGAAAAGTAAGTAAGTCAAAAATCCTTAATGCTCGGGCTCTAGAAAAAGGAATCATTCTTTGCATGACACTCATCGGTGGTTCTCGTCTTAACCTGTGAGATTATTTTTTCAGTCTGTCTTCAAAGTGCAATATATTTCTACTCATCACAAGAAACACATAAGACGTTGGAGCACAGTTAGACTCCAGCTGCTGCTATTTGCCTGCGACTTTGGCCTCCATCAAACCGTGAACATTCATGTTGCCTCACATTAGACTTCTGCGACAGTGCATTGGCTCATCATCGCGCGTGCTCAAGGTCATGAATGGGTCGATAATTCAACTCTTTTTGTAATTCTACCTGTAAACAGTGCTTTTAGATTCAAATCACTTTATTACTAAAGGTTTATTACTTATTGTCGCTCTCAGAATATATATTTAGAGATGAATATTGTTTTAGAAAATGACTGAATTGTACCAGTTGATTATTTTGTCCCTCTGTTTGGCACAACTGAAAAATCACAGTATGAAGTTCATGTGATTTGTGTTTTCAAATCTATAACTAAGCCTCATCGGCTTAGTTATAGATTTGAGTTAGAAATAGTAACGGGGAAGTCATTTATTCATGTGTGTTCAGCCTGTGGTGGTAAATTGATGCAACAGACAAAGCGCAAACATCAAATTGAAAAGCATGATGTGTCTTTCCGACGTTCACCTAAGTTGGTGTTTCCCATGAGCAGCGGAGCTTTGGGGCTGCTCCTCTTCAACTGCACCAGCTCCTCCAGAGAGGCAGGGAACACGCAGGTCATCCTCTCCCCGTGAAAGGTGAGTGTCTGTGGGTTCGACGCCTCCGCCATCAGCTTTGGAGAGAGGGACATTCTTATACCGCCATTATTGTATTTACACAACATTAGTGTAAAGTTGTTTTTTTAAGAAATGGGAAATTAAATTAGCCTCTTCTCTTAAAGTGCTGACACCCTGTGTGAAACTATATCTGTAAACTCACGATCAGCTCAGGAGGGAAAATCAGCTCCTGTGTCGGGTCCAGCGGCACAAACGCTTCCTTATCAAACAGCTGTGGCTTTTCCTCGACATGAAGAGGCAGAAATGAAATATATGTTGAAATCTGATCAGGTTGATTTAAAAATAAGTTACATTAAGTAAAAAAAAAAAAGGCAAAGAAAAGGACGAGTTGGGTTAAATCTACAAGAATTAGAATCACAAAGAAATTATGGAGAAAATATAATTGAGCAGAAAGCGATAGATCATAAGTTTGGAAGTGAAAGAGAAAAGAAAAAAGAAAAGAATGAACTCACCTGCTCTGGCTCATCAGTATCTTTCTCTGCGTTGAGGCAACAGTTTCCGGCTCCATTGGCTTGACAGCAGTTGGTTTCCTGTTTATTCATCCATTCAATCAAACTTTATTAGTAGAGCAGTGCTTCACAAATGACTGATGAGCCGAAAATAAGACAAAACGCATAACAAATAAGAATAATAAGAATAATGATGATAAAAAGAGAATGAATGATTCATTTTGCATAGAAGTAAAAACACAGTTTCACATCATATTTTATTTTACTTTCCAATCAGATCTGAAACTCTGGCACTGTGAAAAGAACACGTCGTACTGACAGAGTAAGATACAGTGATGTGAAATGATAAAACTGTGACACGACATTATCATGCATCTCAGCATTTCATGAGTTATGTCAGAGGCAGTTGACGGGGCACTGAGCTTTGTACCTGACAGAAGGTCCGGCAGCCATCAACAATGGGGCGATATCCAGTGCACCGACACAAATTGCCTGAATAGCAACAACACACAGTGACGAGGTGTTTCAGATATATGTGCGTTTACCTTGTTGGCATTGACAACAAACGGTTATCCTAGTTTTCTCATTTCGCTGAAGCCATCGAGTGTTCATCGCTGCTTCTCACTGGTTTGATTAATGAGACACAACAAAGCAAACGAACCAGCCAGAGCCTGAGTGATGTCGTCCATGGAGGGCTGAGGTTTGTTCCTCAGCAGAGCGTACATGGACATCACCATCCCCGGAGTGCAGAAGCCACACTGGGAGCCATGAGCCTTCGCTATTCGCTCCTATAAACACAACACCAGCCGTTTTCAAACCTATGTCTGCACAAATATTTAAAGCATTTTCACAGATGAGGGAATGTATTCAAAGATTTATTCACGTTTAAGTAGCAAACAACAATGAGGAAGCATGATCCAGCTCTGACCTGTACTGGGTGGATCCTGGTCTTGGTGCTGCCGATGCCCTCCACCGTGGTGACTGCGGCTCCATGGAGCTGACACAGCGGCAGGAGGCAGGCGTTCGCTGAGTAATGTCTGACGATTACATGAGGGAAAACTGTGCTGGTGCATCTGACATGTGTGCAGGGGCGAGAAACTGGATTTAACTATGGGCTCAGTTTTCTTTAGCATTATTCAATGAGGGGACATAGTTACAGATTGTAGGAGAGCCATTAAATTTTATTTTTAAAATATTATTTCACTTACAAATGTGGCCTGGATCCAGGGCACGGGGTGAGTGGGGTCCCCATTTTTTTCATAGTGCTTTATTTTATTATTACTATAATTAGTGTATATGTGTTTGCACGAGTCCAGAGAACAAAGTGACAATATAATGAAAAAATGAGTTGTTGGCTTGAGATAGTGAGACTTGAGATGTTTTTGCTCTCTGGTTAAACCTTGAACTAATGATTTATAGACATGTCCATAACTAGTGCTATCACCTCCCAGCAAGGTTCTTAGTTTGAATCTTGCTTTGACCAGAGTTTGCATGTTCTCCCTGTGTCTGCGTGGGGTTTCTCCAGGTCCACGTGGTTTAAGATAAAGGATACATGATGGTTTTGGTGGCCGGTTGATAGCGAGACACCATGACGGTGCACGCACCGCAGCCTCCGCCTCCGCAGCCATACTTGGTTCCAGTCAACCTCACTGGAGTCACAGTCAAGGAAATAAGACAGGCAGTGAAACAGCAACAGGTCATGTGATTTATGAAACAGAATCATACAACTAATGTATACAACTTTATTTGTGCTGGTGGATTTAAAGATTTAAAGGTGGGAAGGATACGTTTCTCTCTGAGGAAGGATAAAAGCATAATCTCCGGGTCGGCATGGTTCTCTGTTACCTGTTTGGACAGAAAGCAGAAGGATACAGGAGTTTGATCATCAAGGACTTTGTACGTAATGAGCAGGATTATTTATTCTCCAGAGAGCTAACAAGAAAAGCTAACACAGGAGATGTATGATTCATTTTTCTCGTTCTAGATTTTGTGCTGCAGCATCTATGATCACCTGGATGTTTCTGGGACACATGTACTGACACAGGACGATTCTAAATTTCATTACATTGCAAGGGTGGAAAAAGTTTCACCACATAAAATACACAGTATTACATAAAACAAAGTATTATAGATTTGCCGCTGTAGTTTTAATTAAACACTTTCTATTAGCTTATTACTAGTTGTTAATGTATTTGTTAAACCTGGAAATACTGCTTTACTTTTGTATAACCTTTATACTTACTTTTATATGTCGGACTCATCTATTGACTATTTTTATGATGGATCAATCTGCTTATTTCTTGGTAAATTAATTTTTTGCTCTGTAAAAAAATCTGGAACCATTCAAAGTCTATATTTTTCAGTGGAAATAACTTATTTAACAACCTTTCCTAGATGTTTTTTGAGGAAAATCATTTCAGCTTTTGTAATTTCAAGAGCTCTTTAAAAACACACAGTTCTCTCTGAAATGTAGCTGAGTAAAACATTTAAAGTTCATATTCTACTAAGCCCGATTCATTACTTATTGGTACTGGAGTAAAAGTACTTTTAAGTTTGTTATACAAACTGACTGTTGACAAGTTTTTAAGCACAGTGAATGTCACTTCTTGCAGAACTGAGTTAAAACTTGTTAAATAAAGTCAGAATTGAAAACCTGATTCTCAGCCTGACAACGCTCCTGAAGCGAAAACCAACTCAGAGGGAAACTACTGAACCCGAATACGACGACAGCACCTGCTGCATTTACCGTGCGCACACCGAACGAACCTTTTTCCCGTTGATGAAGAAGCGCAGAGAGTCTCCGTGTCTCTCAGACATGTTGGATCTCAGCTGTGGTTTCTGTGACTGCAACACCCGCGGAGAGCTCCGTGAATCCCGCCATCACACTTCCGACTGTGCACACTTTCAAAATAAAACACTGAAACATGGTAAACACTGCAGAGCGTGCAGGGGGGGGGGGGTTAAAGGGGATCACTTGAATATAAAGGAACCCTCATGATGTTTTCACTGGTGTGTTTCATCTGAATTGTATGAACTGTTGTTTTCTTTATATGTTTTATATGTGTTCTGTGACAGTTCAAAGAAAAGTCCAAAAATGTATAATATAAGAAATATCTACATCTGCTCCACTTTGCAGCAGTTTTACAATGTTTTAATAATTAATCCGACCTCTGCTCCATAAAGGAGAAGGGCATCATGGTTAAAGATAAATCATTCACTGGCTTATTGATTTATTTTTCCCTCTGAGTCCCGATCAGTCTTTGAACTGAGAGTGTGTCGCACTGAGATGTTGTGATGATGCTTGTTTGTCAGTGAAGAACCGATGAAATGAAAAAGAGAAAAATGGAAACAAACACATTTGTTTAGTCAGATAGTGCAGGTGGAGACTTGTGCCGTAAGAGGGCGCTAGAGGCAAAGACAATTTAAGAAATGTCAGTTCAGGAAAAAATAAATCTGAGAGAAGTAAAATGGGACGAAAATAGCTTTTTCCTCCTTTTTGTTTTCTTCTTCTTTTTTAAATGTCTTTTTACCTTAAACATTATCAGGTCCTCAGTAGGTTTAGTAAAGTTATCTGTACTGTATGTATATTTTTAATGTTATGCATAGTTGTAGTTATTTGTAATCTGCTGTGGTTGTGTCTTATTTGTTGTTGTGTCTTCTTATTTGTCTTTGACTTTGTGATTTGCACATCAGGGCCACCGCACAGTGCTGATATTGAACCTGACAGCACAGCACATACAACAGAGTGTGGGAAAGAGTGTTGGAAGCACTCAGTCATCCCTGTCCCTGTTTGATCAGCTCTGAGTTTATTTACTCAGCTTCCAATACAGGTTAAACATAAAACAACTCCACCTTTTCTCAGAGGATTGAGTTTCTTTCACTTATTACACCAGGTTTCATTCCTGAGGATAAAGAAAACCCCTGGAAGACAAAGAAAGCATATCTTATATTACAGTTTGGCTTCTGCTTCCAGTTTCTAATTAAATCACTTTTGGGGCAGTGTTGGGTGTTTTCCTCATTCTAACATACATGGTTACAGTCGAGCACATTCCTGCTCTGTGCACAGACAGATTTGGTTTAGATTTACAGCTTAAGACGCAGGTCAAAAGAGCCCCAGCCTCATAACACACACAAACACACACCTCAGGCTCCTGACGTTCAAACAGTTTCCAGGAAACTCTTGTCCTGCAGGTTTGTGCAGTGAAAATGTGCAAAGTGCTGTTTTGGCCCTAATACATATGTCAAGTTACATTCTCACATTTCCAGTTCAGTTTCATAGTGATGTGGGATTTAAATGACAAATTGATGAATATTATGATTTTTAATGAACAATGTAACTATGGTATATAAGTTTTACTGAGCAATAGCGCCCTCTGCAGCCACACATCGTGATGATTCCCGATGAGCTCTGAATCTGAGCAATTAAAGGTACAAGATGTAATTTCGGCCACAGGGGGTCTCTTAATCAAAACAATAATAAAAAAGACCTTGTTTGATGACATCCTGAACCAGCGTGGGATCATGGAAGTTGTCTTATTACCATCATTACGAATAAAAATCTACCTGAAGCTTGTAAATCATGGTCACGGTTTAATATGTTTTAAAAAGTTTAACTTAAACAGAGTATATATTCTTTGTAGCCACATTTTATTTTTCATTTGTCTTGCTACCTAATGTCTTTCCTCTTTTCTTTTCACTGGGAAAATCAGCTTGAAATGTGCTACTTACATAAAATGTATTATTATTGTTTGCTGAGATCCATAAAACGTTTTCTTAGATGAACTGAAGGATTCAACACTGATTTAAGTACCATGTTCGGTGGGTCACGTGCACTGCTGTATATTTGTGCAATCTTATCTGAACAGGCCCAGACCCGCTGTGCAGAACATGAGGGACTTTGTTTTTCCATTGCTGTGACGTGAAGTTATTCTGGGCCGAGTCGTCAACTATCTCCTGTCATCTACTGAAAACAAATAAATCTTAAATCGAGATGCTTCTCCCTCCTCCTCTTCTTTATTGATGATGTGATTCCTCTTGTTGATCAATGTTCTGTCTCCTGGTTAATCTCTTTTAAACCCAGCAAACCTTTTCTTTTTGATTTAGAAGTATTAAAAACTAATTATCTAAACTTCAAGTTAAACTTTATTTGGTGAACTATGATTTTTTCTGCGAGGTGTCACAAGAGACACTTTTCTTTGGAGACGCTATAACCAAAGCACGTACGGCTGAGCAGCTCTGCCAGTTTTCAGCCACACTGGACGGGCAGTGGCAGATAATTTCCCTCCATAAGTACAGCTTACATGAGCCAAGTGAGGGAACTATCACTTTTGTTGACTTATTTGGAAATTAAACCTTCAGACCATGAGGTTGATAGGAGGAAAAAATGTCCTGAGTGATCGGAAAAAGTTGTGGATTCGACCTCGTTGATGATCTAAGTTTGTGATGTTTGAGGAATTACGTCAACAGTCCTGTGAAGTTACTTTTCTGCTCCACTTAAAGCAACACTATACACGTTTTTACCTTAAACCAGTTCATTTACAATCAGTTTGATGGTTCACTGACTTGGAATGGAGAGAAGGTTTCCTCTTTCATTTCCACTCCTCACTCTGAGCGTTTGTTCTCGTTCTATGTAACTTTGGTGTGTGAATGGGTTTAATTGTCAGAATCAGGTCCAGCAAGAACTGTATCATCTAAAAACACGTAGATCTCCAATATTCACTGAGGAAACGTTTACAATATGAATTCTAAACAGAGTTTGGTGGATTTGTTACAGCGGCAGCTCTTCTGGTCCAGGAAGCAGGGGATCATGGGTAATCAGTTGCGTTGCTCGGACACATAGACCCACAGCATTGGTCACCATGTGTGGCTGCAGAGAGCGCTGTTGTTCAGTAAATATTACAAAAGCTGCTTTCAGACAGTCAGTTGCTCATTTTCTGGAACTTTTCCTGCCAGCACCCAAGTAAAATGTAAAATGTCTCTGAGAATACAGACGGAGAAAGTGAGAGGGCATGTGATTATTGTCATTATTTAACGATTAAAATGGAAATGAACACATTAGAGTGTTTGGAGTCTCCTTTTCTTTCCATTTGGAGTCAAAACATCAAGAGAACAAAGAGCAAGAAGCTGCATTGCTCTAAAAAAGTTGGATTAAACATTTCAGTTGGAAATGTATCTGGAAAGGAACTGAAATTTTAGACTTCACTTCATTAAACACAAAAACAGTTTACGACAATAACTTGAAAACGGTGGGAGACATATAAGGGTTTCAGCGTGTTACAGTTTATTTTGGTATCTCCCAGGAGGGTGCTGGCAGAGACGGAGACCCGCCCTCTGGATTACAGAGGTGAGCTGTGTAATTTAACATGTTAATGACACGCTCGACCAAACAGCTGCCATTAAAGTTATAAATCTGTCTCATGTCGCTCTGCATTTACATCTACTCCTCAGTTTTCCCTTTTCCCTGTGTCATACAGACCTTTGGCTTCCGATGTCTCTTAAAAGTTTATTTATAATTTTTTCTCATTTATTTTATTTTAAGGTTTCTTATTTTCTTGTATATGTTTTGCCGAGGCTTGGTTGATATCTTGATACCTGCAGATAAAAAAGATGAAAGGTTCGGTTTGACACTTAACACAAAAAACGGAAATTTCTCCAAGTTTTTTTCAAAAATTCCATGAATAATATTCTATAATATATCTTTTAAATGATAATAATGTATTTTGTCATTTATGAGCATTCAATTCTATAATAAAAACATGAAAGCTCCAGAGCAGCCACTAAATGGACCTTGTTTTAAAAACAAGAATAAAAATGTAAGCTTCAGAATCTTAAAATCTTTCTTATGTCACTACAAACAAGTTTTATCATGTTCTGTTTGGCTCTTTGTTTGGCCCTTGATGCATTTTGACAGTGTTTCCTGTTCATGCCCTGCAGGACCAGTTTAAGTTCCATATTCCACGTTTAAACCCTTAATTTGACACAAAATAACGTGTTGATGACTCTCATTTAGTTCCTCTCTCCCAGACTCCCAGCCTGTAATTAAAATGATAATGAGCCACGTTTCAAAGAGGCCTGTGACGTCAGCCGTGACTCTGGTTTCACCCCGACACACGTCTGGCAGGGGGAAACGCAGCCGGATTAGCCTCTGCCTGAACTGGCTCGCAGTGGGAGGGAGGATTCAGAAGCAACTGGAACAGCAGCACATATTTGCATTTTAATGGGACGAGTTCATTTCCAAAGAGTTATTGATCCATTTTAAACCAAAGAATAGAAATGATGGTGCATTCAGAGAGGATTTCAAAAGTCAGCGAGATGAATGGAGGACATTCTCTCAGTGTTTACAACCAATACTTCTGCAGTGATGCTGATCTTAGGTCTCATGTTGGGATGTGAGAACAGTGTACATCTGTAAATCATAAGAGTTTAGACCAGAGTTTAGAGACAAAAACCTACGTATCTGACTTTCTGTAGAGATAAAGACATCGGAGTTTAAAATGACTAAAACCTGGAACTTAAACCAGTTCAATAAGTAGGACGATGACCTCAATAAAGGTCATTTTAAAGCGTTGGAAGTCAGACACTATCTCAGTTTAACACGTGTCCAGAAATGAAGCAGTGCAATGTATTTTTTAAGTGTGTGCCCTGTTTTTGTCTGTTGGAATTTTGTGCCAAATTGTGGAACATGTCAATGAGACAACGAAGAAAAGAAACTGGAACTTTCATTCCTGAAAACTGAAATCTCTGTGGCTCAAATTTACATCCTTCAATTATCTATAGCACTTATCATTTGAGGGTCTTAGGGAGAGCTGGAGCCAATGTCAGCTTACATTGGGCGAGAGGCCATCACAGGAGATCACGCATAAGCTGCTTTCAGACATGCACTGAACTCTGGAGAACATCTGGAGGGGCTGTGTGTGTGAATGCAGATGTCTGAGAGCAGGGAAGATAAAAACACGTCTCTGCAGCAGAATTAATTCATTATGTCCCTCCTCTGCATGGTGCACCACCCCTCACCTGAACGCTCCGGAGATTTGTGTTGATGTAAATGCGTCTGAGCAGAGAAACTCACTCTGCCTTGTTCATGTGTATGAGGTCAATCAACCTAACCCCATTCTGCAAAATACCCGAGGCGGAAGAGGAGGAGGAACCGTCCAGCTCCTTTTTAATGTTTTATCTTAAGTGTTTTTAGGGCAGTTGCAATATTCAACTTGCTTTTACTCTGCATTATTATACCGGGTCTAACATGAGATGTCCTTGTGAACTGTCTTTTGCTGTTTGTTACACAGTGTACTACTAATTCAAAATCCAGACCCGGAGCAGTTTTCTGTCTTTTACAAACTCAGAGCAACAACTAAACTCTAAAATAAACATGACAGAGGCTGGAGAGTAGCAAGACCAACACCCGGTTTTAGCAAGACCTAAATCTTACGTCTCAGATAATAGACTAGAAAAACTGAGATGAACACTCGTAATGCCAAAGAGGAGAGAAATAGCGAGGGCGTCTTTATCGTCGCAACAGCTTTTCTTCAGTCAGACTGCTCTTAAATCTTAAATCCTCTATTTACTCAACACAAGCTGACCTTAACAATAAACAGGTCTGATGCAATAACAGACTTGTCTGCAACACAATGTACAGGAGAGTACTGACTCTGGATCTGTGACCTGATTCACTATTAAAGTGTTTTTGGTCTGACTTTGTCCTTTTAAAAAAATCTGATCTGTTACAGTTCATGTAGAAAATTGGATTTGAGCTCTAAGAGACGATTTGTGTGTTGAGATTTTGAAAAGATATTTATTAAACAGCGAATTCTTAAATGGCTGCTATTAAATATATATATATATTTCACTGTATCAGAGGCTACAGACCTCACACAAGAGGCTTACTGAAAAATAGCCTTTATATTTACTTTAAAACCTAAATATATTCACTTTTCAAACTGAAAAAATGAGAAGAAAACACTTCAGCACCATCTGATATTCTGCCATCAACTAAATTCTGCATCTGACATTAAGCTTGAAAATGTTAAAATAAAGACGCTACGCTCCTGCAGAGCCTCTTCAAACGCCACTCGATGTTTTGAGCGCGTTAACGTCTGCATTCAAAGCTTCTGTATGCTCAGCAGAAATGCAACACTCATCTTGGAATGGCGAGGGCGGACGTGTGAGAGATTATCATGCAGGAGAAACGCACAGATCAAATGTAAAATCCCATTCGCAGCCACCCACAGAAACATAGAAGTGGAAGGAGGAAGGAGAGGAAACAAAGGAAACATCTGAAACAGCTACGCTCTGTCAGCGGTTTGAAAAGAAGAAGCCTAATCGACTGAGTCTGGGTATATTTATATTTACATATATGGATGAAAGACACAGAAACAAGGCTCTGGATTGAAAGAAACACTTAAAAATACGTTAAAAATATAATTCCTTAAAATGTCTAAAAAGGACTAGAGCTATATTTTTGTTGACTTGCGTGTTTACATTTTCTAAAACGTTTCCAACAATGTTCTGAGAAATGGACATATTTAGTCAAGTTACTGGGACGTTTCCGTATCTCTGCTTCAACTTCAAACAACATACGATGAAGAAAAAACACACTGGACATCAGGAACTGTTAAAAATATATTTGTGATGAGCAATTAATTTCCTATAGCTTTTATTTTATATATGATCTATATTGGATGTACAGCACCTTGAGCATTTTTTTATGAAAGGTTCTGTCAAAATATTATTGTTACTGGTACAGTCACCGAGGGTCATATGTCAGATCCAATCAAAAGTTAAAATATTTATTCCCGGATACAGTGACGTCCGAGACTTGAACCAGTGACCCTTCAGTCTGTAAACCAACTCCCTGCTCCGGCTTAGTTAGATCATTCACATAAATCAAAACACAAGCATATTCTTTTTCTTCCAGACCATTAAATCTCAGAGGAGAGATTAAAAAAAAAAGCGTCTTATTTTCAGGAGCACATTGTGTGAAGAGTCCAATTACACTAATCTGTCCCAGTGGAGCAAGAAGAGAATCAGTGATTACACTTTGACATGACAGCGACTCTCCTCTTGTGATTCTATGTTGTTATACAAACCATAATAATACGACAGCGATGGCACAAAGGTAAATTTGGCACAAGGAAAAAGTGAGTAAACATCCAGGAGGACAACATGTACTTTGGTCTCGATAAAACACAACAGTGACTACCGTATCTTTTCCTCGTGTGATTCTTTAAATATATTCATGAGAGACAAACTGGACCTTTACATCTGACCATCGGAGCGATAATGGAGGAAGTGAATACAATAAGTTCAATTTAGTTTTATGAAATACGTCTGTCGTCAATAACAATTTGGGAGGAACTCTAAGAGCCTTTTGTAAAAAAAAGTAATTTAACCTTTATTGTTATATTGCCTTCAAGACAGCGACACCCACTGGTCAGAGGCATAATGTTTTCAGGTTGTCTTTATTGCCGTCCCATTCTTGTGAGCACGATATTTCAAGAACACCTTGATGGAATTTCTTCAAATTTGGGACAAATGTTCACTTGGATGCAAAGATGAATTGTGTAGATTGGGTTGTCGAAGGTTAAAGGTCAAGGTCACAGTGGCCTCACAAACATGATGAACATATCTCAAGTCTGCCTTTAGGAAATTTCTACAAATTATGACCAGTCGTTAATTGGACTTAAAGAAAAACTGATTAGATCTCAGTGGTCAAAGGTCTGGTAAATAAAGGTATACTAAAATGGTGAACAAAAATGTTAATATATTGCTTTTTATTTGAAAGGAAAGCTATCTTAAGTCAGCAAATAAGTGAAGATAGATGATTTATACTGTGATCATTTCCCACCCTGATTAAACCTTTGGAAATCAAACACAAACCACACAACAAACAAGCTCAATAACAAAGAGTTTAATCCCAAAAATACTTTTTTTCCCATTTTGGCTTGTCATACATTGTTTGGTCTTGCTGTATCTCGGCTGAAACACTACACTGTATAATTTACACTGTCTGAAATTGTGGCTGTCATGCAATATCTGATCACAGCTCGACTGATCATCGGAGATGGATGACACGCCCACGTCGCATTTATGCCGGAAACGTGATATATTGACTGCAAAAAAACCCCATAACATTCGTGACTGTGGCAGTTATGAGTTGGACGTCAGAATTTCAGCGATACACAAATCATCTGTTTGAAAATCGAGCAACATGCTGCAGTGGATGGTTTAGAGTTAATAGTTGTATTATTTGTGGACATAAAGGTGCAGAGATAACATTTGTCCTGTTTTCTGTTTTGTTTTGAGTCCATTTGAGACATTCAACAATCCTTAAGACACAACCTGCTCATGTCGATTTCATACCAACTATTCTGCAAGCTGTCAGTTCTGTCTTAGATACCTACTGAAAATAGGCAGAGCTTGATGCTTACACTGCTGTGGTCTGGGGATACACTTAAAATCCTCACACACATACACTATAGTTTCGTTTTTTTATCATTTAACTGGAGGAAAAGTTTATGATAAAGTTTCATCCAATAAGAGAAAAAGAATTGTTTATAAGCAGCTGAACAGGTTCCAGCCTGTTGGTTTGTTTCACTACGTCGTCATTACAGGGAGACACTTTCCCCCTCGTCTCCGTCCTGTCACTGCCAGCAGGTCGACACAGTGTGGGATGCACTCACAACACTTTCCCAACAACTCTGACAAACAGCTGATTCACAAAATGAAAAATGTCTTTTTTTCTAACACTGGGAATTCTGACCTTTTCTACCAGTTAATCTGAATTTATTCGCGGCTGCATCTGAAATATTTTCCACAGTAGATTAAGGGTTACTCTTCAAACTGGAAAGAAGGGTTGTAACTGACAAATTTTCTTCCTTGATGTCGAGAACAGTATATTGTTATGTAGTCAGAGGAATACGTGTATGTGTGTGTGTCAGACACTTTTGCAAAATGTCAAATGTTGATTTGGAGGCTTAAATCAAACACTAAATTATTAAGATTAAAAAAGTGCATATAGAAGAAATAGGGTTGAAATTATTACTTGATTATTTTCCAACTGTTTCATTGTTGAAGTAGTTTGTTAAGTGTCCCACATAATATCTGAAGAGCTGCTCTTGTGCTCTGAACTCTTGAAAAGCACCAGGAGCAACTGTGGACAGAAGTCCAGGATTCTCTTGTTCTGTCAGTAACAAAAGTTTGATATGTCTTTATCTGTGTTCTGGCCATAAAAAGGGTTTATGTGCAAGAACTTGGCATCAAATTGGTGCCGTTGGAGATTATTTGTAGGACTTTCTGCAGCGAATATACCCCACTGGCTTATTTTTAATGGAAGAACCGCAGCATTACCACTGAGCTGAACAGTCTGGTTGTAAATCAGGAGCAGAACCATGAGAAGAAGAAGCAGAGGAAGCAGTGATAAAATGGTCAATATAGTCTGACATCTGCTGCGTTGCGTAAAGACAGAATCAGCTGTTCACAGAGCTGAGGACCTCAAGGGGAGGGGCAATCAAAGAGGGCTTCTCTGGAATAAGACACACACTCGGAAAATGAGTCAGAATGAAAAGTAACGGGTCATGGGGTACGATTAAAACACTGCCATTGTGCTAATTATTTTGAAAACAGCTTGCTTCTGCAAAGAGATCATGGCAAGAGTCTTATTCGTTCATTTCTGGGTTTATATTTTCACCTCAAAGGGGCAGGGGGGGGGGATAAACACTGGAGGGAAGAGATGGAGCAGTTTGTGTGTCGTCCCAGGGGAGTCGTCTTTGGCGTGACACCACCCCACAGCTCTGAACACCAGCCTGTGCATCAGTGCGTCCCTAATCGCATTTACAACAGTCGCACATCTGTGCACGGCTCACACCAGCAGCAACAGGGAGCCCAGCCAGTAGTGCCACACTCTTTATAACACATCTCTGCTCTAATGTAGGCACCCCTAGAATGAAGCAATCATATTAATACCCCTACATCAGGGACTTACCACAGCTTATAGAGACACTGTCTCCCTCTAAGGAAGTTTCAAACAGTCATCAATCAAGGCACACATCAATATCTTTCCATGGACTTGTTCGGATTATTTTGAGATTCATAAAATCTACTTGTTTACTGCAAATCAAATAAAAAGAAATCAGTCTGGTCTAAGCTGTGTCCCTCTGAGCATGTGGATGAGTTCATACTGCTCATGTGGCATCACTATATATTTATGTTTTCCATCATACATGGAGACTTGAACTGTTTCTGCAAGTCATAATAATGATATTTATGCTTCAAGGTGTTTTTTTATCTGCTACGTATTCTATCACTTTAAAAATATGACTAGAATCCATCCTATAATATTTCAATAGTAAGGATTAATTAGATCCCCCCTCTATCAATCATCCAACGTGCCATCACTGCCTCTTCTTCTTCTGCTTCAGTGACTTCCTCCTCTTCACTATCATCTCATACAGTTTGTCCATGCCCTCATCCAGACCCTCTCCTATGATGGCGCAGGCCGGCTGGACGTGGTACGGGGTGGAGGGGCTCAGCTCGGCCAGGGCCAGCTGCCTCTCGATCTCCCCGACATCCAGCGCCCGGGGCAGGTCCTGCTTGTTGGCGATGACCAGCAGCGGGGTCCCCTGGTTCTCCGAGAACCGGGTGATCTTGTGCAGCTCAGTCCGGGCCTCCTCCAGCCTCTCGGCGTCTACGGAGTCCACCACGTACACGATGCCGTCCGTGCAGCGGCTGTAGGGCTTCCACAGGGGCCGCAGCTTCTCCTGGCCCCCGACGTCCCAGAAGTGGCAGCTGATGCCCCTGGAGGCCCCCGCGCCCCCCAGCCGGATCCTCTCCGTGTTGAAGCCGATGGTGGGCACCGTGTTGACGAACTCGTTGAATTTCAGCCGGTACAGCACAGTGGTTTTACCTGCGGAGTCCAGCCCGAGCATGACTATGTGCAGGGACTGGAAGGCAGCCAAATTGGAGAAACTGTTCCCCATCTTGCAGGCTGGGAGAGAGGAAGAACATGCACCCCCACAGCCCCAGCAGCGAGCGATACCACCGCAGGAGACGCTCAGATGTCCCCTGAGTGATGCATGGCGGGTGATTCCCCTGATGATGAGTCAAATCATGTTCGCAGCAAAACGATCCGCGCGCCTCCGCCGTTCAGCAGCTGAGGAGGGCGCAGCCCCACGTTGCGCGGCGGCACTCCGGCAGCCAGACAAGCCGCAGCATCCCTGGACTCACCCCAACAGCATCAGGCGTCCAACAAAACAGCCAGATCACCGAGACACAACGGCGCGTTTACAGTGCGCACCGCTCTCCAAATGCGTAAATTACGCGCGGCTGAATGTCACATCATGTCTCTGGATGTGTCCAAGTGCGTAGCAGCTCATGCAGTAAAATACACACACACTCAAGTGACAGTGTGTGACCAGCGTGTGACGCGTGGACCAGCCTCTAAACGTTGTCATGTAAAGATGCATCAAGTTACGCATGAACGTGCCAAATGTGGGTTCCGGCAAAAAAACACGTGCCTCACAAATAAAAGCCTCGTCCGTTTCAGGTCAGACACAAACCGATGGTATGGAGCAGGATCTTATTTTGAAAAGTATCCATCCATGATGTCTGCAGTGTTTCCTCTGCGCACTGAGCATCCTGAGCTGGGGAAAGCCTGACACCTACTGGTCAAACATGACAACAACGTGTCCCACTAAGGAAACTACAACCTGAGATAAGACACACTTTATGTCACATTCTCGAAATAATATTCAAAATATAAGAAAGTCTTTTTGTCAGCTTTACATTGCGACAAAATGTATTTACATATATTTTTTGCAACTTTGGACAAAATGTAATTATATATTTTATTTATTCTTTTGAAAATTTGTTTTTATTGTCCTGTTTCATTCCTTAAAGATTTTTTTTTTTTTTTTAATCATTCTGGTCACAGCTTTATTTTATCAATGTAGCTTCAGTTTGGAGTTAGCCAATTTTTGTTGAGGACATTTAATTTAAAAAGTGTAATTTTTTAAGAATTTCAAACTTACCTTAAATGTCTTGGTGCTGGTTTGTTTCTTTCCTTTTCAGTTCACCACAATCAGCATGATTAAGGTTTGGCTGAAACAAACCAGTCCTGAAGGTTTAAATAATTTGAGATCATCAAGATAATTTAATACGCTTTAATTAAAACAACTATTTACAGGAAGTCATCATAGTAACAGGAAATAAAATCTTAACAATGACCATAGAGCAGGTGGATCTGTATGAGGTTGTTTTTATAATATATTAAATTAAATGTTAAAAGTAAGACAGATATCTTAAATAAATAAAAAACTTGGCACTTGTATAAATCATTAATTTTTTCTGCAATATGCATAAACGTCGAAAAGCAGTAATGTGACATTTATACCACTAGACGGCAGCATTGTACTTTCATTTGCAGGGTAACAGTCAATTGAATAATTAAGCTGCAGTTTCAAAACAGCAGCATTGACTTTGAGAAATCTATTTAATCATGTTTTTCTGTGTGAACTCACAACTTACCTGCAGTTTCCAGAAGTTTACATCTGGGACACAAGAGCAGATTCATGCCAGTCGGATATCATTTCTATGTTTCAGCTCTACACACGTTTGTTCTTGCCTGGAATACAAACATGCACTGGTGGCTTTGTCTGCAAGTAGACAAAACAAAAGAAGTAAAAATGATTGAGTTAAAAAATAATAGGTTTGATTAACAAGCTATACAATTACTTAATACTAGTAGAAGACAATTATAAAATTAGATCATATAATTTAAAGGAGACATGCTTTTTCAGTGTTCCCTTCCTCTGGTGTGTTATATATATTTTTTGTGGATGTAAAAGACTAAATCCATTTTATTAAGTTTCATTTAAACCAGCGTTTTGGCTCTGTGTCATTTTTAATCCCAAACCTTACTAACAAGCCTGAAAAGGCAAATCAAAGGAAAACTCATGCACACGTCACACGCTGGTATAAATGGTATCAATGGTATGTATCATTGCAGCACTTGTGATTGATTATCTGTGTTGTGTTCTACGCTGGTAACCAAAGGGTCATGAGATAGGAGCAGGATAGCCTTAAGTTAGCAATCAGGCTCTGGGAACGACCACAAGGCGACTAGAGCTGACATAAGTTGGAGCCCAGGCCCATCCAAACACTACATGGGAAAAGCTGACAGAACAAAACAAACTTGAAGTTTCTAACTAACACTGGTTTTGGTAGTTTTACCTGCACTCTTTCCCAGCAGCTGGTAGCTCAGAACATTGATTTTTTGGGGGGAATTTCTCTGAAAACCTCCAGCGAACCTGCACCGAGCTCTAATTAGCCAGAAATTGTAAAACAGGCCCCGGTGGCTAAACTAGGCTTTTAAGGGAAAGTAGCAGAATTGGAATTAGTTGTAAATAAATGAGGAAAAGGGAGAAAATGCACACAAGCGACAACACAACCTGAGTCATCAAGACCTCACTAATTGCTCTCTGTCCTCCTCCCACATTGATTTCCCTTCTAATGAGTGTGGGTGTGTGTGTGATCAATGGAACAAATTAGAAACACACAAACACACACACACACAATTTACAAGATCACAACTCACTCTAACTGCCCTCCTCTCTCTCTAACTAGGCTGAGTCGCCTGAATGTCTCTCGCCCGCTGCCCACACAGTCTCGCCTTGCCTCTAATTTATTCCGCTGTCTCCTCGCCGTTCCTCAGGTAACAGCCGACGAGTGGATGCTTGAGAAAGGTTACCGGGAAACAAAGTGTGCTTCTTAACAAGCGGCTGAAACCCCCTCGCTGGAACAAACAGGGGAACAGTTGGCAGGTGATCTTCGGTTCTGCAGCACAGTAGAGAAAAGGATTGAGAACCTTGCAATTAAACTTGATTTAATTCAGTTTCTCTGCTCAAGTTTGATGTCGAGCGTTGTTCTTTTGTTTTGCTCTGCCAGCTGATTATTTTTCCTGACGCAGCTGATCTTTGTTATCAAATGTCTGGTGATTTATTCACCTCACAGAAATATACTTTACAGAAAAAAGGAAGAGATTTATTCTTTAACCACACAACAGTCAAGCTGCACCACACAAAAAAAAAGATTATTAAATAATAAATTCCTGCAGCTTCGTCCAGATCATCAACGAAGTGTAATAAGTTATCTTTTTGCCCGTGTTGCATCCCTCCACCAAGCTTTAGTGGAAATCTGTTGGGTAGTTTTTGACTAATCCTGCTGAAAATCAAACACACAAGGTAAAAAACTGTAACCTCCTCGGCGGAGGAAATAAAACAGAAGCTAATAAAGTGTTTTTCTTATGATGCTAAAAGTTAACATGAATCTAAATGATGCAGTAAACAGAGGCTTAATGAGTCTCATCAATATTTGATCCACCAGCTGCTGAAAACCCACAGGCCTGTGTGGAAATGTTTTTATTCCCCGACATATAATTATGAGCAGGATTGATGTCATCATCGTGGATTTGTCTGCAGCATCATGGGAATAACCTCCTGAGAAACACAATTTAGAAAACACAACAAAGTCTAATTGAAGTTTTTGTTATTAGTATTTTAGGTTTTTAATTCAGTATCCTCTCTCGTGGAATTTGATTTCGGGGCTGGAGGCCTTCTGGTTTCTGTTTCTAGTTTGACTGATCACATATGAGCAGGAGGCAGATAGCTGTTTATTGAGATTAGCCAAAATGTCGTCTGGACCTAAAACATTTACAAAAAGTGTCGCTGCTTGTGTTCTGTGTTTCAAAAAAGAAACTAGCAGGGCTGTTAACAGTTTACAGAGAATGGAGTCTTGGCCCCAAAATATTGGCTGTTGCCCCAAGATGGTTATGACAAATCACATAATGTGAACATATGTGAATGCAGAGCGCTTCAGCCTGGAAGAGAAACTGAAAAGTGGAATCAGTGTTCAGCACATTAATGATTCATGTGATCAATCAGCTGAAGTTCTTGCAATCGACATAACCAGAGGTTTACACGAATAACAAACCACTGAATGACGGAGCACGATCTTTATCTTTCAAGAGCCCTTTCCAATCTGCAGACCCGTGAAGTGAAAACAGACACACACACACACACACACACACACACACACAACCGCTTTTGCATTTGTTTTAAATATAGACTCAGATATGGGAAAATAAAATCTGGGATCCTGTGATTATAGACGAGATTTGGTTTCTTATTATTGGAGTAACTTTATTCCCTTAGTGCTGTTAAAGCTGCACTAACTGAAAAGATCAAACCCGCCCTCGAGTCGTGTCAAGTGATAAGAACTCTGCTTTGCCTTTACGCCCCCAAAGAAAACACCAGCTTCGATAGCTTTGAAAATATGAACCTGTGCTTATTTATCTTCCTCATAATATTTCTATCTCCACAGAGGGAATGTGCATATTTATTTATTTATACCCATTTAGAATCTAAATTTGAAATTAATGTTGATTGTGATTCGAGAGGCAACGGATGAGTCTGTCAAGGTGGCCTGTCCTCTGAGAGGGCAAATAATAAGCTTCAATTAACTGTAATAAAAACTGTGTGTGTGTGTGTGTGTGTGTGTGCAGATGATTTGTGTTTTTCTATAAACAACACCACATATGGATGGAGCTGTGCAGTCATGTGTGGCATTTGTGCAGGACTAAGTGTATGAGATCATTTGTGCGTGATATTGGGACATGTTTTCTGTGTGTAGTGTGTGTGTGTGTGTGTGTGTGTGTGTGTGTGTGTGTGTGTGTGTGTGTGTGTGTGGAATTCATGATGATGTCACAACACTCAACACAGCACAAGCACTTAATAAATGCTCCTTTGCAGAGAATCCAAGGGACATGACTCACACGTCCTGAAGGTGGAGGAGAGAATCTTTCACCGCTTTGCTGCATCTCTGAAGAATAAATGAAAATATAAATATACTGTAAGTGCACACAAAATGTATTGCATATACACACACACTACATATATATGTAAATTATACACAAGTACAAGTTTTACAGTACAAGTCACATTCACCCATTCACACACACATTTACTATCATACACCACTTCTAATTTCTGAATGCTATGTATATATATATATATTAATATAAAATTTGGTTCCATCCACTTATCCAACTTAAATCATGAGTTAGTTCTTGTATTCACAGAAAACACTTTGCGTCAGTGACTTTCCTTTTAATTGATTTCTTCCGAACAGAAACACCGAACAGATTTCAGATCTGCGAGAAACTGTCACAGTCGATACAACATGTGAAGAATGTGTCAATACTCAGTCGGCATTCAGTACAAATATATAAACTCTGTGCACGTTTTCTGTCCAGTTAGGTTCATGAAACAAACAGATACAGAAACACAGCAGCAGCAGCAGCCACAAAACATACAGGAAGGAAAGATTGAAAAGAATCAGACAAACAAAGAAAATCCAAGCGTCATAGCTGACTGATTATTCATGCAGAGATCATAAAATCAGAAGGTTTCTTAAAATACAAATTCAACAAAAACTGGATGATTTCTGTGTCGTTTTCACCAGAGACCAGGAAACTAAAGAATTATTTACTGCGCAATAGAGACGGATGTGAGCTGAGATGATGCAGGAGGGATGGATTGAGGGTCAAAGGGTCGAGGGATGAAAGGAAGGGTCATGGGGGGGATAGATGACGTGGGGTGGGAAGACGAAACCAGGGATGTGAAGACTCAGCTCAAAAGCTCAATGAATAGAGACGCTTACCTTCTGTATTCGGATTTTAAAAAACAGAGAAATAAAAGAAAGATATTCAACAGTGTGTGAAACTGAGGGTAGAGGAGTGGATGAGGTCTGGTGCAGGAATGGGATGATTCCTGTAGGCGGGGCCTTTCTTCCTAAAGAGGAAGTCGCAGCTCCACTTTCTCCAAAAATAAAGCCAAATGGTGATTGTGGAGTCAAGTCAGTGTCAAGGTCCCGCAGATACAGGCGCTCGACCAATTGCGAGTCCGTGTCAGCCGTCAATCGAGATGCTTCACCCCATTTTTATATCATCAAACAACGAATTAAGACCAAACAGAAACCAGGAACCATCTTTGAGAAAAATACATTTGAGGTATATTTTGACTTTTTCACATGTCCCATCCACTAACATGGAGGAAGCAGCGTTTATGTCTGGAGCCACAAGGAAAATAATTTGATTTACTCTAAGAGTTAAATAAGTAAAAAGAATAAATTTACGATAACAATGAATAATAACAAAATACCTTTTGCTGGAATTTCTGGTTGGGAAGGTTAACATGATCGAGTTGTCAGGGTAATGTACATTTTCTTACATTATTTTGTTAAAATGTTAATTAATCTGAAATATATCAGAGTATTTTGGATTAATAAATAGATGTTTCACCAACAGAAAGCAAAACTGGAAAAAGAAATTAAAAATGCAACACAACAAAAACACGTTCTTCAAGTATAAAAAATAGCACATATATATATATATATATATATATATATATCTTGCATCGGGAGAAACACGTACCTTTATCGCAAAGTTGTGAAGTTAGAACCGGGCTAACTTTTTTGTTTGGCAAGAAAGTTAGTAATGTGTGAATGTATGAACACATTTTTAAAAACATCAGCCTAACAAAAACAGGTGATTAGAACTGGAGGGGAAATAAGATTATGTTGAAAGTTTGCAAATGTCAAGATTGTGGACGCAGGCAATCAAATCAACTTTAAGAGATGATGAGAAGGTCATAGTCCGTCTGGTTATGTACTGCAGGGGTTGAGGTCTCTGATGTCCTGAGGTCCGAAGAGAGAAAATCAATGAAGCAACAGAAAAAAAGGTGGAGAGACAGCAGACAGCAGACAAGAAGAGATACATGGATTAAGAAAAGGGTGAGGTAGAAGGAGATGAAGAGGAGTGTAAGGAGAATACAGCAGAACAAATGAAAAAGAGGCATAAATAAAGAGAAAGAGGCAGATCCTACAATTTCACATCGTCTTTTCAAATGCCAGAAATCGTCAATAGTTTAATCTCTGAGTCCGTCTCAAGCTTTGTGTCCCCAGCACAGTTCCTCAGAAGTGTCCATGATAGATACTTAATTCCCACATGAGTCAAAAGTCAACACTGAGCTTCCACAACGTCGGTCACAAGCTGGAGAATAAAACCCTCACGTAGATCAAGAAAAAAAATTCACCACCTGGAAGAAAGTCCTCAGACAGCGAAGTCTCCGTACCCGGTGGGGCAGAAGGCGGCACTGCGGAGTGTGTCGAGGCAGTTGACGAGGATGAGCGTGCCAGTGAGGTGCTTCCACCTCTTTGTGATGGGGTTCCTCATCTTGTCCAGGCCGACGTGGAGCTCCTGGATCACGTCGCGATAGCTGTCGCCGACGTGGGCGGCCCACGTCAGGAGGAAGTCGTAGGCTGGCTTCCACATGGACTGAAGGAGTCAGGTAGAAGTCAGAGACAAGGAAAGAACAAGATTTTAGTGACAAGATAACGGGTAATTGGGAATGTGGGACCCACAACATTAGACGTGAAAATCTCTTGTATAATTCTGTCCCCGCTGCCTCACCTCATTGTCCAGAAGTCCGTTCTTGTCGCGGTGTGGAGCCTCGTACGCTTCCATCTGCTGCCTTGACACTCGGGCCAGTTTCTCAGCCAGTTCCCTCCACCGGGACGCCACCTCCACCGCTGTGGTCAACAGAACAAAATCCAGGACCAACCTGGCAACCAGACCCTGGCAGTCCATCTTCAGCAACGCCTGGCAAGTGGAGGAGAGACAGGCGGCAGAGGAATGAGGGTTTGATTACAGAAAGCGTGAATTTTTGATATGGCAGAATAATATGTATGTGAATAGGTGTGATTCTGAGTTTTCATTTTAAACTGGGTTATAAAACTAAAATCCGCACAAGCACTTTTAGCTCTGCATCAGTAAAAGTCCCCATCCATTCTAAAACACCTGAAAACGTACAGTATATCCCCTGAACATTCACGTACACTGGCTTTGTCTATACGATATACATTTCCCCCATACGCATTTAGAAAATCTCCATCCACACGACCTTTGTTTCTCAAACGCTGTTTTACATGTGCACACATCTGCACATGGTTTTTGAAAATATGTACTTTGGAAGAAACAAAGAAAGACTAATGCCAAACATCTGCATTAGTGTGGACAGGGCGTAAAAAACAAAGGAGTGTAGATGAAGCCTGAGATCCCCAAGAAAGAGAGAGAACATAAAATCCTGCATTTTCCAAAACGTGTGTCCGCTTCCCTGTGGCTTTCTGTGTCTTGCAGCAAAGAACCCCCCCCCTGCATAGAAGCTGAAAGGTATCACCACAGGACAGTGCAACACTTTGAAGCATGTGTACGTATATGTGCGTGTTCAGAGATGTGAAAATCTGCAGTAGATGAAATCCCTGCTCACAAAATCCTACCCCTGCACACACACACACGTTATTTTTTATTTCACGTCAAATCAAACACCTCAGCAGCCGCCGTGCGCCTCTTGCCTACATCGTATTTTCCACTTTGTTAATGCTCTGTATTTTTTAACCCTGATTTATTCAGGTTAGATGAGTAAGAACAGATTCACAGCAGCAGCCTGAGGGACACAACCGCTCACAGGAGAGGGCTCAGGATTCTATTCATCCACTGTTTCTGAGAGGAAGCTGTTTCTTCTCTGTAACAAGGGTACCTTAGGTGTTTGCTCTTCTTCCTTTAGGACTAGTTGAAAGATAACAAATAATCTCAGAGAGGCTGTAATGATTTCAAACTGAATAAATTAATGATAATTAGCAGGATAGGTGAGAATCAAACAAACACTAAAATAAGTTTTCAGTTAGTGAATCAGATTCATGCCTGGCAGGCTCAGTCAATACTCGCTTGGGCTTGGTTTGAGTCGGACAGAAGAATGCAGCCCAAGTCACATTTTAATGTGCAGTGTTATCAAGCAGTCAGGCTCCACCTCCCGCTCTTCTAAATATGGTTACTTCTGGTTTTGAAACTCCAAGATGGCGCAAAATGGACATAATCTCGAGGCTTCGTTACGGCAGCTTTAAAGCTGAAGGGGGACGTCACGGTGGGTATAAACATGCTGTCACTGCTCCTCTCTATTCATCTTACTCCTGTCTGACCACAACAGTTTCCTCCTCACAGCACACACTCGGCTTATTAATGGCTTCATCAGGTCAGATGTATGTTGAGTTCGGTGTTGCGTGAAACTCCTCATCACCGAGGACTTCAGAGATGATTTGTCTTGGCAGCTTTCAGACAGACAAAAAAAAAGCTGAATCCTGAACGCAACACAATGTGATTCATCTCGTCTGACCACTGATAACTCAAATCCACACTAACATCCATAAATCATAAATCCATTACATCCATAAATCAGGCAACTTCTTAATACTTGTCCAAGAATTCATATAACGCTGCCGGCACACGATAAGAAATGTTATTCAGTTTGAAAGGACCTGCTCTCATCTTTAATATCAGTTCCAATCATTTTCTGCTTTTGGAATATCTGGACATTTTTGTTTTATTAAAGAAAACACCTTCTTAACTGATCTCAGGGTTCCAGCTTTACATACATCAATGAGCACGATGTTTTTTAAAAAGCAGCTCTTTTTGATTCATTTCAAGTTCTGGGCTTTCATGAACATCATTTCAGAGATAGCAAAATTTAGAAGCACTCTGAAAAAATAAGTGTACAGCGCGAGGCCCCAAAAATATAAAGTGTAAATCAAATAAATTATACTCTTCCTTCAACTGCGGAGCCTCAACTTAATTTAATTGAGCTCGAGTGGTTTCAACAGATTCTGTCAGTCAGCTGCCGCTTCAAAGCAGAGGGCGCATGCGCGCACACACACACACACACACACACACACACACACACACACACACACACACACACACACACACACACACACACACAGTCTCCTGTGACCAAAACACTCTAATCTAAATCAAAAAGAACCAATTTTTTTGATAGATGGATTTCTCTCCATCTATCAAGTTCAAATTCATGGAGAACGACAATATGTGAGCATATTACAATGACAGACTAGAAAAACATAAACTTGAGGAATACAATGACGAGAAAACCTCATGAGCACCAATTCTAATTTCCTTTCTAATTTATTGTTGAAAAAAATGGGCAAGTGGGCATGTGCCCCCAATGGAGGCCCTTGGCCCTATGATTTATTATAACATAAAATGTACTTTAAGATTGTATCGGGCACTTTCTGTCATCGTCCTTCATGCTTATGTCCAGGATTTAATATCAACTAAGCAGGAAGCAGGATGACCCAGAGATGACTGAACATGATGTCACTCGTTGCCATTGAATCAGAACAGGAGCCAGTTCCTTATGTTGTGGTCATATTAGGCTCTACAACATTTGATGTTCATTTATGTAAAATTCTACATATGAACATACTCTGCTGTACACAGCATGTAGAAAATACTTTACAAATAACATAGTATAGTAATACACAATCTGAACCGTTGAAATGTTTCATACCATAAGGAAAAATGTTTGAATTAAAAATGAAATGCTGCTGCAAAAATCTTAGCTCCTGCATCTACACTCTCAGTTATTAAAACTGAAATATTAAAGATGTAAAAACCTTAAAACAAATTGGAAAAAAAGCCTCTTAGATTTCACTTTGGTCTCCAGAAGTGTAATTCAATCAGCTAACAGCAACAGGTAAAGAGATTTCATAACTTAACTGTAATTGAAGCCATAGAAAAGCCGCAGCTTCTTCATGCAGACATGTTCAGTGGTTTTTAATTAGAAATATGAGGATATCAACAGTAAGCGATAAGGACAGAGTCGAAGTGTTCATTGTATCTTGTGAATGAAGGTGTGTTCCATCAGTTTTCACTGAGATCACGTTGCAGACAGAGGGAACGAGGCAGTGCTCACATGAAACTATCTATCCAATGGAATCAACTCAACATATTATTTACCAATCAATTTCTTACCACTAATTGATTGGTCATGATTATTCCTAAACACGAGACTGTAGATACTCATACGTTTACCTCCATAGTTTCTTATAATTTCATTAAAACTAATAAAAATTTATACATTTTGTTTTAAATCAATGGCAAGTCAGAAGAAGTCAGAGTGAATTGTTCCGCAGGCTGTCAAACTATTCAGACGTCATCTCAGAATCCTGTAAAACTGTTAGCACATAATGGACCCATGAATTAAAGCCTGAATTGAATATAGCTGGATATTTTAGCCTCGTACATCAGTGTCAACCTGTCATCAGAATATTTCAGCCATGACTCAGTCTTTTAACACAAGACAGGACCTTCATATTCTTTAACCTCAATTATAAACTGCAGGTCCAAAAAATGTGTGCTCGATTATTTAAAAAGAAACTAAAAACTAAAATGATAAATTTAATTTTTTTGGCTTTTTTTTAAAGCAGCAGTCTGGTATATAATATATATTCACCTCTCCCCCCTCTCTATCTCTCTCCACCACCTGGCTGACGAGCACTTTGGTCTTCTACCGTGATACTGTGACGTCTGCTGATTCAGGCTTCACACACAGGGTTCAGGCTAAATATAGAGCTAGGCCAAGCTACACACACACACACACACACACTTGAGCTGCCTGCTGTCTGGAGATGAGCATGATGTGTTCAAATGCAAATCAGGAGATGTGCCCTTTAAGCCGGAAGGGATTAAAAGCAGGTGACACAATAAGAAACAGGAAGGAGTTTTTGCTTCAAAATAAAGGTCAGGGGTTCAGGAAGTACACATAGGCACACTCATAAAAAATAAATAAACACACAAAAATAGGAATCCTGCTTTATGGAAGTGTCATCTGCCTCCCTGACAAAAACTGCACCAGATGGTGATGAAGCGTCACCATCTTGCACAAGGACACTTTGTCAGATGATGTTTCAGTTATAGTTGTCATCATTGACAACAACTGGAGAATATTCTTACCCCTTCTAGATTTAATATTAAACAGATGTACGATTTCAGTTATAGATCTTTATCCAAAATTGCAAACATTTCACTTTGTGATTATGTGTTACTTATTGTAGACTAATGGGAAAATGGCAAGAGTATCAGTCCTATCTGCAATTAAAACAAGTCTCGGATAAGGAGGTGATGATGGGACAGGACTGGAATCAGCCTGAGGAGGAGTCAGGGCCTGGTTTGGACCATAATATTGGTGTTGAGAGGGCCTGATGAAATATTGAAACCAATAATAACAACTTTGAATCGTGTTGTATTCTCCATAAAAAAGCCAGAATGCCAACATGAACAAAAAACTCAAGTTACAGCTGCACTGGCATTGTGTCATCCCATCTGCTGCCTGGTTTTGGTCGATGTTTCCACATTATTAACCGACAAGATGATTCTGGTCTATTAATAGAAAACCAGCTGCTCCGTAAGAGACCAAAGTGTCTGAAAAATACGAGATAGTGGCGACATGCTGGATGCCCCGAAGCAGACGGACAGACAGAACTGACAGCTGACCGTGCCGCTGTCTGCTAAATGAGCTTCACTTCCAAAATACTCAACAGGGGGGAGAGAGGGAGCGGGAGGGGTGGAGCAGGGTGGATAATGATAGTGACAGGTCGAAAAGAAAATGAGAGGGAAAGGAGGAAATATGGGACAGGGGAAGAGGAAAAGAAAGGAGAGTGAAATATAAATTTTTCTCCTGAACAAAGCATCAAAATGTCCTTTTAGAGTTAGTTAAAAAAAACACTGAGTAAATCATACACGTGCAATTATTGTTGGATGAATTAGTCTTAACTGATCATTTTTGTTCAAATGCACCTTTTGCAAATCTTAAATTGTAGTTATGAGAGGCAGAAGTGCATATGAAGATTTGAATGTCATCTAGCTCTTGTTCCTGCGGAGGTTGAACACACCTAATGTTAGTCGCTTTGTGCTAATGTGGGAGTTAAACTAATGTCAAGTTTTGAGTGTCTGAGCATTGACCAGAGGAAATTCGATGCTACTTCTGAGAAAGCCCCCCCCCCAAAAAAAATAGCCCAGATGAAGACATATCTGAAGTGGAAAGAATCATCAGGCAGCAGGAAAATCAACTCTTCACACAAGCACCTTGAAACTCCCAATGCTTGTAGAAATAAAAATGCACTGGCTGGCTTGAGCCAACATTAGGATTCAGGGTGGGAATTAAAAGTGATGTTCTTCATGTTAAAACAACCGGCTTAATTAACAGTCTAGAGACAAGTGTGATAAAGGGCGAGGACAGACAGGAGACAAATTAAACTTAAAAACAAAACTCACTTAATTAACAAAATAAGAAAAACAATCCATTCATCACCGTGTATTCTGCAGACACACTATTTCCTTTAAACCATAATTATAGATACAAAACTGTTTTTTAATCTTGCTGGCTGCAAAAACGACAGCTCTGTCATCAATCTAATTTGGGATATAGTCTTCAGATTTGCAGAATCGCAAATACAATTGTTCTAAAAAAAAATAATTTAGTTCTACATTTGTTGAGTTAAAGTTATTACTGGAATAAATGTTCAAATGTTCGACTTGCTTGCTTGCTGGTATCGTGGGGCACCTTTGCTCTGCAGCAAGAAACAGGAAGATTTCTTATAAAAAGTCCTTTTTGCAGTTTGGACTCTATTTTATCACTTTAACAATCTCAGCTCTAACTCTCCTGCTCTGTCTGATCAGCTGCAGATGATCTTTTGTTTCATGGTCCAGGGAACCTGCAGCAGCCAGGTCTGAATAATCAGCTTGGCTATTAAATATTCATCACATACTTAACATGCTGTTTTTTATTGGCTGTCACAGAGGATTGAGGCAGCTTTCTGAATTCAATTTTTCAAATTTTTGTGCTGTTCCTTTCCAGTGTTAAAGTTGAAGGCCTTGGTTTTGGATGGGAGTCTACGAGCAGGGGATTGATTACGGCCTCGGCTGGAGTGATTCACCTCACCTCTCTGCATGGATCTATTATTAAAGGACACTCTCCTGGCCTTTCAGCCACTGACAAGCACAAGGGATGTCTTTCTCATTTTGTCCTCTGCCTTAGTAACTGGAGCCGCCGCGTTAAAAGATCTGCTGGGGTGGTGTCAGATGCCCCGCCTGGCCTCCAGCTCAGTCCTGATCAATGGCTGCTCACATTTCACATGGGAACACCTGTCGGCTGTAGTGTTGCTAAGAGGGGCGGTCGTGATGAGCTGCTCTGACGCTGAAGAGTGCATGTTCTGCTACAAAACTTTCATTTTTGTGATGTTTAAGTTCCAGACTGTTTAGAGAGAGATGCATTATTGGCTGAACCAACAACCCGGGACTAAGCAAATTCATTAAGTCAGAGTAATGAGGTGAGGAAGTTTGTTTCTGAGCCCGAGTTACAACAAACAACATCCTGTTTGATTTGTGTATCAGTGTGTCTGAAGTATTTCGTCTCCACTTTTTCAGTTCTCACATCCCATCCATAAAAACCTATTCTTTATGCTTCGTCCTCTCTCGTTACAGAAGCTACAGGTGAGACAATGAGGCCATGAAAACCCAGAGTCTCATTCACTGTTACCTCCTCCAGTTTACGCCCATCAGCGATTCCCATTCAACGTTTGATTTGTCCACTTAAGAGTAGAATGGTCCATCCTATCTTTAACTAATACGTCTTGCCAACAAACTAATGCAAGTGGCTCTTTGATTACACTATTTGTCCTTTGTTCTTGAATTAGATACTTATTTTTTTATTTTTAAGATTTTGCTGAGAGTCTCGATTTGGATCAAGCAGATAAAAGCCACATTATTAAGGGGGAAACAACAAATGCCTTGTTTGCTAATCGTGGATTAAAGCCTGAGGTTCTCACTGTATAAATATTTTACTGAGTAAGAAAATGGGATGTTTTATTGATAAAGAAAAGTTTTGGCTGTTCAGTGTGACTCACTGAAACTTGCTGTAGCAGCTTGATGGCAAGTCACTGATCTTTGGGGAAAATGTTGCAGAACACACGTACACAAACACACTTTTACAAAATGGTTTGTAACAGGTGAAATACAACAACAAGCTGAGCTGTGACTTTTTCCACAGCTGGAGAAAATTGGTTTTAGATTTGTCTGGAAATCCAGGAGAGAAAATCAGTTCAAAACAAACCAAAAAAAACGCTTTTCCCACTATCACATAAATCCATACATGTTGCAAATGTCTCACCAGAGCCACATTCCTTTATCCTCAAGGTGTAGAAGACAGTGCCATAAAAATTAACACTATGTGGACAAATTGTTCCATCAAGGTCAAGAAGACACATTTCTACATCATTCCTGGCTTCAATAAAGAACATCTGAAGCCACTTTTGCGGCCTGCTCAAAGATTCAAAGATTTTTATTGTCACAATTTGGTTCAAGTGTTGCTCTGCCTCGTGTTTTATCTCTGTATCAGTCATAATCCCTGTCCAAATGAACACACTTTAGAAAGTAACCATTCACAAACACTGAGCACTGAGAACTATAAATAAGAAACAATGGAGAAAAGTAAGAGCATGGATTTCTTTTCTTGGACCAATGACCAAGTGGAACTGGAAGCATTGACAAGTTTTGCAGACACCTCTGGTAAGTAAGTCTTGACTGAAGTGGATGCTTGTAACTACATCCTCTGTTCCAAACATCATAGTTTTTGCCCTCTCATAATACAACTCAGCCCCAGAGTTTTGGACAAGCAGTGTTTCCAAATGCATTAGTTTTGATGCCTCTGATTTCAGAATACCCAGACTATCAAAAATCACACATCATTATGCTGGCCAGTTGGATTCTGTGTAAAGAAGCAGAGTTGGTATTCTTAATGGAGTTGAGGGTATCTCTGTATCATCTTTGTGCACACTGCAGGTTAAAGAGCCTCTGCAGGAGGAGTACGTAGTCGCCAGAATTAAAGCTTTTTTATGAAACATAAAAGCTTCCCTCTTTAGCTTTAGACTTGTGAGATTAAGGGAGAGGTCACATGATTCATAAACAGGGAGAGACAGCCGCCTGTGGATTGTTCTGAGTATCAGTGTGAACAGCAAATAAGTACCACTCTCATTTATCTTCACAGCCACTATTTAGAAAGGCACTTTACCCCCAGCTGCTGCTGTGACTGCCAGCTCAAACCTGTGGCTACAACGAGCATGTCAATGCACGCTTCATCACTGCTGCCTGGATAAACAGCAGTTGGAAAATGTATTTTGCTAAAGTACTTTTTTAATAATGGCATCTAACAAGGGGAATGTCTCAGGACTATTTTTTCTTCCCTCAGGGCGCCAGCGCTGTCGGAGAAGAAAAACACACCGAGGCCTGTGTGTGTCCGTTTGACAAAGTTGTTTTCGCTCAAACTCCAGATGTTAAATTTTATTCATGTGCTTTCCCCTAGGCTTTTCTCCTGCAGCGCTTCCTGCCCCTCATTATTCATGTGATAGCTGTTCCCGCTATGAGCCACCTCAGGCTTAACACAAGTTGTTTAGCATTCCGGTACAGCAAAGTAAAGATTCCAATCCTGACTCAGATTGGATCACATTTGATGCTGACATTTTTTTGGGAATCCAGTGGGTCATGGATTCAAGTTTCATTTTTCAATACCTGACTGAAACAGGTTAGCAAAAATTGTTAACAAGAACTCCCAGAGACAATCACAGCCTAAAGATTAACCCCCTAACACCACATTGGAACAGAATGGGACTTGACAAGAGTGAAAATCCACTGCTGTGTTAACTTCTCTATCACACTGTGGAAAAAATTATGCTGCGAGCCATCATGGTTGCGATGTGTTAATAAATGAGGCACAGGGCAACTATCTGTTTAGGAAATTGGAATTTTGTTCTTTTCAGCTTCAACAAGGCTCAACTAATGATGCAGCGTCCAGCTGAGAGACACTGATAGAAGTCTTCTCTCGCTTGCTTCATAATGTACATCGTTTTAGCCGCTGCGGCAGGGTTATGGTATAACATTTTCATCTTTATATTTATCTGGGAAGTATATCTAAATGGTATTTCAGCAAGATGCCTGCAACAGTTTAAGGATAGAGGAGAATGGCATCAGGTTTATTTCAGGATAATTGCAGTTATATCATAAATGCAAATATTATATCTAACCAGCTTCTCCAATATTTTTTATATTAAATGTATTATTTCCATGTTTAGCACAGGTTGTTAAATAAGGCAAGTGATGATGATAAGATGATTAGACTTAATTTGGTCGTAAGAGCCCACATAAAAACAAGTCAGTGCCCCATACTTAGCTTATGGTATAAGGACAGTTCCTCATTGCCACAATATCACAATTTAAAAGCTCATGTTCATGGTTTTGACCTTTAGATAAAAAATGTAGAAGTGCTGGTTAAATATTAGTGGAGACTAAAAAGAAGAACATAAGTGGAACATTAAAATAGGAAGCAACTTTCAGTGCCTTGCTTAATGAGATCTAAAATGGTTGCCCTTTTTCTTCCTCCTCCAGCATGTCTTAGTCAAAAGACAAAGATTAGATGTCTAAATAATACAGTGTGCTGAAATTATCAAGTGGTTTGTTTTAGGTGCAACACAATATTGGAGAAAATACAAAGGGATTCTAGTCAAGTCAAAGAAAACTAAATTAAAGGCTTATGCAAAGTTTGTGGAAATCTTCTGTGGCAAATGATTGTTATCAATGCCAGAAAATATTTTAATGCTCAGTTTTACCATACTCCTAAAATAGAATATTGTGACTAAAACCTGAAGAAGCCATAGTGCAGAGTAAAAATGACTGAACTAAACACTTTTCTCTTACCATCATGAGTTCCCTCTGGAAAGACTTCCTCTCCTTGTTTTCCATATTGGTACACTCCTCTTTGAGTTTCTCCAGAACTGACGCCACCCGCTCTGGCTCGTTGTCCAGCTCTGTCCGGCAAAAATAATTCAATGGCAAATTCCCATACCCCAGGGCATCTGCAAACGCTCTCCAGTTCCCCACATTCTCCATTAAAACCGTCCTCACTGTTGCGTAAATGTAGGTAAGAAATTTGCAAGGCTTCAGGATCTGCTCCAGTAGGATGGTGGTTGTTAGGTCTGGCCCACACCAATAAATGGGCTTGACCTTACCCAGAACCAAAACGTTTTTGGCATGGACAAGACCCATCTTCCCCTGATAGTATCCAATGTACCACTCTTTTGTCCGCAGCTGCCCACGCAGTTTGATTTTCTCCTCGCTAAGCAAAGCAATAACATCCCCTTTCTTGTACTCCAACAAATAGGTACTCTTGTGTTGCCTGATCACTGTTTTAATCAACTTTCCAAATTTCAGGTTTGTAATGCACCGGTCCTGAAACTTTGGGTATTTGGAGGTAACAGCCAGCGGTGAGAGGACAATCTTGTCCAGCTCTTTCTTTTTCAAGAACCTTCTTTGACCTGTTATCCTTACTCCAGTCTTTGGCGGTGGCTGTGGAGTTTGGACACAGAACTGGGTGATAATACAGTCGAGGGCATCCCTGACTTGAACCCTGAGAGTGAAGTCTGAGATGCTCTCGGGGTTGTGTGATGTTATCATGTATTGGAGCCTGCTGACCTTCCCCAGTTTGACCTGAAATCCCCGAATCACACCAGCGCCCTCGCTCGCCTTCACCTGGTAGTTGGACATGTTGGAATACAATCCCACCTGGAGGTCCTGAGGGTATCCCAACACATACTGGTGCTTCCCCCACAGCTGAAGGGCCACTGGTGGAGTTGAACATGCCTGTCGTCCCACCTCGCTCACCAACAAGGTCTTGGGGGCACAGTCATGTCCAAACATGGCGACAACAGCCTTGAAAGACGGGTGGATGTGCTTGGGTCCATAAACGCCCAAAGTTACTTTCCTTTGCACATGGTCCCAAACAGTCATATTGTGGTTTAGATACTGTGACTGAACCACAACAGCAATATACATGCAGGGTTCTAAGCTGTCCAACTGCACTTGAACTGTATCCTTGTAAATGTAAGCGTTAGGAATTGGTATGTAAGGCCCCTCTTTGCAATCGCTCCGAACACAAAGCACTTCAGCAGTGTGACAACTGTCTTTCTTTACAGTTACTGATACCTTCATCTCCAACGTGATGAAGGACTTTGTCTCCATGTTGCTGAGCTTTATCTCCAACACAGGGCTCAAAGTGGAGCAGTGGTCAGTGTTGAGCTCCAGTGGAGGGTCCAGTAAGGCTTTCATGGAGATCTGCTGGTGGTCTCCATTGCTGACGTGGCCCTCAGGAATGTGCACGCTGATATGGGTGTCTGGAAGCTGAACAACTCCTCCATTACTGTCCAACATGCACACTATGTTGGTTTCCACAGGCTGTGTCTGGCCCCACCCAGGACTTTGGCCCAAAGAGTTGAGGTCGTGACATGATCTGGTGAGCTTTCTGTGGTTTAACCAAGCAGTCCTAAAATCCTCCCTGCTCTGAAACTGCTCTGGTGAAGGAGCCTTAAGGCCCGTGAAGAATCCTGAAGATGGTAAGGTTGGATTAGACTGTGCTTGCAGGACAGAGAGTTCTGAGAGACTATGAGAACGTTTACTCCTGAAAAATGGATTATCCCTGTGGAGGTTAGGTACATCTTCTTGGTTTGGGCTGGTGGGGGTGGTTGTGTTAACATGGCAGCTGCTGAACCCATTTATTGAGCTTGTGATAAAGTTGGAGCAAGATGATGGTGAAGCCAAAGCATCAAACAGAATAAGATCTGCTGAGTTCCTTATACCCACATCTTTGCAGTTTTGATCTAAAGAACAGATAAGTGGGTTCACAGAGAAGGGGCTGTTGTTGTAAATTGGGGAGGGTCTAATGGTCACACCTGTCCACTCCCCCAAACCTCCAAACTCTTTTGACCCATCCTCATATCCTTCCCCGAGACTGTCGATCATCCCACTGTCGCTAAGCGAAGAGTTCCTGAAGTTGACCGGTTGGACGTAGGCGGCTGGGATGTAGCCCATCTCTGTGTTGTTGTGGGCATACCACCACTCTCCACCTGATGTGTCCAGCACATAGAGGCGATCGCCTTTGGAGAATTTCAGTGTGGTGAAGCTGCTGGGGCAATAATCCTTTATGGCTACCACTTCCTGTGCAGCTCCAAGGGAGGAGGAAGTGTCTAGCCTTAAGGCACTGGGAGAAGGCACTGGAAAAGAAAAAAGACATTAGACCAAATCACAATCACTCATAAAACTATCAATTCTTCTATTGTCTTCATTGCAAAGTGTTTGTAGTTGGTTTGGATCTATTTTAGACAAGTGTGCTTAATCCGTCACTGGCAGATTATCATCAACATCATCATCTGAAAGCAGCTAGAACATTTACAGATCACTAGTTAAATGTATGAGCAGATGAGCTGCACAATTTCCTATTTTTAGTCTGCCTCATTGGCGTATATGGAGCATGTAAACAAAGCTCTAATTCAATCGCTGAAGTGAAAGAGCCAAGAAATAAAAATAAAAAAATTATTTATTATGGCTAAATAATTGATTTGCAAAAGATGAAAAGCAAATAATTCTAAAACAACAGATTGTTTCAATTCTAGAAATATTAAGCCATTAACAAATCGAAACATTCAAATGATTCAATACTTAAATAATAAAGTATTTTTCAGGTACATTTAAACAGAATATGTGGCAAGATGTTACTGAAACACTGACCTTTGACATCATTGAGACTGGCTCCAGTGACTCCTTCACTGAGGTCGATGAGTGTCCCCTCAGACTTGCAGCGAGGGAGGACATGGTTGTTGTTTGTTACTCTGATGATTCGATGGGCAGCCATGGCTGGTACTTATCGTAGAGTTCTCTCATTGGCAGCTTTTCATCTGGAACGGAAACAAACAAAAGATTTCACAGTTGAAGCAGCCAGCAAATATTAAACACATCTGCATTCAGGAGTCTGGTTGATGCTCAGCTATGGAGAGAAATCTAAAAGCATTACTGCAGCGTGAAGCTTAATTTTCTAGATCAGTAACATAATAAACAGCAGCAAAGGTCAGAGCGCAGATGCAGAAAATAAGGTTGACAAATATCACTTCTTTTTTTGAGTTATGAAGGATGTGCTGAGGAGAGAAAGGAGCTCCCTGCTGAACAGGGAGACTATTATCCAAATCAATGCAAAGAACTCAGAGAGAGAGAGAGAGATGATTCAGGGGAGGAGGAAACGAAAAGCATTATAGGAACAGAATTAGAAGAGATCTAAGTTTTGAATGAAAGTGACGATGACAAAGGTCGGAAACTGTGTAAAACACACTTTTCTATAAAGACATTACAGTTATTTATATGCAGCAGTAATCAAATCTCTTAGTTGATATTATCCTTCAATTTGGGTATGAAAACACAAAGTCGGCTGATGACTGTAATCTGTTTAAAGTGGCTGCACTAAACTGTTTGGCTCCAAAATATTGTTCCCTTCAGTCGCAGGAGACAGGATGTGGCAGAACGGCAACAGCGGGAACATTTGCATTTGCATGCTAATTATGCCATTTTAATCTTATTAAAAGGCAACACAGATTGTGGAAGCTGCCGTGTAAATTATATTCACTGATCATCTTAATTAGAGCTTCAATGTTTGGAGCTGAATTTTCCCAATAAAATAATTTTTATTCGTATGCAGTGTGTTCACCGGCATCCTGTTTTCAGTCAAACCTGAGAAAACCACCCAGCAAATAATGAGCTATTATTAGCAAGGTTGGATATAAATTATTCAGAATCTTCCAGTGTTGGATGCAGAGCTTTTAGTCTCCGAACAGCTGGTCAGAAATTCCTCCAGATAAAGTGTCTTCACACGTCAAACAACCAAGAAGAACAAAATATGACATGTCTTTACTATAATTAAACAGCAATAAGGCTTTTGCCTTATGCACAAACTTAGACCCATCGTAAACATATCTAGACACGTGACCATCATACTAACCCAGTCAAAAAAGGGGAACTAATGTAAGATTTCAAGGCTTGGAGATCAATTTCATTTCATTTTTAAAAATGGTGATATGTAGAATATTCCCTTTTATTACGTTGGTCCTCCAAGGACAACTTTATCAGATAAGATTAAAAAAAAGTTCCATTCCTTTTCCTTCCCTCAGCAAAATGGTCAAGTACTGAACACCCTATTTGCAAAAAATACAAATACAAAGTCTGAACATGAAAGTGAAGATGTCACAGGAGGATGTTCATCATATTTTTCATGTCTGAAAAATATAAAAACATGTCAACATAATTAAAGTTCCCATGTTGTTCGTTCACTTTCTGTGATTGTTGAATTTTTTTTAAATGCACTGGGCTGATATACTAATTGTATTAATGTAGAAATATATTTCTGATCACTTCCCCCTGCTGTAGCAGAGCTGAGCTGTCCTTGTTTAATGGCTGCATCTGTTCACCTGGGAGCTCATGCTGGAAGCCATTCAAACTCCACGAGTTGACATTTCATTTTCATCCTGCACCGTCTCCCCTCATCAGGGAGCGTGTCACCTGTCGATAAAAAAACCCTCCTCCCGCTCCAAAGTGAGCAGCCAGAGCGAGCCTGCAATCAATAACAAGCCGACAGACAAAGACACTGTCACCCACTTTAATATAATGCCGAGGTGATCCCTGTTAAATGCAGCAGGAGGAGAGGATGGATCTGACAGAGTCCGAGGGGGGAAAAAAAGAAGAAAATGAGAGGAATTGGAAGCTGCTGTTCTCTGCGACATGAAACGCAGCAGGAGGCTGAGAGCACACTGTATTCCTCTAAATGACCTCTGCAGATCCACAATCAGCCTCCTGGAAGCTGAAACCTCCTGTTATCAGAGAAAACATCACGGATTTGAGGGGAAAGAGTCATCAAACCCAAGACTCTGAATACTTTTACTGACAGGATTCTTTAAATAACAAAGTATATACAGCTTTCTGGGGAATGAACTCCATTTAACTTTTTATTTACCTCATATAAGCAGGAAATTTCAATTACAGAGAGAGGAAATGCTTTAAAAAAATGTGCTTTCAGGGGATCTGCAGCAAACTGCTGGAGGGCTTGTGGGTTAGCCGTTCTCAAAATAGGCAACAGGGATATTTCTTTACTCCAGTGCTGCACTCAGTGAAATTATGAACTTGTTTAAGTCAGGCTGACAGGATAGAGGAGCGGGGAGCACGCCGGGGAGTCGAAAGTTTAATTAGCCGAGAGTCAGCCGGTCCTAATCCCTGGATGAATGTTGCTATAATAACTATTTCCAGCAGCCATATGCACACAGAGTTTATCGCTTCCCCATCGCAGCTGTTCGAAATGAACAGATTGTAGGATGTAGAATGAGACAGGCAGAGCTGTTAACGTGTTGCTGTAAAACAAAATCTATCATGTCAAAGATTAAACTAAATCACTTGCACATCACTTTTAAATCTACCAATGAATTATGTCTGTCAGGCTGAAGAACTAAATCAAAGGCTAAAAACGCCTAAATCAATATCAAACAAACCAATTCTTCACTATCAGTTTAAAAAATGACAACTTCAGGAGATTGTTCAACAATTGTTCAAACATGTTTGTCTGCGGAACAAGCTGCTGCTTTTCTAACTCCTCGATATGTTGTTTGTTCTTTTCAAACCAAAAATATTAAAATGCTGCTTTTCTTGGTCGTTAAAGGTCAACTTCATTTACAGCATTTTCAGCATAGGTGCAGTGAGTACAGCACCTAACTGATGAGTTCAGGGAAAAAATGTCATTGTACATAAGAATGACCAAAGAAAATTCAGCGTGAATGTCTGTGCAGTTCATGTTGGCTACTGTGTCCCCTGTGGACTTTCTTTAGAATGTGAAAGAGTAATGCTGCAGTTTTCAATGTGAAGTTGAAATATATTAAAGGTACATTCCTCAGAGATCCCTCCAGACAAATGCCCAAAAAATATGATCAATGAGAGAAATGTTATCCTCTTTTTATTTGATGCACATTTATGATCTATACTGGTGCCATCCACTAGGCAATAAAGATACAATGGATTAACTTTTAGGGAGCTGCCATGTCGTTCATCTTTAATAGAGTCTATGATCCACACCAGCACGTTTTATGAGACTTTATGAGAAGCAGCAACAACGTGCCAGCACACAGTTCATAATTTGACTGTACACTGGCACACAGTTGTCTCTCAGACAAACTGCTGCGGCTGGAACTTTTTAACTTCTCTTTTTCCTATGCAAGAAATCATGGCTGCAAGTCTCTGAACGTATCTGCATTTGAAAATCTATGAGAATATGCATTTTGGGCTGTCATTCCACAGAATGTGATGATGTCCCACATCTTTGCAACTTTCCTCAAGGAAAGCCCTTATCGCTGATGTGCCTTTGATTCATGAGACGTCTAATAAATCAAAGATAAAGCTGTTACTAATTTAGAAAAAATGATTAAAAATGAAGGGCAAGTTTTTCCCTTGAAGCTGATACTTCTTCCTCATAAACCTGCCTTTATTAAAGGCTCAGGTTTTTGTTGTTGTTGTGAGGTACAACACACAGAGAAACATTATATTCCTGCAGCTTTATTAAATGTTTTTACCTTGCAGACCAACCTGCAGAAATAATAAATTATTAAATAAAACCTTCCACTTGGCATTTGGTCAAGTACATTAGTCTGCTGTGCTGCTCTGCCCCAACTGCCACTGTTCATCATCGCAGAAATTCTTCGGAAAAATATGACTGCCCTCGGGGGTGAATTTACAGGTAAATGAGCCTGATAAGTACAGAGTTTTAATGCTGCTTCTAACCTCAGCGTTGAAGGAAATTCTTCACAAGAAGTGAGGTTAGCGCCCAGGAAGAAGAATCTGCATTTCATAGGGTCAACTTCAGGCCAGCAGGTAGTTTAGTTTGCAACATTAAGTGTTCAGAATGCTGTAATTTAAGTTCCACGTCTCTTTTTGCAGGAAAAACAGCCGGGAAGCAAATCACAAAGAATGATGTGATAAAACGTATTACGTATTTACATACATTTTTAACTCATCATGCAAGAGCGATGATGTGATGCAGTATCTAAGACATTCATCTTTCACGTTTAAAACTTATTTTTCAGCTCCAAACAGATTTCACTATTTCACTTCAAGCCAGAGGCAAATTAAACCGCCCGACACATCATAGTTTTTAAGAGACATCATCTTCTTTTAACAGATACTGTTGGATTCTTATTTACATGTTTACGTTTTCTACCTTCGAGGCAGTGTTAGTGAGTCATGTGGCGATGCAGCAGACAACATGACTGTTTTCATTAAATCACAGTGAGGTCAAAGAGTAAAAAATCTGGTGAAAGGCATGAATTTAATAAAAATTTAAGCCAGAGAGGACCTTGAGTCCTAGAGTCCTTGAAAGCACCAGTGGAGGTAGTTATCAAAGCAGTCCCTGCTCGCTCTGGAAACACTGCAGCAAGTCCTCATACTCTCAACAGGATCCACACGTACAAATACAGTCTTGTTCAGGTACGAATAAGATAAGGGAAAGATTGAACTTTGTTATATTAATAGAAACATTTGTTCGCTTACACTTTTGTTTCCTTAAAAACCTATTTACTGTTGAAAATGTCTCGGGACATTTGCAACCTTTACTTTTAGCCCCACTGATTGTATGTAAAGATGGATCATAGGGTACAATGTTTTAATAAAGCATGTTCATCAGAGGGTTTGCATGTGAAATCTATTAACAGAATTATTTGAACAGTCATGCATTGTTTGCACCTCGGACTGGAGCTCATCGGATGCTGTTCAGGCTTCAAAATCCCAGTGGGAGCTTTGGATAATTACTTTAATCAGTTTATTATACTTGTTAATGAGATTATTATATGGTCTATTGTAGCTGTATAAATATATGTAGATTAACAGAGCGTGCAGAAAATAAGATGTCAGTAATGTACGGAGAAAAAGATATTCAGGAGTACATTTTCGAGCTACAGTGTAAAGGACTGTGTGTTGATCCAAATCTGTGTGTGTGTGTGTGTGTGCGAGAGTTGTGCTGAGTGGTCATTCATTACAAAATGGAGTGCACCTTCACGTGGAGCTGGAAAACGATGACATGCTAGTTTTCAGGCTTAGCCTCAGGGGTGGAGACAACAGAGAGTGTGTGTGTGTGTGTGTGTGTGTGTGTGTGTGTGTGTGTGTGTGTGTGTGTGTGTGTGTGTGTGTAGGTTGGGGTATTTAGTGACACTTTCACATCAGTTTGTGGTCATGCATGTGTAACATAGAGGAGGGAGGAAGATATGATTAAGTGGACAAGAATTGGTGAAGAGGAGAAAATATTTGTTCAAAGTGTTTGGAAGAAATAGAGGAAAAGTAGAGTTACGAAGGTAAGAAAATGAGGAGGAAGAAGTAGAGGGAAGAAAGAACAAAGTGAAAAGTGAGGTGAGGAGGATGAGGAGGATGAGGAGAAAGGAGAGGAGCTCTGTAGGAGGGAGATAAGGAGGAAAGAGTAGGCAGACATAGACACAGAAGAAGGTGGTAGGAAAAGGAGGAAAAGAAGAAATGAGGAGAAACAATAAGGAGGAGGAGGAAATGGAAACAACAGTAAAGGAGGAAAAAAGAGAGAGGGGAGGCAGTGCAGGAGAGAGGAGAAGAAACCGAAAGACTTGTGGATGAGGAGAAGGCAAAAGAGTTGCTAACTAGAAAAATGCAAATTCCTCTTAAGACAGTGTGCGTGGGGCTGCCTTAAGACACAGAGAGAGAGGATTTACAGCTTATCAGATGACCTTACTGGCAGGCGTGTATGCTCACTTCCTCGTGCACAAATGTGACGGTGGCTGCTAATTGTCAACTTATCATCTCCGGTCATTTTCACCTCGCTTCTGCTGCAGAGCTCCCCCCGTAGCTGTCTGTGTTTCTACGCTAATTTAAGAACATATATAAACATGCAACACTCTACAGTTAACATAAAGAAATGAGAGAGAGAGAGGGAATAAAAAGAAAGACGGGCTAGCTCTCAGTTTACACCTATAATAAATACAGAGGAGATAAAATAGGAATATGACAACGGTATAACTGAAATAAAGCAGAGTAATACCCTAAAGAGGAGGAGGTGAAGAGTTTAGGCTGAAGAGTTTCTCCCTGGAAATTAAAAAATGCCTTTAGAACGCAGTGCTGGGAGGAGGGGCACTTTATTCCAGAACTGCAAATTCCTGGTCTCACTCCTCTCTCTCCCCCTCTCCTCCCCATTTTTCTCTGTTCACCCCAACCGGTCGATGCAGATGGTCGCCCACATTGATGTCGCGTTCCATTAAACCTTGGAGCTCAGATTTCCGACCCGAGTCAGAAATTGCAACTGGAACGCCACCTCAAATCAGAATTTTGACTCGGAAGGTCGGAGGAACATCACCACCCCCAACTTCAAAATCCAAAATGGTTGTGAAAACTGTAGTTTTTACAGCTTATTAGCACTTCTGTCATTAAATGTGTTGTACACATAGTAATGTCCTGTATATGGATGTTTTACTATGGCAGTAAAATGCATGAAATACCACGTAATACGTTATGATGAACAGTGTTTGCTCACAACAGAAAGCTGTAAACATCCTGTGCAACTGGAACACCATCAACTCAGGTTATTCAGGTGGGATGTTTGGGATATGGATATATATATATATATAAAAATATATTCCAAACAGTTGACTCTATGTAAGAAGGGTCCTAGGTGGTGGCGTCAATCCATGATAGTGAATTTTGCTGCATTAATGTATTTCATGACAGAGCAGTCATATGATTTAGTTGAAAGCTCAGGGGACACACTTAAGTGTGCAGTATCACAAAATAACCATAATAACCTGCATCATTTCAATAAAATCCATGTTGGAGCACAGGCAGCAGAAAACATCCAACAGTCAGAAGAATAGTAGAACTTCACAAACGTCACACAGGCTAACAAGGAGGAATCATTAAGTAAGGAATCAAACATATTTATACTGTAGAGAGAAGTGAGTGCAGCCGAATTTCCCTCCATACACTGTTCTATTAGATCAACAATGAAACTGAAGGAATATTTCGTTAAAAAATGTAATTAGAAGTAATAAAGTCTAAATTTGATTTGAATATGGGCTGACCTCTCGCTGGCTGGGAGCCTCGGAGAAGCTGATGAAGACCCCGTTGTCACTTCTTCTTCCTCCTCCTCTCGTTCGCTCCGCGCGTCATTTGTCTTCAAGGTGAAAAACACGAACGGTGGAATTCAGTTCAAGACCAACGAAGAGAAGCAGCGATAGTTTCCAGTTCCAGAAGTTTTCAGCGGGGGACAGACGCGGAGGAGACGGACGGGACGCGACGCTCCTCTGCTCCGGTCAGCCGGAGGACTGGAGGAGGTGGAGGAGGAGGGCTGGCGTGTCGGGTGAAGACTAGTGGCGTCACGGAGAGGGCGGGGCCACACATACACACAGCCAATAGCAGAATTGACTTTATTAATCAATTAATCGTGTGATTGATTTACTGGAGACACACACTCAGCAATGAAGTAATCTATTCCTCATTACTCTTCTATTACTTGTTTTATTGATTTGTTGTTTTTTTTAATGAAGGTTTGTCCTCTTTGACATTACATTTTTCTAAATAGCTCAATTTAAAGGTCCAGTGTGTAAGATTTATGTGAAAGGGAACTATTGCCAGAAATTTAATGGAAAATAATTGTCATGATGTTTTCACTAGTTCGTTTCATATAAATTGTATGAATTGTAGTTTTCTTTACCCCAGAAAAGGCTCTTTATATTTAAATACTTTATATTTACATCAAGGGGACCCTCTCTACGGAGGCCGCCATGTTTTTTACATTAGTCCAGACTGGACAAACTAAACACCTTTTGAGTTTTTATGACAACTGAAGCTGCCACAGATTCTTTTTCATGTTTGGAAGGGGAGGTTGAGGTGAGGGGTGTTCAGCTGCAACATGCAATTTCCCCTCCATCGGTATATTGGTGAGTAGATAATGAGTGAATTTTCTATCCCTTTAAGCAGCTGAAGTTCAGACATATTCCGGATATATCCCGGAAGAGCTGTGCGTGAGAACGCAAATGTCCAAGTCCGTTAGTCCCGACTTTTCCTGCCAGTCCCCTAGTAAAATATTTGGAAAATGTCAAAGTAAGCCGGTATGAGTATTCAGGCAAGCAAGTATTCAAGCAAGTAGGCGAGGGACGTGAACTGGAAGAATACAAATATCTCAGGGTGAAATAATAGAGCCATACATGCAGAAGACGAAGATTCCAGAGCTTTTGATGATAAGCACTGACGGGTCGATTTAATTTGCTGCTTTCTTACATGCAACAAACTCCATAAAGTGTCGAGACCCAATTTTCAGGACATTTGTTATGATTCGTATGTAGAAAACAACTCAACTCTCCAGACCAGAGCAAGAGGGCACCATGTGTAAGGTGTAGAGAGTTTCACGTTATGGAATGTGTAAGAAAAGACGACATTTTAAACCATTTCGATCGCACACATGCTAAATGATGCTCCAGACACTATTAGTTTGTCAAGTTTTCACATTGTAAAAGACAAACCAATGAATCATGCGACATCTCTCTTCACCACGTTATCGCCATACTTGACACACAGAGACTAATGTTGTATAACCTGATTCTTCTTCCACTCCCCTAGTGCTCCTCTCCCTCTCTTCTTCTTCTACTTTCTTTCTCATTTTCAATTAGGGTGGTCCCGCACTAAGAATCATTTACTTCAGCTCTTCTGAAAATTACTTTCGTTGGGAGAAACAGGATTCAACACTACAAGTGTAAAAACAACAGACTGCAATGAAATCATGTTTTACCACTTTGGTTGAATTTATATTTCAATTATCAGGAAATAAAATGAACTATCTACCAATATAAAAATAACCACAATAAACCTGCCTTTGAAGTAAATAATGTCCAACACACTGTATGAATTGTTCTGCGCTCTGAACAGCCTCTATAAATAAGGTTGAGTGGAGATGAAGGGTAAATGGCTCGTGCTGCAGGACGCTCCTCAGATTAATGAGGCTCGGTTCATTGGGAGTTTGGTGATTAAACGCCACCAGCGAGCCGAAATCCCTCTGCGGCTGCTGTGGTCTGCGTGACACTGTTAATACAAATAACACGGAGCAGTGGAAGGATGTTCTTCTGTCTTGTGCATGTGAAAATATTTTGTGAAATTCACACTAAATGTTTCCAAAAACTTTTTTTTTACTTCCTTGGTGAAAAAAAGCAATCTATCACATGATGCAATTTCAGATCAGTTTAAAAATAACTTTAAAAGGCTGTTTGAGAAACAATGTGGGGACATTTGGACAGAAGACAAGTTTCTAGAGTTTGAGGTGAAAACATGCATAGGGTCCATTATACATATTAGACATTATATGTCCTGCTTTCTGTCAGGTAAAATCAAGATGTAAGAAAAGTTCATATTTAGACAACAAAAACAAAAAGGACATCATCATTTTCATAATACTTGGTGGAAAAGGGACATTGGCCAGAAAAGAAACCATTAAATCTTGGCATGGATCAGGACAAATGGGGAGAATTAAGTGTTTTATCATCACTTTCTGCAACATTGTGAGATTTTGACAACATCACCAATTACCAAGAGAATAACTCATTGATCTTGATTATCAACAATGCAGCATAGTTTAAGGAGCCGATATCTGCATGTGTAATTTTGTGCAGATCCAAATTTGGAGACCAATTTTCTGACGGTGTGATCTTCAAACACAGACCTGTACTAAATCCACCATCACATACAAAAGATCTAATCAAGAGCAATGTCCCCTGAGGCATCGATGAGTCCACCGAAGCTCAAAGGGAACTACACTTTGAGCTCTGGCAAGCGAAGCAGTAAGATCTGGAAAAGAGAGAAAAGATGCTGCAGCGGGGAACACTCACACCACTCTCAGTCACGCCTGAGGGAGCCTTTAAAAGGTTGCACCCAAAGTTTCCAACAAGGCAGCTAATTAGACCAACAGCTGGAGAGGAGCGAGGAGCGACTGCTTTTACGGCTTGAATTAAAATGCATCATCCTAATTAATCTCTTAAGTCAGGCTATGTTTTTCTTCTCCCTCTTAACTTCAAATTAAAGTGTCTTTGCTTTATTACTATCGCTTTTCCTGCAGAGAGCTTTATTTGAATTTCACATCATCCGAAAAACAATTTTTTCCATCGGCTATACGTCTTAATGCTGAACTGTAAACTTTCACCTTACATACTAAAAGCAGTCAAGTTCTAGAAAATATCAGACATGTCTCACCTGTCCTTTTGAAGCGCCAGATGAAAGCCATGGATTTATCTGACCGCCCTCCACGTGCTCTGTCGTTCTGCTCAGTCAGGGGCCGATGGAGATGTGATGGATATCTTATGAGGCCAGTTATGAAGCGGCCGGAGATCAGTGAAGGGCTCTTATATTCATTCCGCAGGCCAAAGTCACCTTGGACCTTTGAGAGAAGGATTTCTCAGTGTCTCAGACTGACAGAGGCGACTGGCTAAATCAGTCAGGTTGATGTTTTCATTTATTCCACATGACGGAAAGCCTGCCGCACTTCAGCCAACTGAATCTGAACCAGACTCAAAGGAAAAGTGTATAGAATTTGAACGATAATGGAAGTGTATGAACGGTTTTAACATGACAGTTATTGTGATGCATTTTTGTAGAAGATGCATACTTCTCTCAGTGATTCGAAATGAGGATCAGGTTTTTAATCATTACACACCTGGTATCAACATTTCTTCCTCTTTTCCTTCAAAGAGCTTGATGTTTAATTCTCTTTATTTTCAGAATAAAAACTGCTTATTAACTCAAACCTTTAACAGAGAAGAGACTGCAGATGCTTCCTAGGAAGTTTGGTCCAAAACACTGACAGTTGTATAACGAGGTAAATGTTTTAGTGCGGCAGTTGCTGCCCCGAAGTTCAGCCTCTTATTCGAGGCCCAGACTGGATTTGATGCGACTATTCATGCGGGTTGAATGGGAACTGTGGTGAATTGAAAAGGAGCCCTTCTATTCATTGCTTCATCAAGGAGCCTCACTATCAGCACAGCTCACTTTGCATCAGAATAACTGAGTGTTCGCCTGTCAGCCAGTTCGGTTATGGGAAGAAACACCAGGAATTTGGTTTTTATTTCAGATGCTGCATGAATGCAAATACAGGAATTCCTGAAAATGTGGGGACAAAGAATTTGTTCCAAATACTGAAAATACCAGCAAAGAAAAGGAAAAGGCTGCAGAGCTTTGGTTGAAAAGGAGGATTTGTGTTGTCATCAAAGAAAAGGGGTTTATGGTAACCCTGCACGACATGTTATGGGAATGAAAATGTGTAAAACATCCGAGAAAATATCTGAATCATAGGGTTTATTGAAATAATTGACTTACCCCTCCATCACACTGTCTGTCTGTTTGTCCATGACTTTGATTCTCAACTGTAAGACAAAAAACAAAGCTAGAAGAGCCATGATTGCAAAAATCTGATTATAGACAAATCTACAGCTATAGTGGAGTTCTACTGCACCGTCGTTCAAACACACCAGAGTATTATTTTAGTGTGAACTTGCAGGAAATGTGGAGTTTTTGCAGGAGATTTCATCTTCAAATGCTTTTTTTCTTCTTCCCATTAAGTTACTGCATCCTCCCCCTCCGCCCTCTCCTCTCATCCTCCTGCTTCCATCTGTCCGTTCACCACAGCTCCACACTTGAGGCTGCACAACCTGTTCACAGGAAATTACTTATTCATCATTTCCTCGGTTGTAGCAGCTGGAAAAGGCCACAGATTAGAGGACTGTATCTTCAGGAAAACACACACACACACACACACGCACACACACACACACGCACACACACACACACACACACACACACACACACGCACACACACACACACGCACACACACACACACACACACACACACACACACACGCACACACACACACACACACACACACACACACACACACACACACACCTTAAATCTGCAGCCTCTTCTGTCCCTGCGCAGCATTTTTAGGATTTAGTGTTAATTCTTTATGATAAACTAGAACATTTGCATTTAAGCATACCATAAATCATTTCACTAATCCAAAGCTGATTATCCACAACTTTCAATCACTTTTTTCATTTTGCTTTCCTGCAGTTTATTGATATTTTATTCATCACACATGATCTGTTTGCAAACTGAGACCCTGATCTGCAAAACGAACTACAGAGAAACCCCACTCCGCGAACACGATGGAACCAAACGATGCTATTTTCTGAAGGGTGGCCTTTAAATCCTTAAATCCCCAAATCCCTGGTTACTACATGATTACCGTTTCATTGCTTGGATCTTGCAAACTTGCAAAGAGCGTGAGCAGGAAGGGACTTAGAGTTTCGCTGAAGGACACTCAGACGAGATACGATACGATTAATGAAAGGTTGATGATTGTTTTGTTTCCTTCACAGGGGGTTTGGCAGCTGCTTCACATGATATCAATTCATCTTGTAGGATAAATAGTTTCCTCAAGATATATAGAATAACTTTGCAAATGGCTGCTCGAGGTGGAGAAGCTTTGATTTACATTTGTGATGTGTTATTGGTGATGGTGATAATTTTACTGTTATATTTGTGTTTTAAAGCACTTTGGAATTAAAGTCCTACATAAATAAAGTTGAAATTGAAGTTAGAGGGCTTGCCAGACTAGCTGCTAGGCGTAGATTAATATGTATTATTGTGAGCACCATTTACCACAGAATTTTTAGCTTTGCAGAACTTTTACTTTCACAAAACAGAAAAAGTTCTCCTATATAAGTGAATGTAATTGATATTGAAACCCTCGCAGAAGTGTAAAAGTGCACTTGTAGATTAAACACAATGGAGTGACAGATTTTATGAGCAGCTAAAGAAATATTATCTCACAGAATTTCAAGTAACCCTTCATAAACAATGGTTTTAAAGTCATATAAAACCAAACGTTTGGAGAAACTTTGAAACAGCTTTGTTTTACTATGAAGAATTTCTCCCACAGAACTTGCTGCAGCTTTAAAACAGACTAAAGATCATTGTAAAAGGTGAAGTCTGTCTCTGACTGTTTATTCCGCTCTGCTTAGACAGATACTTTACAGCTGTGGGCTTCAATCTCATTTGGGGCCTCACAAACAACATGCAGCGATCGATCAATACATAGAGTCTGTCCACGTAATATGATTCTGCACCATAGAGCTGAAATCGTCTCTGTGGGGTCTCCATTGTAAAATCATTATCCCTAAACTCTTGCCATAGCCCACTTCAATTCATCACCAATTACCCACAAGCCCTTATCTCCAGGGGTTTACCATAGCAACCTGAGCTGTCCGACTGCATCGCGAGATTGTGAGAGTGGCGATAAATGAGTTTCTGCTGGAGTGAGCGATTACTTATTGTAATTTATTTATCACAGTTCTTTCACAGTTTAATTGTGACGTGTGAATTGTAAGGAGACAGACGTGTTTGTGTGTGTGTGAGAGGGAGCTGTCAATTTAAATCTGGATTTGACTGCAGCCTTCCAGGTCAACATGTGAATTTACTAAAAGATAAATGTCATAGTTTTTAATGTAACAGTTCACTGTGACTGATTGAATTGACTTTGACTAAAACTAAACTAAAATAATCTTCGAATTAAAAAACATCCTGATGAACAAAAAAAAAAACATTTGACACAGATTCTGATCAGAAGCTAAATCCAACCTGCTCATCCACAAGTTTCCACCAAACCATATTTTACATAATAAGCAAAGAAATGACGCCGAGCTGAAGTGTATTAAAGGTACAGTGTGTAGAATTTAGTGGTATCTAGTGAAATTGCATGTTGCAGCTGAACACCCCTCACCTCACCCTCCCCTTCCTGAAAAAGAACCTGTGGTAGCTTCAGTTGTCATAGAAACTCAAAAGGTGTTTAGTTTGTCCATTCTGGACTAATGTAAAAAACATGGCGGCCTCCGTAGAGAGGACCCCGTCAGTGCAAATATAAAGTATTTAAATATAAAGGACCTTTTCTGGGCTAAAGAAAACTACAATTCATACGATTTAGATGAAACGAACTAGTGAAAACATCATGAGGATTATTTTACATTAAATGTCTGTCAATATTTCCCTTTCACCTAAATCTTACACACTGGACCTTTATCATGTCCATTCAGGAAGTGAAAGTTCACAACACAGACTTTACAGGAAGACACATTGACTTGAGGCCAAATAAAAAAATCAAATTAGTAGCCAGTAGAGAACTTTTCATGGACCCGGGAGGATCGGAAGTGTTTCAAGACTCGCTCAAGGACGCATGCTCATCAACGACAGCTCTGGCGACCTTTCAGTGACAGGAAGCACCCTCCGTTCCCGTCTAATGTGAGTGTTCAAACGGCTACCGCAGCGTGGACTTGAAACGGCAACCAGAGCTCATTGTGCGTCAGCCGGGGAAGCTTTTCAGTGAGATTAAACACTACTTGATTAACTCATCTGTCAGTCGCACAGCTCAGCCGTCGCCCACTTTGAAGCCCCGTGAGTGAAATGTAAATGACGGTGTCCGAAGATAAGGGCGAGATGAAGAAATGAGCGACTAAGTTTGACAGGAAGTGTTCGACTTCACAAGGGACGGCACAGTTTGGTGTTTCGCGTCATTGCTCATGTCGATGGGACCTTGATATGACGTCACCGGTGCAACTCGGCAGCGTTCGTATCTGGGATATTTTGGCTTCATTTTTGTCCAGTGGGAGGAAGTGGAGACAAATTGTCAATCCTTATTTACAGAAATGGACACATCAGTAAATGTATCACTGCTGCTCAGTTAAAAAGGATTTCTCCTTCTTCCAAACATGGTCACCTGCCAAGAGTTTCAGCCGTTATTGTGTTGCCTCCTCTCCTCAGGACTACAGTTACTCACTGTCTGTGAGTGAAGAGACAGGGTAAACATCAGTGTTGCTCTCCCCCACTGGAGACAGCTCTTGGAGAATAAATGAATAAAGTTTGATGCTGAGCTTGTGAATGCAAACATTGGCTGATTGAAATCTTTAATTTCTCGGTGAAAATCAAACCCACTGTGAAAAAAAGCCTTGTTTTTACAGACTGCTGCCTCCAAGTATCTAAAAATTCTATAAAAACACATTTGTTGTTCTTGAAGAGTTTAGCATTCATGTTCACCAAAGCCTCAACTAAGACAGATCAACAGATTATGTTCTCTCCAAATTTATATTCATCATTTTTAAAGGATGAAAAGAGAGATCTCTGAACTTGTGATCTTTGTTACCAAATTAGAAGTCCCACCTCGTGGTTTTTTCAACATCAGTAATCCTGACACGTCGCCGCCCTGACTCTGAGAGCGTGAAGCTTCGCCGCTGCTGTATGACCTGACGGGGGCTTAGCGATCACCATATGGTGTTGTGGTTGTCAGGAGCTGTTTTTCGGTGGAAAGATTAGCTCTGTGTGGTTTCTGTCACACTGGACGTTCACTGCAACTCTGTCACAACACAGGAGAGGGTGTCGCTGCCGCCGCAGGAAATCACTGCAGACAACATTGCAAACAAATGGTGGTAGATTGATGCACGTGTTTGCTTTTAGATTTATATACAGAAGAATTATTGAAAATTAGAAAGTGAGAGTAGAACTCACATAAAATCATGTTGACAGTTTGAAACTACATAAAGTTTTTTTGGCAGATGTTCAGCCTCATAAATGTATTTTATACATTTTAATTTCTGTGTTGATGTTGATGTGTCTAACATTAGTTTCTATTCAAATAATCCGATCAAATTTGAATTTCATGGAGAAAATTCACTCCTAAAAGCTTTTCTTTAAATGTCCCGACCTGGAGTCAGACCTGAAGACAGTCTGTCTCTCTGGCTCACTGACATAACCAGCCCTGGTCTGATAACCTCATCGGGGACGAGGTCAGATAATTCAGGCCTGAAGCGGAGCCTGCTGCTTACGAGGGACGAGCTGTCGTCCAAATGCAACGCTTCCTTCCTCTGCAGCAGGACTTCCACCAGCTGTGAGAACTGTCTGTGATCTGATTCACTTAATTAAACAACTAATGAGTTAAAAATGGTTGCGGTGAACCTGCCAGCATTTCACAGACAACGGCGTTGACGGGATGAAGATGACCAACAATCATGGACATTACATTCTTCTTATTTCAGTCCTTGTGATATTCTTGATTCTGTATGATTTTCATACAAATCTACCATAATGCAGAAAATAGAATTCATAAAGTTTTGTTTGAGATGGCTCCAGAGTCACTCTTTTGTCAGTAGGTTCAAGGTGGGCCTTGAAAGTGAACAGTTTTGCTGCCTGCCTGAAAACCAAAGTGTAAAAAAATAATTTTGTTTGAATTGTGTGAACTGTCCCTTAAGACAAGAAAAAAATACATTTTCAATAAGTAAGTGAAATACGTTCAATAAGTGAAAATGAAGTTAGAAAGGAAAATAGAAAGTTGTCTCTGAATGATTTGTAAGAAAAATGATTCTTCTCCATCGAAACAAGTTATTTTGCAGATTTACTTCAGCAGGAGAGTTCATGGGGTCATTCATAAAACTGAGCGTGTATCTGAAGAATAAAAGTGCATCCTTAAGTTTGGGAGAAAAAAAATAAGGTTTAAAAGATCAGCGTGAGACTAAACAGCTTACGATGCACTTAGCTGCTCGTAGTGATTCATCATTGACCTTCATTCTGTTTAAAGTCTGCCGAGTTTAGTCTGTAAACCTGTTTGTCTCTGTTTCTTTTCCCGTCTGTGGAGGTAGTAGATATGTAGGCCATCAGGATCCAGGAGCACATAATCCGATCGGGGTTGGGGGGTGTGAGAGTGGAGGCAGGAGAGGATTATGGGATTACGGAGGGTGAGATGCAAAATGAGATGGCCACTCTGCAGCTGGCACGCTCTGGGTCGTCACAGTGGCTCAATGCATGACAGTGCATCTTAAAAAAATCTGTCTGATTCTTTGGTCAAAATATAAAAACATCGCCTGCCTGCAGGTGTATTGTTAAACATTTACTACATGAGAGCACAAAGTATTTCCTGCCCTTTATTTAGTCTCATGCAAACACTGACATACAATCAATACCATCTTTTGTCACTGAGTTCCCTAATACCTCCTAGAAACAGATACGAACTGTAATTAACCTAGAAAAGTTCCTCGAAATGACGATGTAGATTCCTGCGAATATGCTTTGAAGTGATTCCACTAATAGAAGAACTTTATTTGATCTAATACCAAATGACCAAAGGTTTAAACCCTTTACACAGCCTGAAGTTTTAGTTGGCCTCACTGTGCTGTATAAAAACTACAAACATGAGATGGGTGATACAATAAATCATTTTTTCATCCATCAATACATTTGTTACAAGTACTTTCACACATGAATTCATGTTTTTATGATTAATAAAGTATTTAAGTGATAAAATGTCATTTTTCATTAGACATGACATTTGACCTTGGAACAAAGTGGTGATGTGTCCCCTCAGTCTGCCGAGTTGTTGCCACGGTTCAATAAAAATCAGATTGTGAGATTTAATAACTTGTGAAGATGAATGTTGTTTGGGAGTGAGAGTGTTGGAGAGAGCGGAGGAGACAGAAAGTCATCCCCCCTGAGACCCAGGCAACAACAGTCGACCTTCACAAATCACCATGGTGGCTTGATTGCAGCCATAACTCAGAGAAACACCCAGCAAGGTAACACTCACAGCAGTCCTGACCCCTCACAATACACTTTCCACCTCCATCTTACCCAGGTTCAAGGCGGTTTGTTCGCCGCTGCAGTGTGAACAAGCAAATGAGCCCAGATGGGATTTGGGCGGCTTGAATGACAGATTGAGGATTAAGCTGTGATCAGCAGCCAGACATATGCATGTTTTGCCAGGGAGTAGCCCTGCGGAGGGAAACACAGGCCAGGACGAGCACCGTGTTATCACCTGGCAGGATATCAACCGTGCTCGCTTCGGTCACTGTCATGGCTGCAGCCAGGAATTAGGATGTTGAGAGGACAATGGCAGCAATGGTTAAAATATTTGAATAAACAATCTTCTGAGACAGTTATGGTTTCACTGGAGTATAATTGTAGGTCATCATTCACATAACTAAATAAAATCTAATCTCTATAGTCTGACTGTCTTTAAGCACCACCATAAGGTCATATTTTCAAGATAGATAATCTTGTTTCTTAACAAGGACTTTTTAAATGTTAACACAAAAACAGGAAGTAAGAAAATAATATTTTGTTAGAAAATATTAATAAGTTGAAAAACTGACTAATAGAGTAGAAGAGGCATTTTTTAAACAATAGATACAGATGTTCTATATACAGAAAGTCTGTTGCATGTTTTACAGTTAGATTAAGTGTCTTTGAGTTTCTTGAAAGCTCTGTACCAATAGAAAAAGACAAAGTTAGGGATCAAGGTTGTATTATTGTGCAATTTATCCATTCTTAAGATACAATGAACGACATGTGCAGGGGTTCTTTTAGTGTCCTCAGTCTCTTTAGTGTTTGACTGAGAATAGTCTCTGTGATAATAAGACAACTGTTGGACACGAGACGACTCGAGACAGCAAGACCATTCTCTATTCATCATGAGGCCTCTGGGAAATACTGGATGAGGATCAAGTTAGAACGTGGTCAGAGATTGTCCTCTAGAGGACAAAACACGAACTACAACAACCTTAAAGAAGGGGATACAGGAGTAAAACCTTCTTCACATCATGTTGAGGATTCATTTTCCCATTTTGATGAGTGGAGACAAAGATTTCACCGAGAGTCAGTTTGGGTTTAAGAATTCTTGTTACTGTTTTCATGATCTTGATCTCAATGAACTCACAATTTCATATTATTGATATTAGATAAGGTGGCTAAGATCTTTACGACACAATGCCGCCATCCAGTGGGAATTTAGTACTATGACAAGTGCTGCAGAAACAAAAGCTTGATACTATTTTTTATTATAAATATAGATATTTTTATTTGAATGTTAATTTCCTTTAGTCTTTTCCTCCAGAGGGATTCGAAACTCCTGAGCTGCCAACATCACAAGATGAATAATGAGTAAAGGTCAGAGGTCACGACCTACTTGAAATTAGAAATGAATGAATTTAAGAGAGAAAAAAGAAAAATCCTGAAAGAAATGTGAAGAAACCAAACCTCCAATAACTTCTACACACATATATGTGATCCCTCCTGTGTGTTATTCTCAGGTTGACCCAGGATGCCAGGTGGTGACTCAGCGGCCTGGCAGACCTTCTCCAGACCAGCGGGAAGCAATGACTGGTTGCCACAGCGACGGCTGGGTTCCAGGAACCTGGCTGGCTCTGGGGACGCCCCGGGGTGTTTGAGGACGCCATCTCCCAGGAGCAAATATGCTGAAAGAGACACAAGAGAGGAGGAGAAAGAGAGGGTCCCTGTGAAATATTGAGGTGTAAAATGTGTCTGGGGTTTTTTTGTTGGTGAAACTATTTAATAAAAATGCCTTTTATTACCTTATTCACTTGTTTTAATGTAACCTAGACTCAATGTATCAACTTATTAGGGAGAGGATTATATTCTTTAAATTTATTTTGTCTTCCTCCTTCCTGTGGTGATAAGATAATGACATCCAACACATTATTCTGACTAACAAGAATATAAAAAACAACAGTGAAGGCATTAAGCAACTTAAATTATGCATAAAGTTTTCATTTTGTTTTACACTGTTCTTAAAGATTTCTTCCAAAGAGGAAATTAGCAATTAAAAAAGTTTGCCTATGACTTTTCATGACTTAAGTAAAATAATATAATGATCTTACACAGCAAGCTATAAGTATTTCTTATACAGTAAGTGCATATTCGTCTTTAATATTAATTTAGATAATATTTAATTTTAGTCAAATGTAAGGTAATTATCTATTTGATCTGTTATTGTGGCTATTTAACGTCCATTAATTAAATGTTGTTGGGTTTTTTTTTATACTAAGAAGACAGACCTAGCAGAGAGAGAGACATGATAGATGAAGCTCTCTCGTCCGGCTGTGTGACTCCAGATTTGGGCCCGTCTCCCTGCACAGAGTTTCAGTGTTTGATGCGAACAATGAAACAGTCAGTTATCATCCGCGTGAGGAGTGTATTTATCATCGGACAAAGAAACAGTTTATCGTGTCATAAACGGCTCTGTTCTCCAGACTGAAAATACAGAGAGTGGACAGAGGTCAGAGAGGGCGCAGGAATTCAGCACATTGTGGAGATTGACCCATAATATATATATATATATTTCATTTATGGAATTGGGGACACCAAAGAAAGACTGGATTTACAATAAAATATGATTGTCTGTCTCATTTAAATATTGATTTTCTTTTATGCCATACAATTCCCAATAAAAGTTTCACATTGTTATTCTTTGTGTGAAACTTATCTAATTAAATTGCATTTGTGAAGTTTTTGAGTTACTATCCCTAGATACTTAATAAACTTAATATAGCTCTTCTTCAAAGTTCCATATGTTTGTTTACAGCAAAAAGCACAGGCACATCTGAACTTCAGCCCATTTGGCGGGGGCAGCAGTGTTTTTGAGCGGCGGGCACACGTCAGGACGACTTCAGCAGTGAAAAGAACGTGTTCATTAACATGCACGACCATCCACTTCCTCTGAAACGGGCCTTTGTTGCCCAGCAGATGCTGCAACACAAGGAAACGAGCCAGGGCCGGATCAAAGGGGGAACACAGATGGAGGGTATATACGATGAATGGACAGAGATGCACAGCGAGGTGTTTGGCACCTTTACGCTTGTTTGTCCGTGTCATTGAATCTTAAATCACATCAGAGGTGCTTGGCAAGGTTTTTTAAATGTACTGTACCTCAACTAGAGAGGAGCTGCTGCTTCTATGAGTCATTACGTTACGTTAATAAACAGTTCCCTGGAGGATTTAATGACAGTAACACTGATGGGGTTCAGAAACTATGTTGATGTGTACTTTGACTATTTAGTATGACTCCTGTCCCACCCACTGACATGGAGGAGACAGGGTCTATGACCTACATAGTGCGGCCAGCCACCAGGGGCGATGTGGATCATTTGGCTTAGTCATGTCGTCCATCTTTATATGCAGTCAATGATGACACTGAATTCATCCATTTTACTCAGGTACATTTTTAAGTTTCAGCCCAAACATTAAACCCAATAAAAGTATCATGAGTAAGAGAAATTGTATTTCTCCTTATTAGGAACAGTGGTTGTGTTATTGCACATGAAGGATTTTAAGAGTCAGATCAGTGCTGCAGCAGTGGAGTGAGAGGAGGTGGACGGACGGGATTGGTCAGCGACAGACTGGCTGACCTCAGCGCTGCCACCCACCACACTGCTTCAGTATAAAGGCTGCGGTCCATCCTCAGCCTCCGCTCTCTGGATACACAACACACAGCCTCTGACCAGACAAACCGTGAGGTGAGTTCATCGGCCAGTGTTCATTCACTGGATATTGATTGTGTGCCAATGTGTAAAATTATGATCATGATCAATCATCAAACAGTTTGTGCTCTTTAGCTCATGTTTTTAAAAAGTGCATATCAAGTATTCTTGAAAGAGTTTACGATTCACTTTGTTGCACTAAAACATGTTTAGACTAAAAAATGTAATCAAGTTCATTTGAATTGAACTGTGTAATATTGTGTTTATTATTTTCAGTGTTTTTAAATCTAATAACATTCAATCATCAATTTAACAAAACTAAAATTCAAATTTCTATAAAGTGATATTTTGAAATGGACACCACCTCTGTTTTTTAAAAGTATATATCATGTGAGACAGTACATTACATTTACATCATAATGAGCTGTTGTTAAATTATCTTCAGATAATTAAAAGGAAAAAAATCTGAATTTTACCACTAGAGATTGTAGCAGTATAAGTGACTCTCATTATTTTATTAATTTTCATGTTGAAGAAGAGAAAAAGAAGATGACTGACCTCGAGACCTCCATGGTGACCATGATCGCAGTGTTTCGCAAGTATTCGGAGAGAGAAGGAGACAAACACAAACTGAAGAAGAGCGAGCTGAAGGACCTGCTTCACGACGAGCTGCCGGATCTGATGACGGTGAGACGCAGACTCAGATCTTTGGGGAGAAGTTGGAGGAAACATAGGTTTAAAGGGTTTAAATTAGCAGAGAGAGCAGGTAGTGTATTTTGAAACTGAAATAGTACTCGAACCCTTTACAGTGGTTGAATGAAGTACTTCAGTACTGAGCTACAATTCATTATGGAGTATATTTAGTTCAGTTGTTTGGGGACATTTATTTTAAGTTGATGAAGGAAAGAAATATTTAGAAGGAGGAATAAAAGAACAAAACAAAATAATAGACAGAATGGACAGAAAGAAGGAAATAATCTACATACATTAAGTTGATAAAAAATACATCAGGGAGAGAATTGAAATAAATAAAGATTAATTAGTTTAATTGTTCATGTATTTCTTAACTTAACTTGGAGATATTTCTATTTCAATTCAAGAGATGAGTTTTAACACAGATCTCTTGTTTGCAAGTAGAACTGTTAAATTCATATTTTACCCAAATGTGTTTTATTCTCTGTTGTCGTATTTGTCCTGATCTGAACCCGTCTGCAGCATGTGAAAGACCAGGCCGAGCTGGACAGCCTGATGGAGAGCCTTGACACCGACGGAGACTCCGAATGCAACTTCCAGGAGTTCATGACTTTCGTCTCCATGGTTACCGTCTGTTGCCACGAGTTTTTCGAGCATGAAGACGAGTAATGAGGCGGTGACCTTGGACGGGGATGAAAGGGGAGCTTAAGTAAATTGTACAAAAAAAAAAAAGCAGAAGCCCGGCAACCCAGAGCCTTCTCGATTCAAACATGAATCTAGCCAGCAGCCAATGGTTAGCAGTCTGTATTTGGCTGCTGGCTGGAGAAACGTTTGGCTGAAATCTACCATGTTTCTTTCAGATCTTACTATTTTCTACTCACTCAATATCTAGATAGCTTTGAACGTTGTCAAGATTTTGGTGTAGCGACAAACTGACTTCTGAAAGTCGACCAGTAGTAGTTGAAATGTTGCCTCTCTCTAACAACTTTTAGAGCTTCAATTTATTTCTTTCCATTATCAATATTCTACTTTTTATAAGTCAAGTGGCTTTACAGAAATAATCTAGAGATGTCAGTGTTTGAAATGATAGTTGTCATATAAAAATGATTTGATTGGCTAGTGAAGGATTGAAAGTGGCTTCTGATTAGTTTTCTCTTCTGTCCTAGCAGTCACATTGTTTGGAAACCAACCTTCATTTCAATGATATTACATATGATAATCTATAAATGGCTGACAGATTATGCATGTGGCTAGTGATATTATTCACCAATAATTCGAGTTTACAAAATCTTAGGAGGCCATAAGAAACTAGGCTAAAGAGTCAACCAACTTTCTAGAGATGCCTGCATGTGAAAGATCGAGCCGAGTAAATACTGAAAGTGAGGCAAGTAGGTCAACATTTGAAAAACACTTGATTGGCTTGTAGACTGCTCTTGCTGCTAATTTGGTAGAATCTGGTTAAAAGCAGCTTGCACAATTGCGAAATGGCTTCCGAGTCTCTTGTTTAAATTTAGCTTGTAGATGGACGTGGCTCTTAACTGTCTTCTAAACATTTCGTTGATTCTCAATTCCCAACAAAATATATAGTTGATGACAGTTATACAATTTGTTTAGAAGCTCTTTTTGGAAAAATGTATTACCTCATATTTAGGTAACTGGTAAACGAATAATCATTTATGTTATTTCAAATGTTGAGTTGGCCGCTGAAATAATCAGAAAATGTTGGCATCCCTTGTTGCTTGTAGACTAGATGAGTTTCCCTCCCTGCTTTTGCTGCAGCTGTGATGCTGTTAAGAGTTTGAATCCAGTAGAAACTTTCAAACAATCTAAGAAACTCTCCATGCAGAGAAAACTTTGCTCTGAAAGTGTTACTAAAAAGTGTGGAATAGAGAAGTCTGTCTGGTTGACGATGTGTGTTTTGAAATGTGCAGATTTGCTGGTTTGTTTGGACGTTGGCGATGATATGAATTAAATTATCAATGTGTCACTGTGAGTTTGTCTTTGTGGGACAGAGCTAATGCTCATAGTCAAATGATTAGTGAAAATCAGACAGAATAAACGTGGAAGAAGCGTCGCCACTTCTACTGCTGCAGCCGACCAACCCATCGCGAGTCCGTCTCAGATTTCATTCATGACTTTTCACATCAAATAACAAATTGAAACCAAACTTATCAGAAACATGAACACTTTGTTTGGTCCATGTTGATTAACTTTGGAAAGTAAAGACAGAAAGTGACACATTTGGATTTAAAAGTCAACATGATTAACCAGTTGTCATAAATCAAAACATTCCTAGAAACAACACAGGAACATCTGTCCACGGATGTTTTCCCTCAGTGTTTTCACACTCTCACTCTTTCACTGCAGATGTTTCCTGGTTTACAAACAGAACTCAGAAATCTGGTTTTGATAACATTTAGAGCTGAAGCTTGAAAAGACCTAAAAAGTATGACATTGCTTTGCCATTAGTCAATAACATTTATGTTGCAATTTCCCTTGTGAGCACATGTAATGTGATTCAAACATGTGCCATGAATTAGTTTTTCCCGGTGATGTCACATTTACAACCCAAACAGTAGAAGTCGACTGCGGATCAGTGTCCATCTTTTTCTTTTCTTTTCCATGCAACCTCAGGTGTGAAGGGTGGGTCCTGTCCCTGCTGAGGTCAAGGAAAGCTCCCTCTTCATATTTTCATTTGAAGGAAAAGCTGAGCCTAAGAAATTAAACTTTTCTGCATATCCCTTGCAACCCAATGTAATATTTCCATGATGGAAGAAAATACACATTATTTCTCAGTTGCATGGGAAAATCCCTACAAGTGTTTCACTCTTGTCAATAGTCCACAATGACATCACCCATTGTTCTGTTTCGAAGCCTCAAGTTTGTCCAGCGCCATCTCAGCTTTTTGAAACCAGAAGTTACTATATTTGGAGGAGTGGTGGGTGGAGTCTGACTGAGAACTCGAGGACACTGCACACCCACCTGCACCAGCGACCTGCTCCCATTGGATGGTATCAGCTGTAAATCACACTGTGCCCACGCCCCAATGCATAGTGTTTACGCTATTTGATTCTCAATGGACCATAATTTACAAATTGATCATCATACTGAAACAGGAAACGCATTAGGAAAATGTTCACTGACGTTTCAAATGAAGTGAGAAGTACAGGAGTCGCTGCCCACTACCGGTCATTTGTGAAAGTGTGTGAAACCCATTTTTTCTCATTGGGTTCACGTTTCGGTCCACATCCATCTTTCTATACTGGAATAAAAATAATAGAGTGTACTAGTTATCACCTTTATAATTGATAAACACACAGTAAGACTTATAGAAACCATTTGGCTGTTATGGTTTCGATTTTGCAGGTGCATCACAGTTTATTTAACAGCTCAGACATGCTGGAGGAAGGAAAACTGAAAGTACTTTTTACATCTTGTGGTTGATCACTTTCTTCCTGTCTTTTTGCTCCTAGAATGCAGGAAAAGTGTCCTAACAACTTAAACCACATGAACATGTCATAATTGACTTAACATGTCCAAACAATGGAATCACTCGTGTCCCTTCGGTCTCCACATGTCCCCAAAGTTTGGACACGGCCACATATAAAAACAAAGGTCTAACTAGTATTAATAAACAGGTGGAAGGTCTGCACAACACACACAAGGATAATTTATGTGTTGTACACAGACTGTATATAAAGAGGTTGTACAGCATATGATGTAAGAGGCGTTGCCAGCTGCACAGTTTCAGACATCTGCAGGCTGTTTAGCATCAGAGGTGGAGTCAGCCGCATGATTGGCCGACAGGGGAACGGAGCTGAACCCTGGAGACTGACACCACACCCATCCGTGTGTGTGTGTGTTGTACACCACATGCTTCCTCTTCATCTTGTTGTTCTTCTTGGTGAATGAGGAGGTGCCTGCAGATTGTCAGAAGTGGTGAGTTCTCTTTTTAACCTATTATACAGATTAAGGTTTTATTTTATTTGTGTCATTTGTGATAATTTGACTTTTTGCATAACAAGCTCCCTTTCACATCCACAGGTGCATCTTTGTTTCTACTTTGGTCACATGAAGTAGTGAGTCAGTAAAGTTTTCAGTGTTGCAAACCATTATGTAAAAGAAGATGCGTAAGAGAAGCTGAAATTCTATTATCTTGTTTTATGGTAACAATGTTTTATCGTGGTGAACAGAATAAAATGTCTGTTTTGGTGCATTCCACGTTTGTTTATTGATCCTGATGTTGTGCAGCTGTGAGCAGCTGGATTACAGAAACAATCTCTAACACTTCGGATCCAGTTTGGTTTCATGATGCAGAGGCAGTAACTGACAATGTTGTGGTTACATTTCTGTAAAACAGACACATTTGGAATAAATGACAGTTTTGTTGTTTACCCTCATTAATTATCATATCATCACTGACTTAGAATGAAAACCTGATTTTGAAAAGTATTTGTAGAGGAAAATAAATATTCATGGTGCTCAGAGGATGATCCCCAGACTTTTCCTCCCTACCAGCAGCCACCATTTCACAGTCGTGCCAAATAACCTCTTCTTCCCTGTTCAGGTTGATGTCAGCATGAGTGCTGCCCCAACATTTGAATCATCATCTCCAGCTCCAGAGGCTGTGACCAAGATACTGACGCTGGGTACGTTCATGTAGACGACCTGATGTGTAATTTACCCGCTGACTAATACGACTGGAGTATAAGTGGTTCACAAAGGAAAAGGTATAAGAAAACAGCAATATACCTTTGGTTGCCATGCAGGATTTCTATGGCTCACTTGTGGCCCAGATGTGGATACATTCAATCATTTATTAATTAGGCTACAAAATAAAACAAACTGACGAAAGTTCTAAGTTGATGTAAACACACACAGCGTTTTTTTTGGACCAGCTGAGGTGCGTGCATGTGTGTTGAGCAGGGAGTGTCTTATCAGTCTGGTGTCAGAGAGGAGCATGGGAAGGAGCGACTGTGAGGCCTCCTGGGTCTGTGGCTGTGGAGATAAAGGCCAACGCACTGATACCTGCTGGCCCTTGTTTCCACAGCAGGGCCAGAGAACAGCTGACTAGATGCAGCAGAAAAAAACAAGCTTTAGTTTAACACCTGAGAAGTATGTTTCTGTACGTTAATGCAAAAATATATGTACATCAAATTTAAACTAGAGCTAAAACAGATAACCCTAAAAATAACTTCATGCAATCCACCTATCCATCCATTATCTATAGCATTTATCCTTTTGAGTTGCAGGAGGCTGGTCTCCATGTCTGCTGCCATGTCTCCTCTGAAGACGATTTCCTGACTATTGAGAAGAGCATTTAAGTTTCCCCAAATACAAACTCTGTTGGAGGAATCTTATATTTTAAACCTCTGTCACTTAGTTATCACGTTAAACTTCTTACACAAATGTAATCTACTATCCAACAGTTTGACTCATCACTTTTGAGTAGCTCTGTAATGTTTCCACAGGTTTCAAAAAACATTTTGTATAATTTAAACATAAATAATTCTGTCGACCCTACAAATAAAGTCAGTTACAAAAAAGCGGCCATTCAATTTTTAGTGGAAACAAGATGACATTTCCTAGGATGTGAATGAAAGCTGATTTTGTTCTATTTTGAAATTCAATGTTTGTCTTTATTGGCATCAACTCAGGTGATGGAGACCTTGCGGCCTTGATTGGAGGTGAGAGTTTAACTTCATATTTTATCTATTAGATAATACTAATTAGAATTATTTTGTTTAAATGAAACAAGGAACATCTTTACACTTGTGCAGGCATCTTTGTGTGACGTCCTGTTGTCACGTGTACTCCTCCTTGCAGGAATTGTGGGTGTGGTGCTGCTTGCTCTGATCTGTGTAATAGCCGTGTTGATGTGGTGCCTTTCGAGACATAAAGGCTCATACATCACCAACGAGATGGACGAAGATGACGATATCAACAATGATGATGAGGAGCCTTTCTGCTCCGATATGATGCTTCAAACCAAGGAACCTCTGACGGTCAATGAAGATGAATAATGTAAAATAAATGTAGAAGAAGAATGTGGGAGAGATACTAGACATGAGGAGTCACGGACAAATGAGTTTTGTAGCTTTTTTATAGTCAAGAGATGTGAAATAAAAAATAAAAAGAGAAAGTTTTGGTTTCCTAAAGTAATATTTCTTAAGCTGCAATAAGCAAATTTGCACTTTGACACCATGCTATTGGCAGCAAAATGAATTGTATGTCAAAGTTGGATGAAACTAACTGGACTGGTATGTAATTTGTCTGAATTAGAAGGCTTTAAAAACCGAAATCAAATTAATGTTTCTATTTATTTAAATGAATGAAATTCAGGCACCAATTTGAATTTGAATGTCACATCAGGATCCTTACACCAGAATGTTTTGCCGTTTCTGTATCGATTTACAACTAGATATAATACTAAAAATCAGTCAGTGATGTATTTGTATAATTTTTTACTAACAGAGAATGTTTATTTTTTAAATAAAAGAATGGACGTAGACATTTTGTTTTATTGCTTACATATAGCTGATGATACCCTCTGGACTTATTTACATTTTTATAAGAATAAAGTTTTGATAAATTGTATTTGGTGCATGTGTGTGATTGATACAAAGTTGAAACTGCGCCATCTAGTGGATGAAATGGAGTATTGTTGACCCTTGATTTTCAAAGATCAACATGTATTGCTGCAGCTCAGTTTCCTTCAAGTGCATAAATAAATAAAAATAACAATTTAAACTTTCCCCTCAACAACGTGCACACAGCAGCACCCATGCTGAAAAGGTCCTACAGGGGAAACATTGACTGCACGTGCATTTACTCTATTATACCAAATATTTAGAGTATATCTGATATTCTTTATCAATTCTTGCCCTCAGGATGTAGAACGAGTTAAATCTCTGATGCAGAGACTTCCAGTGGCCTTTAAGCGATCTCTACAGGACACAGCAGCCAGGCTCCGTCCAAGACAACACTGAATTAAACTAACTCAACCTTAAGCTGCAGCTAAACTAACATCTCTGCCTCCACAACCACCTTTAAGAAAGTGAAGTGTGTGTGTGTGTGTGTTTGTGTGTGTGTTTGTGTGTGTGTGTGGGGGGGGGGAAGAGAGAGAGAGAGAGAGCTGTATAAAGTCTCTTCTACCACCTTTTCTGTGGTTGAAGTCAGAAAGGTAACATCAGATACAGAAATGGTGAGTATGTCCTATTTTCACAGATTAATAGATGAGCAATAATTCAAATTAAAGGGCTGTTGAGGCAAAGATGTATATATTTATGATATGATGATAACTTACAAGTACTATTAAAACAATTTCTGTTATCGCTACCAAATATGACATTGAAATAAATACTATGTTGGAAATTTTCTTTAGATTTGTCAGGAGTACAGCAAATTGTACTTACTTAATTGACTTACAAAGTCTGTACTTAAGTCTGATTTCTTCTTAGAGATTTCTTCTTAGAATGGTATTGAACTAAGTGTAACAATTAAAGTTAATTGTAAAGTTAAATGTCAAGCAAAGTAAGTATCCCTGTTTTATTTATTACCATTTGATTTGCTTCTCCTGGACGTGGAGGATACACATCAGTAGAGAGATGTTCTCACAGATGATCCTAGAAGACTATTTTGTTTCTCTACCTTCTGTTTTTAAATGTTCACCTGGATTTAAATCTAGTTGAACAATATATCACTTATAGGTTTATGAACTACGATTAGTATTCCCTGCAAAGACTGTGTAAAATACCAAAGTTTCCTTTATTATGATTCTCTAAATCTCAATGTTTTCAGTGTGCATGTTGCAGATCAGAGGTGCCTCACTCCCTGTAGAAAAAGGGGATTTTGCAAACTAACGGGAAGAGAGTGGGAGAAAAATTAGCATGTAGTGGCAGACTCACACCCACAGTCTCCATCTGTTAAATCAGACTATTTTGCATAAGACATAATCCAGACAAAGCTTTGGTGTTCACAGGTTCCTTTATTACCTTGTCCACGATTTTGAACATCACAGGTGTCATCAAATGTGATGGCAGCGTGACTTCCACTGGGCTCAAGCTGAGAATTAAACAGTTATTGAATCATTGAATATGTTAATGATATTACACAGGGTTGCAATCCGTTATTTGTATTACAGCAGAACATAAACACACCATGTCAGCAACAAGTGCATATTAGACAAACCAAAAGAAAATGCTAAATTCTCATTGAACGGATTGTGGATTTGAAATAAATGAATTGTTTGTGTCCTCTGCAGTACGGGTTCATCAACAGCTGCCTCCAGTCCCTGGTGATTGAGAGATTTGGCCAAGACACTTGGGAAAAACTGAGGTCTGCACATTTATTATAATGAAAGACAATTCCTGCCGGGGTGACAACTTTACCCTGAAATGTAATGTTTTTTGCGCAGCTCTCTACCCGGGGTCCAGGACACCTTCATGACGTACACGGTTTATGATGATATACTGACGCTGAGCCTGGTGGGGGAGGCCTGTTCACTGCTGGGTAAGAGTTCAAACTCCTCTGTCCTGACAGCAACATTGTTGGACTGATTCATTTTTCTTTCTTTGCACTGAATGTTTGAGTTTTGCCGTCCTAGCATGAGGTTGATCTTTCCATAAATGTTAGGACACATCGTCAGAGAAGGACCCAAGGATCATTGGATCGGGTGTGAAAACAGCATTTGCTCACTCAGGTGTTAACTATGTCCCAGATGAAATCCAACAGGTGACGCCCAGTGGACATTTCTGTAACTGCCTCAACACGATTCACCCTTCACTAACTAAACAGTGCTGCAGATGCATCCTCAGGCTCCACCAATGTCACCCAGTTTGATCTTTGCACAGCAGAGCCGCTCCAGTATTGGCTACATATCATGCATGTCTGTGATGTGGTGTGAACATGGACAATTACCTCAGTTCAGAAGTGGTTCATTACTTCTGCTTACATGATATTTAATCCCATGTGTGGTTATTGAATTTATTTTTCCTTTTTTTTAAAATGTCAATACTGAAGAAACATTGTGTGACTGTAATAGGTGAACAGCTTCCACTGCAGCAGCTGCAAAAACCTTTGTACTTGACACATAAATTATTTCTTGATACACATATGGATCACATTTGACAGATGGATGAAACACTGGGGCCTCTGGGTAAAGATGCATAAAACATAACAAGGACTGTTTATTCACAGAAAGTCAACACCTCTTCCTATGGGTCTGATTATCTACACTGTACATCCTTTTGGGAGTAAGCTGTAATTGAATATGTGCTCACCACCAGTGTTTTAATGACACAAACATATGAATCTAGAGGACAAACTGATGCAACGTGGATTTAATACCTAAAATTCTGTGATAGTGTCTGCTTCTATGTTTTCAGATGTTTCTGCCGATGTGTTTCTGAAGCTTTTTGGGGAACACTTCTTTGTTTTCTGTAAGAAAGCGGGATACGACACCATGCTCAGGACACTGGGAGGAAATCTGATTGATTTCATCGAAAATCTGGATTCTCTCCATAGCTACCTGGCTCTGTCTTATCAGGTATGCACATGTGAAGTCAAAGCTTATTTATGTTGCACAGCCAACCTTGACAAAAGTGCTGAAAAGGCTTAAGATGAAAAGAAAGATATGAAATATAAAATACAAATTAAAAAGGATGTAGAATATCATTGAAGGTCAGTGAGAAGAAGTGGGTCGTAAGCATCGGTTCTGAGGTCTAAGCCATTCTATTATACAGTAAATGGTTACACTGTTCCAGAGATTAGACGCAGCTGCTACCAAGGCCCCAGTCACTTCTATTTTTGACAAGTGGTTGGTCGACCACGAGGTCGTTCCACAAATTTTGAGACGACTTTTACTTGAGATATGAAGCGTTATACTGCTGGAGGTAGCCATTAGCTGATAGTAAACTGTGGCCATAAAGGCACAAACGTGGTCAGCAAGAACACTCCACGATCAAATGGTGTTAAAAGTTCAAGAAAACACCTGGACTATTAACACAAGGCAGGTTGGCTCCATGGATTAATGGTTTAATTTGTCAGGGTTGAACCTGTGCTATACCTCCCTTAGTGATTTTCTACCAAGAAAACTTCAAGACTTCATTTGTTATGTGCACAACAATTACATACATTCATTCACTGGCAATGGAATTTTGGGGTCACAGGCTAAATACTTAAATACTTAAACACAGTTATAAAGAAAGTAAAGACTTAAATGTTTTCCTAACTTCTGTTTTTGCATAGGAGATGAATGCCCCATCTTTCCGAGTTGAGATGACGGTTGATGGGAATATGCTGCTTCACTATTACTCCGACAGGAAGGGCCTGCACCATATTGTTCCCGGTAAAAACAACCACACTGTGTGATGTTCTCAGCTCACCGCATTCATCTGCATCTGATATGTATGGGAAATATTTAGACTTAGAAAAAAAAAAAAAAACTAAGCCCATTGTCTCATAATCTATCTATGGCTCTATAGCAGAGATACACATTTAAAGTTTAAAATGAACAATTTAACTGTTAATGTATAGTTTATTTTTAATACCCCCCATTTCCCTTCAACTGGCAAAAGGCTATAGTCTTGGATTTATACAACACACAGTAATCTTTTGCGTTGTCATGACAATCTCCCACCGTCAACACAATGCATACTTTTGCAACATGCATTAGGCAGACCACACACTGATCCAGTGTCCATTACTCCTTTTCATTTCTTTCCCTCATGTTTCCTCCCTGCTACAGGCATCATGGAGGCGGTTGCCAGAGATCTCTTTGACAGCAAAGTGACCCTGGAGGTTCTGAACCAATCAGTGGAAGACGAGCGGACAGGAAAGAAGGAGCATGTTGTGTTTCTGGTCAAACAGACCAACCAAGCCTGCAAGAGCACAGTCCAGGTCCTCTCCAGTCAGAGACAGGTGGGTGTATATGTTCTGTCTTCATATGCACTGTGTATATTATGTGTGTTTCTGATTCTTGGCTCTCTTTTTTTTTCCCAGGAGGAATGTTTCGAAAGAATGAGGGGCAGATATGTGTCACTGGCTGGGGAGAAGAGTGGCTGGGACCTGATCAGAGCATTGTCTCTCTCAGAAAAAGGTCAACTCCATATGTTTGTTCTTAGAATTTATGATTAAAAAAACAACACGCACTGACTGACCTTATTTCATAAACCTGGGCTGGAGCCGAAGGCTTTGCAGACAGATAATCATTTGAGTAAACAGCTGCATGTAAGACATGAAAAACAACTATAGTAAAATGAGTCTGCTGATGCCTAACAGAACTGAGTTATGTTTACACAGTATATATTAAGAGTAGATTATCACACAACGATTTAATTGGTGTTTGATTTACTTCCTAGGCAGCCACCAGAGCACCTTCAATCCATGTTACCCAGACAAACTGTGGATGGAGGAGAAATCTTTCTGCAATGCTTTTCCCTTTCATATCGTCTTTGACAAAGATGTAAGGCTCCATTCAACTCTGTGGAAGTACTGGAACTATATTTTTTTATTGAATAAATGGGCTTATTTTCTGTTTGTGGTCAGCTAATGATAAGGCAGACTGGGGTGAACATACAGAAGTTTGTTCCAGGTCTACAGGCCAGAGGTGCTACACTGGACCAATATTTCATCATTATACACCCGCAGGTAACAGATGGTATTCATCGAAACATCTCCTCAACAATCAAGAAGCCAAAATATCTTGGATTTGTATGTTTTGAGATTGTCTGTCCTCCAGGTTACCCTTACCATTGAGAGCATCAGGAAGTTCATCAACAGTCAGTTTGTCTTGAAGAGCTTCAAGGACAAAAACTCCACCCTCAACCTAAGAGGTAACCCTGCACAATCAGAAATATGTTGTTGGCTAGTGTTAAAAAAAATAAAAAAATCTAAATGTGTATTCCCCTGTATTAATTTTATCTGTAGGTCAGATGTTGTGGATGGATTCTCTCGGCTGTATGCTGTACCTGTGTTCTCCAAAGCTAAGGAGCCTGCAGGAACTTCAGGATGTTGGCCTGCACCTGGCTGACCTGGCCCAGCACGACGTCACCAGAGACCTGGTTCTTCTCAACCAGCAACGTCTAGCTGAGATGGAGCTGACCAACCAACTGGAGAGGAAAAAAGTAGGACAGCAGATTCTAGTTGATGGAGTCTTTTGTGGCAAGCAAGACAGATTTCCTGAATCTTTTTGAAACAGATGTGCCTGATTTTTGTGATGTTATGTTGGTGAAAGTCTAATGTGGGAGTTAAAGAACATTTCTTCTTTTTTGTTGCCTACAGGAAGCAGATATAAAGTGAATCAAACTGATCCAAGTACAGAATCTTGTTGAGCTCTGTTGCATTTATGCAGAATTCTCTCCCAACCCTCTATAACGGGATGCAGCAATCAAAGATGCAATGAGAGGTTGAATGACAACTTTAATCGGTGTGATCTCTGTGGTGTGATACATGGACTGTGTGTCCATAGGAGGAACTGAGAATCCTGTCTCGGCACCTTGAGGCTGAAAAAGAGAAGACAGAGACTCTGTTGTATGCCATGCTTCCACGTCATGTAGCCAATCAGCTCAAAGATGGCAAGAGCGTGGAGGCAGGTCAGTCAGCCTGCAACAACCCAGTCGTCCATATCATACATATCCGTCTGTTGCTTTGTTAAATTGTTTGTCTTTTACAGGGGAGTTTGAGGTGTGCACTATTTTATTCAGTGATGTGGTAACCTTCACAAACATCTGTGCTGCCTGTGAGCCCATCCATATTGTTCACATGCTCAACTCCATGTACTCCAAGTTCGACCGACTCACCAATATACACGACGTCTACAAGGTATCGTCCCTCCTGCAACATTAGACAATTACTTTTACTTTTATTTGTATAGCCAATATTCAGAAATTACAATTTGTCTCATAGGGCTTAACAAGGAGTGACATCCTCTGTCCTTAATTGATTAGTTAGTTGATTTATAGAACGATGGAAGGTTTTTCTTTTTCTAAAAGGTTGAAACTATCGGTGATGCCTACATGGTGGTGGGTGGCGTTCCAGTCCCTACAGACACCCATGCTCGCAGAGTGGCAAACTTTGCTTTGGGGATGAGGATAGCAGCCAGAGAGGTCACCAACCCTGTAACAGGCAAACCCATTCAGGTGAGAATTTTTATTCTATTGTGCAAAGTGCTTGTGATGTGACCATGTAACAAGATCATCTTATAAGTGCTTTGAGATCTAAATAAATCTGATGTGACAGAACTTGGTAGTAGCTCTTGTTCCAACCACATAAAAAAGGGTTTATTATATTAAAGCATCAAAGTTGCTTCTATGACTTTAAACTTCTGTTCAAATGGATTTCTAAAGTTTTTGCAGATTATGCTTCAGCAGTGGTTCATTATATAATCGTAGTGAAAACCAGTTAAGAACTTTATCTAATTAGCTCCCACTCCCTTCCGGCGTCTGAAAAGAAAGTGTGCATTAAACAGAAGCAAGAAGCAGGGCCACATGGGACGTCACATTGTTGTCTATTACTGTGGCTTGTATTTTTGTGCTGACATGGCGTTAACGTGGGTTTCAGATCCGTGTGGGCCTCCACACCGGCCCAGTGTTAGCTGGGGTAGTGGGGGAGAAGATGCCTCGCTACTGCCTGTTTGGAGACACTGTTAACACTGCCTCCAGGATGGAGAGTCATGGACTACCTGACCACATTCACCTCAGCACTTCCACATACAGGTTTGTGTGTGTGAGTGTGTGTATGTGCGCACATATAGCTTCTCCCACTGATGCTGGTTCCCTGTTCCATTCCCAAGTATTTGATGATACTGAGAAATAACAATGATTAACTGTATTTGTATAGCACCTTTCATACAAGACATGCAGCTAGACGTAAATACTTCTACTATATAAGAATAAAAACATGTTGAAATGTAATTTCATATAAAAGTGACATGAGGACATTTAAAGAAAATAAAAAAGAAATTAAATTGAAGAAACAGAAAGTGATAGAAATTTTAAAAGTGCAGGAGTGCGTCCAAGTGCAAGATCTAGTTGAAGGCTGGAGTTTATTTGCTAGGCAGTTTTCTTGCTGTCTTGGCTGACGTCACTTCCCTCAGCCCCTCATGCTTTGTGCAGTGAGCTGAGAGATACCGGGTTCAACATACAACAGCGTGGGCAGATTGAGGTGAAGGGTAAAGGCCGGATGACCACCTACTTCCTGCTGGGCAACCTGTTGGCTTCAGAAGACGACATCATGGGAAGAGAGGCTGGGAACATGTGTCTCTACAAGGACGACCTTCACGGCCAGAACGAAAAAGGTAAGAAGAATTGCTGATTTGATTCCTGTAGACGACGAGGTGTGAAAAATTCGAAGCCAGAAACCTACATCTTCAATTACCGGTGAACCCATTGAATAAGAAGAGGTAGATAGTTGGGTGAGATTACCGGATGACTAGTTTGGTGTGACTAGACTGACTTCTGTTCTCCTTATCTACAGGGAGAGGCTACACATCAGTCGGATAATCTCCAAGTCATAGAAACAAAAGGAATCTGACATGTCATTGACCAAATTGATCAGGAGGCCCCCAAAACATTGTATGTTGCCCCCAGAGGCTAATTCATTGTCACATGACAGCCGATGGGCAGAGAAGACCTGCTCAGCCACTTGACCAATTGTTGTTGGCACGTTAGTCATCTCTGACGTGGAGGTGTGGATGAAATCGTCTCAAGCGTGTGCACAGTGGTTCACTACATTTTAAAACTTTAAAATGTCTTTCATTTAGACCCTGACAAAGAGCCTGATGCGAGACCTGACACGCCCACAGATGCTCCACACGCTGTCACCCCCTTCGCCTGGGACATCAGCCCCCCGTATGCGACCAACGAGAGCAGCATCCATACACCTGAAAACAATTTCAACAGCCGACTGTGTGTTTTATTCTGACTGAGGATCACTGAAATTTGACCTTCATAGATTCTGTCAGCTCAAACTCAGGGGTGAGAGGTCATTTGTGTGTGAAGGGCTCGAACCTCATCTGACAAAGGGTGACTGTGCTTTTGCTATTATTCCATGGAACTTTAGACTCTGGCTTTTTTTAAAGCCCTTCACATTTTACTGAAGTGTGACGTTGGCTCTTAGTTACACTGATGAATCTTGTTTTGATGTCATCTATTTGATTGTTCAATTTTCTCTGCCCATGTACCGTTGTGTTGTCACCCCACCAAGGTGGTTATGTTTTCCCCCTCACTCGTTTTTCTGGGTTGGATTCTAAGAAAGATTACACATAAACAAGTAAACACATTTCCACAAAACCTGGTGGATTACTAAGAAAAAAACCAATTCCATTTTGGTGTAGAGATTCTTTCTTTCACGTACTTTGATTTCTCAGAATAATTCAGGGATGTTTAGGAGACTGATATTTCTGAGTGTGTGAAATTTGGTGCAGCTTGAATTTAAAGAGACTGTTGGACCTACTGAGTGCCTTTCTAGTAAAGCCTACAGATGAATAAAAGTGCCAACAGTTAATCACATGTACAGAAGTCCTTCCTCAGTGGGTTTTTTCATTTTGAACACGATGGTCAGTACATTCATCCCTAAGGTTATTACACCCCCATGTGGTGACTGGGTTGAAATGCATACAAAAACCAGACAGGCATCCAGACGAATCCAATAATATTTATATTCAAACGTGTGCATGTTGGTGTGAGGACAATAAGAACCATGACAGGGTTCTGCACCAGGTCAGCTTTGTTTTAGCGACTTGTGGGTTTTACAGTGAAAGTGGTCGCTTCAGTTGTGTGTTTCACACTCACACACTTCATCAGCTCAACAGCCCTGCTGACAGAGGGGCCAGGAGCCCTGCTTTATTAGTGTGCAATTTTAGAAATGACTTAAAATGGCACATAAGCACATGAGTAGTGTGGGTGTGCACACACACACACACACACACACGCTCTGTCTCTTCACTGTAGTGGCTTGTATAAGATGATAATGGCTGAGCCAAAATCAGCCCACTTCAGTCCATAATGACACGTGGTGTGTGTTTGTGTATCGCAGAGGTGAGTAGACCATTGAATTTCTTATGTAAGCACATCCGCTTGAACAGATACAAACACACATTGTTACTCCTGCATGGAAACAGTCAGAGAAGAGTGTGTGTTCGTTATAATGTATGTAGTTCATAGAAATGTACGAATCCCTCTGTATAATCCAGTACAGCTCAACAGCACCAGGTTTTTATTTACTTTTTATTATATTACATTAGACTTAAGGGAAATATTGTAAAATATTACTAATAGACCAAACAATATAATAAACAATCATGTTACCAGTAAGGACTCTTATCACCAGGTTGGAGAAAACTCCCTTGTCACAACAGTGTAGTATTTCTCCCCTCTTGTGCCCCCAGTTTATTCCTATACGTCGATTCTCATTTATCATGCACCAAAACCCAACAGTAACTTTTTATCTGATTTCCCTGACTTTGCTGCTGTTGCGTTTTGTCGAACATGATTAAGTGATTATGTTTGCTGATTTTAATTTGCATGCAGATGACACAACAGATCCCACAGCGGGTGATTTTTTTTTTATTAGTGTAACTCATCTCATTGGGCTTGACACTGGTGATGATTCTATCTGTGATCACAGACGCTTTATCTTTGATATAATTTCACATCAAACCCTCTCACACTTTAAAATGATGCCTCAGTGGCAGTTAGTCTTCAGCTACACTTTCTTCTTCTCTCTGTGTTCAATAAAAGTGGGTCATCATCTTTGCATATTGATGACATGGTTAACCACTTTAATGATATATGTGCATCTGCTCTAGAAACCGCTGCCCCTCTTAGGACCACATCAGTTTCTAAATCCACCACATCCCCCCGGGTACATGATGAACACCACATGACTGTGTGTCCACTACATTTAAATGAAAGACTTGATGATCCTGCTGAATGAAGAATATTTAAACATGTGCATACTTCATATTTTATTTATCTCATCAAATCTAACAAACACAATCTTAGGTTGTTGTTTCTTTAAACCTCCTGACCCTCTGTTAAATAAACCAGCCTCCAGCATGTAATCCCCACCTTTAGCCAAAGGATTGTGAGGATTTTTCCATGCAGATAAAAAAAATCAAGAGTAAGAGCATCTCTCTTGCCCCCCAGCCTCACGAGCCCCCACATCTGTCCCCTCCTATCAATTCTTTCCCATCTCCCTCCGTGATTTCATACCATACCCCACAACTATTCTTGTCCCTGTGACATTATGTCTCCCAAATTACTTAAAAAAGACATTCACTTCGTTCCTGATGTGTTAATGTCCATCAGTGAACTATGGCTGGTACCCTTGCCCCCTCAGGTCCTCTGTGCTGCTGTTGGTTGTACTTCTCTTAAGACTGAAAACAAAAGGGGACTGTGTTTGCTGTCCAGAGTCCGAGGCAACTATTTAAAGTTGCTTTCAGACATGCACTGAACTCTGCAGATTCCCCATACATTCCCCTCGGAGGAGGTGAAGGCTAATGTCTGAGTAAGAGTCCCAGCAGTTTCTGTGGACTTTCTCCACCTGGCCTCGTGGTGTAGAAATTCAGGAGAGTTTGATGTGTGCATTAACAGAGAACGAGTGGTGGTGGGGGGGTTGATGATGCTTCTAACACAACACGGACGCAAAAAGGAAAAAAACAAAGAGGAAAAAAAATGCTTTCATTTTCATATACACACAAAAGATTTTTTTTTTGTTCCATTGTTCCAATCTTCAAATTATAAGTATTAAAATGATATTTAAACAAGATCCATACTGTGCACACACAGCCATCATCGCAGGCTCATCATACTCACACATCTAGTCTTTAACTAAACATTTCACACGATGAAGCTTTTGGCAGAGAGTTAGACAAAGCCAGTCATAGAGGTGTTGTCACAAAATTGTTGTTGCTGTGGACCAGTGTAATCAGCTGCTCATAGAAGTTTCTTGTGCACTAGAAAACATAGAAAAATTGATCATAATATTGCAATGCATTGTGGATGGTAAGACAGGAGGAATAATGAGGTGAGAAGGATGAAAAGACCAGCACACAGAGCAAGATCCTCACAACCAGAGCCTGAGGGAATTACCAACACACAAACATACAATTAACCTCCATAGGTGAGGGTCAGTGTCGCCTCTTTGCATCCCTTGTTTTACTTTACCGGCTGAATAAAGTCTGAACGGTGACTAGAGCACTGTGACCAAAAAGAAAATTGGATTCTCTTTTTTTGATTAAATATTTGTGTGAAAATGAATTATCAGTCACACAGACGGTACACTAGAGCACTGACGCCATCCCTGATCTGCGTGCAACTTGGATTTTCTGGACTCTGCAGGAATGAAATGATGATGATGACGATGATGCCAGGGTCCAGGGTTCCTCTTCCTCAGTCCTGGGTTCTAATCCACTTTTCTCTGACATACGCAACGTGATGACAGTAAATATTTGTTTTCACCTCAGTCAAGGTGGTTTCTTCAATTCAATGAACAACTTCTGGATCTCAATGAAAACAGATATGCCTATTTAACGGACTGATATTCATGAGCTTGTGCATTTTTGTGCAGATTCACAGAACAAAATCCAGATTTCGTGAATGTATTTGTGGTAATGTTGGGCCTTGGCAGAGGTCTGTGCTGTACCATGTACCATTCTTGTGTTTCTTTTACATTTCATTGTGGATGTTGGGGATATTTGTTCCAATGAGACGGCCAGTGATTGCAGTTTTCACGTTGTGCACATTGGTTACACACGATCACAGATAATGACTCAGCTCACAGCTCTGGCGGTTTTCGAAAATTTATTTTGTCATTTCATTACCTCTGTCAGGAAATGTCTGTGGGATTACTCAAAAACCATTGAACCAAATTCCATGAAATTCCATGTTTTTTTTTCTGTTCATGGGACTCACACCATTTATCTTCTTTTCTGTTAATATTCAGTCTCGACACAGCAAAGAAACTTTCCTTCATAACTCCAATAACTGAGTACACACACACACGCATCAACCTGTGTGTAAAACCACATCACTAAACACACAGTTCTCACACTCCCTGCACATGTGGATATTTTGTCTGTCACAAGTAGTCTGGATATTCGCAGTATGATTTCTGGTCAACACCGCCCCTCTGAACCTCCTGCTGCTGTCAGAAGCAAATCGAAACCAAGCAACCCTGACATCATGTTGGTTCCATCAATAATCCTACATGCAACTGAAACAATGAATTACTCTGTTACTGTATATATGTATATACTTTATTTTATTTTATTTAATTTTATTCTATTTCTTATATATTGTTGTTTTTTATATTGTTGTTTTATGTACATAAGTAGTGCACCAATGACACCAAGGCAATTTCCTGTATGTGCAAATGTTCCTGGCAAATTTAAAGAATTCTGATTCTGATTCTGATGAATAAAAATGTGCGTTGTCAGATTCACTGGTGAAGGAGTGATTGTTTAGGCATATAAGTAACAAGATATGCTCAAGCACAATGGTAATGCCTTTAAATAGACTTTTTCTTTTTAATGTAATACTGAAATGGTCATTTAATAATATAGATTCCAGTCACCTGCGTGTCTCCAACTGGAGGACAGTTACAGTTTATCATTTTTAGCGTGTCTTTAGCTAATCTACTAATTGGGTCTTTGTTTTTCAGTTTGATTTATTTGTGTCTTTTTCAATTGATTTTCAGGGGGTGAATGGTAGAGAAGCCATCTTAGATGCACGTTTGAGTGTGGATTTGGTCTGCTGGGAAACGCAAATATTTGTAAGTGTTGCAGTTTTGAGTTATTTTAAATAGTGGTAGTTTATTCATAAATTGCCCTCATATACTGAAACCATTTTCCTTTTTTGCCTAACTCTATCCAGTTTAGTTTATTTTTGGAAGTATCGATTTTTAATATACAACTAGATTTTTGTGTTAATTGTGCAGTAGCACCCCACACCTCCTTTATTGTGGCCTGCATTTAGGCCTCCTAAGCCTTATTCAATTCTTTGTAATTTGTAAATATTGTGGTTCAGACATCTCTGCTTCCAGTTTATTCTGAGTATCACCCTGGGACACATTGAGATAAGGTTTGGTACATATAAGGAAGAGGTATCCAGAAACACAGAAACAAAGGAAAGGTCAAACAAAAAAAATCAACCTGGCAACAAGGAGCATGTGGACAAACACATGGAAAAAACATGGCAAAACTAAAACTGCAAAAGAACAAGAAACAAAAGCAAACAAAGTACAAAATATTCCACAAAAGGAGAAACAAATGGAAACCAGAAAAAGACTGCAAACTGAAAAAAACATGAGAGACACTGGAAACATGACAGCAAAAGACAAAGTACCACAAAAGACAACAAACTGACAAAGGGAAGCGCAGGGACTTTTATACAGCAGGGATGATTGAACACAGGTGAAACACATGAGGGACAGGTGCAGGCGATCACAAGGGCAGGAAACAGGACAAAATAAAGCTACAGACACACAAGGAGCCAAATTTCAAAATAAAACAGGAAACTCACCATAATCAAATTTTAGACCAGATTTTCCCCTTCAGACAATTGTGGGAGGCGTTCATAACAGGACCAATTATCTGCCCAAATAATCCTGAAGTGTGGGGGGTTGGTTACCGATTATCTGCTCTGACAGAAACCTGCAACGGTGAGAGAGAGTGAGCTGGCAGGGAAGCGTCACCATCCAGATTTTGTGTACTAGTGTAGCTCAAAAACATGGTGGGCAGCAACAGGACTTCTGTTTCCCCTGACAAACTTGAAAACTGTCATGTCAAAGTTCCGTTAATGCATACAACCAAGTTTTCTTTGCTTATGTATCTAACAGCACACAAAACAGAGATCCACACACGATATAACTGTTCTATAGCATGACTTCAGGTCACCAACTCCTTCAGTCGTATATACATAAGCTCTGTGGGTTCAGTGGACATTCCATGCTCATTCTTTAACATTGTGGTATTATGGCTTTGTGTGGAGATGGTATAAATATCCAGGTTGACACTCATTTCTTGGGGACAAGAACATGAGCTAATGTGAAAGCCTCCCCCTACAGTCAGGCAATTTTTCTTCCTAGATTGATCAAATTTACAGATCCAAATAAAAGTGATTAAATGTGTGGCCTGGGGGCCCCCGAGCTGTTTCCCATTTTGTTGGTAATCCAGCCTTGGACCCAAGAAATGTTGGCATGTCACAGTCCAGTTATGTGATGGTTATGAGAGGAGGCTGGTGGGACAGGGGCCTCATCTGCACAGTTGGCTCTCATGAAGCAGCAAAGTTGGTGGGAGCAGCCTTGGAGGCAGACCTTGAACCTCTCTGGCCTAGCCATGCTCATGGAGCTTACAGCAGGACACAATGCGTATGAAGGGAGAGTTGCTAGGCAACGGTAGCGCACAGAAGTGAGTGAGAGAGAAGCAGTCAGTGTGAGTCCATGTCGGATTGGTGCAGGTTCACTGGCTGGGCTTTTGAAGACTTGAAGAGCTACAGCACTCACACTGTTGGTCAAAAGGTCAGTGGTGACCAGGGGACATGACCTTATAAATGGATGAAAGAAGTGTGTCTGTAAACCTTGTGCTAGGAATATGATTTAACTGGCTAGACGGTGCAGTATAACTGTGAAGCTTGTTTTTCATTATCATTATTCTTTCTGTTCTGTGAGTCACATTCTGTTCTTAGTTCTTCTCCCTCAGTGGAGCTCCCTGTAAAAGTGACCATGGAGGGGTCTGATGCAGCAGCACCGGTGGTCCAGTTTGTCTGACCACATTGTAAAAACGTAGGTTGCAGTCTACGATAAATGTTGCTATTACATAACCTGTAGCAACTAGAGGACAGATGAGGGTGTCGGCTGTTGACAATGCTCTCAGTAAGGGGCGACCAGACTGATTGGATGAGAGAGGTCAGTTTAATTAACTGGGTCCCTTCCCTTTTGCGTATTGAAGCTGTTGTTAAGTGCACTTCACGTACACAACCATTTGTACTGGCTTTAATGAATTGTTTGCTTATTGGCACAAATTGGGTACTGGATTAAAATCAGCATTCTGATACACTTCAACCTCAGTTTAGTTCATGATGTGTGTTGTCTTGTCAGAAACCCATGTTAATAGGGCCACATTGATCAGACATATTGTCACTAAGGCTAAATCTAAACATCTGCCCCAAAGGACTCAAGCCCTAAACCCTCAAAGACCTATATGACATCAGCTGGTAGGTGACTGTGAGAGGCAGCAAGGGATCGAAATAGTGTAAATAGAAAAGGACAGCTCGTTGCAGAATATTAGTAACCTTGACTGTGGCAAAACATAAAGCATGATTTGGCAAGTTTTGGACTTTTTATTCAAATGTTGTTGACCTTCATTACCAAGGAGCTTAAGGGATCTGACTGTGTGTAATTCCATTTGGCACAGTGGACAGACCTGAGCCATCAAGGATATACAAGAAATGCAACTGAAATTCTGTTAGTCTTTGAGGGTGGACATTGGGACTGGGCCTGAGAATACCAACTCAGGTCAGCCTGTCAGTGTTTGCAACAATGGAAGCAAGTTTCTGTAGATCTCTGCTCATCATAATTAGCAGTTCAGCCAGCTCTAGTCTGTGGTCGATGGCATATCGTCCTCCAGCAAGATCTGTAACCTCTGTTCCCACCCAACTGTTTCTCCCAACTCCCTCCAGAGAGGGTAGAACACTTCCACTTTGTTTGATGCATTCGTCCATGGACTCCATTAAAGATGAACCAAATCTCCATGAGATCCAATCCCCTGCTGTCTACATTTACATAAGTCTCCAAGAGAGAAAGAGGGAGACATTACAGGAAGGTTCCTTATTCTGCTTTACCAGCTGCCAAAGGGAAATCTTCTCTGATCTGTCATCTTCAGAGCCCCTGTACTCCCTCACTGATGGCCTGGAGCAGTGTTAATGACAGGGGTATCTGAGGGGTGAGGCAGACAAGTGCATGACATTAGTGCTAAATTAGAGTCCTTTCATTCTATGGGTTAAAATATAGCAGTTCTGTGTAAATAGTCATTTCATTCTGTTGTCATAGCTGTATTTGCCACTAGTTGTTGATAGCGGACCAGAAGAAATGCTGACAAATGCTGCGAGTCAGGACATCTAATATTGGTATGAAGCGTACTTCATCTTGTCTTGTTGTGTACAGGCTGACAAACAGCTCTTACTTATGACCAAACATTAGCTACTGTTCTTTGTCGGGATGAGCTGTGGTTTCTGACTCGCCTTTTTGTCCAATCTCAGTTATGTTTGCATCACAATGTATTTGTCCAAGGAGCCAAGAGTTGAAGTTAAATGTATTCCATGGTCCATCATTGCACTGCTAGTTCACAGCTATAATGCTAACTTCAACCACTCTGCTCCAGTGACCAGCCTCACAATCACACACTCCCTCTCAGGACACACACAACTTGCACTCTGTACTACACATGTTGTGCAGCTGCTATAAGGGACAGTCCATTGTCTCAACCTGTCAAACTTGACAAATCGGTGTAATCTGCTTGTTTCCCTGCAACTTCCTCCTCTACACACAATGAGACAGTTTCCACCCACATCTCTGGATGTGTATAATAATGCGAGCATCAGTGGAATCTGAGTCAAGGGTAGTTTGACAAGCACACTTTTCTGTAGCGAGCTATTGTCCATCACCCCTCAGAGGTACCAGGTTTAATCCTAAATGTGCAAAACAAAACAGAAGAAACAATGAGTAACACAACCTGGATGTCAAGATACAACAGCCTGCTTACACCACAAGTGGCCAGCTCATTACAAAATGAATGCAATTATCAGATCCTTTGCAGAACAGAGATGTAAGGAGAGATACATTTCCACTTCTGTCATCTAGTTGATGTCCATGTGTACCTGTAAAAGAGAAGGCACTTATTGACTTCCTTGACGCACCTTGATGACACGCTCTACAAATCAGCGGCACTGTCTAAAGCTGTCCGGCTCTGTTACACCTACAGTTATAAGGAGGTAGATGTTTCTTACCCCCCCCCCCCCCCCCCCCTTCTGTCTGTAATGTTAAAGATTAACGTTATGGGAGCACTGACATGTATTTTTGATTTATTAAGCATCAGCAGGGTCTTTGTTCACAAATGTTTTATTAGCAGCACTGCGTGTGAGGATGCTGACTTTACAGCCTGGAGGATCCTTTTAATTAATTTAATACATTTCCCATGTCTCTGTGTGATGGGTGCGGATCCTCCATGGATGCATCAACGGCATGGACAACTGAGACCACCTATGCTGCACATGGATAACTTGGAAACACAGCAGCTGGCATTAAGACACAGACACAATTTGTTGGTGACACATTTCAGTGATTTTTCCACCATATTCTGATTTAGAAAAGAGACGCTGACTGAGATTAAAGCACTGACTCAGCTTTAAGCTGTGTGTGTGTTCACATCCTTCCTCTTCACTCAGCGGTCCATCTGAGCTCTCAGCAGGCCATACACAGTGAAAAGTTCAGCCACAACACAGCACGGACAGCTGTTCATGCATGTATGGTGTGAAAAACACATCCATTGCCACAAACAGGAGGGTGGCTTGGTCTTTCTTTTTGAAGATGGAGTTGCAGATTCTCTCTTCAGTGTTTAACCAAACCGATCCATCAAAGAGTAGAGCTGTCGGTGCACACAATGTTCTGCAGCCTGTGCACTCCACTTCTCCACTGCTGATGTTGGGTCATGTGCACACAAATATCCGTCATGCATGCACGTGTCATAGCTGAAGGAAACGACGAGCTATGTTACAGCTGCAAATGGAAGCATTGTGAAGAGTGATGTGTGTGGAGTCTATTCACTGTGCTAACACCACAAGTATGTTGGGATGTTTGAGGGAGACGCCCTGAAACGGAAACACTCCTTTACTTGGTACAAACAATTGGGAATCAAACCCTCGTCTCAAACGTAGTATTTCTTATGATTATTTGTCACAAAATCTTTTATTGTATCACAATCAACAATCCTGGCCCTGTGTCACTTGATTTAAAACAAATTTTGCAGTATTGCCTGAATGTTTGACTTTGTTTCCAGGACAACCACAGACTGCGAGGTTTAAGTGGATTGAAGCTTACACAGAAGAGGAAAGAAACACTGGGTCTGTGCTGTGCACAGGTCAGAGTAAGGCCTCGAGAGCCCCAAGGCACTGTGTCATCAACACACACACACACAAACACACACACACTTAAGTATCTGTTGTTGATTAGACATGATTTCCATCTTAGGCTGGATTGTAAAAAACACTTGGTTTTATTTTTTCTGTTGCTGAGTTACCTCAACCATGAGCCCAGTCTAACCTCTGTTTTGTTCCATAATAATGTGCAGATAGCCACATGGTCTCCTCGTCTGCTGCCTGCCGAAGCCCAGGAAAGCTTTTTGCTTGTGGGTATGTTGATTAGCAACATTTGAAGACTTTCTCACTGTCAGTGTGGGGAACATATGTATGTTCAGATCTTTATATTTTCATATGTCAGATATGTGGAGTTGATCTTATAGATCACCCAACTTTGAATGACAGGCCCCCTCCTTTGTAGCTATAACAAATCAGGCTTTAGACTGAGGTAAGCCCTGCAACTGCATAAATAAATGGACACAGACATTTATACATTTATAAATACAAAGAATTATATAAATGAATGCATAAATACCAAAATACTTCAGTAATTCATAAATAGCCTTTTTCCACTATTATACTATTTTCCAAATTCATGTCTGCAGTTATTAATACATTATGTAATTTATTTATTTGTTGTTACTTTTTGATTTTGTCAGATTCTGTCCTTGATACAAATAATATCACATTTGCTCCGGTTTCTAAATATAATCCAGAAAAAAAGATCATTTAGTTTATTCATATGGGCCTAATAAAATAGAATGAGAAAAGATTAGACTAGAGACAAAGAAGGATTATTAATCCCAAAAGGAAAATCTTGAGTCACTTTGCTACAAGATTACAATATTGCAATGTATAAAAGAGTACTGTCTATTCAACAATACAGTATTAAGTCTTAAAATGTAACTGGAAATAAAAGTATAAAATGTAATATACAGTGTTCAGAGTAATAAGTACATAACATAAGTTACGAAAGACAGTTACCTAAAACTACACAAAAGTGGCAGTAAACTATGATGATAATAGGAGTATATGGAATTGGAAATATTGTACATAATGTTGAACATATAATGATTAAGAAAACAATATGACACATGTTGCACATGAACGGTAATACTGCACATTAATAGATAATACTGCACATTAATAGGTAATACTGCACATTAATAGGTAATACTGCAAATGAAAAAAGTAACATTGCACTTCTATTGCACATCTTGTATATATTGTAATTAATAACACGACCTAACACATGAGAATCAACCCAAAACAAAGATTTTATTCAACTAGGATTGGCGGAGGGAAAATGACATCACAAGTGTTTCTCTCTCTCTCTCTCTCTAAGTGTGTGTGTGTGTGTGTGTGTGTGTGTGCGCGCGCGCTCGCTCCATGGCTCTATCGCAGTGGAGCGCGCAGCTCTGGAGCGTCTGGAAACGTGCGGCAAGAGCGCAGCGGCCGCGCACACGATTCCGGGAGAGTCGGTCAATGTCGAAGAAGTGAAAAGGGACGAGTTGATCTGTTGTTCTGATTTCTAGCGTTTGCTCCTGAGACACATTCATCACCGACCCCAACAAACTGGTTCTAATCACAGAGAAGACAGAGGCGGGATGAGAGAGGGATCAGCAGTGATGAGGAGCGGATGAGCGCGTAGAGAAATAAAGGGATACTGGTGGAAAAAGTTGGAGGAGGACAAGTGGAGGAGAGAGGACCGGGGACTCAGGTCGGCTGCTGCTGCTGCTGCTGCTCCGCCATGCACCATGAGTAACGACAGTACCGGAGCTGAGGGGGTCGAGCCCCTCTGGAACTTCAGCGGTGAGTGAACGACTCAAATCATGAAGTTCTCCATTTAAGCTTTGACCATAAAGACATGCATGGAAGTGGGGCAGGTGGGATTCGAACAGATTATAAATTCAAATGGAAGTTCTAATAACACTGGTGCATTTCTGTGTTGGAATAACCAACATATGCTGAATTTAATGAATGTAGAAAATGAATGTGTCTGCATTTATCAAATAATGTGGCAAACATAATATTTCTACTATTACTGACAGAGAAGAAACAGCATTGTGGTATTCTTTTGAATAACTGAAGGACTGTGTGTGGTTTGATTATTATATATTAATATACAGCCCTTAAAACTAATGGCTGTGTGATTGAATCCTCCTCATCCCAACAGGTCAAATATAATCTGACACAATCCAAAAATATCAACATCCCTTTTTTTTTGTATGTGAATGGTGGAAGTTATTTTTTGCAGCTCAGGGCAATGACAAGAAGAAAAAGGGCAGGAAAGGCAGGAGGTGGAGGAGGAGGTGATAACGAAACAGAGGGAGAGAGAGGAGCAACAGAATTAGGTTTTGGGGAGATTAAAAAGCCTGAATAATTACCTCCTCTTCTCCTTCCCCTCTCTGCTGCACTCATCTTTTACTTTTCTCAACACTTCTTCTCTCCCTCATCTCGTCTTTTTCCCTCCTCTTTTCATGTCTTTACCAGTAAGAAGGTCTGAAATTAAAAAAGAAAGCGAAAGACATTAGTCCAGAGTGAATAAATGCATATATACAGGTTTTTAGGTGTAAATGCATTTGCACTGTGCAGCTCAGTGCGGCTGATTGACGTGTTGTGTGTGTGTGTGTGTGTGTGTGTGTGTTTGTGTGTATCACAGACCTAAAGAGGAGAGAGCTGTTGTTTTTGTTGACTGTTACTTCAGAGAGACAACTCAGTTCGACTTTATTTGTTTTTGATGCTGCATTTAATGGACGTGTTTGTATTAAGCTGTAAGATACTTTTTACTCATTTATATTTAGCCTCCTGGAGAATATGCACAATATTAGACACACCCGACGATGTAGTGCAGTCCAGTAATCAATACTATCATTAACGGCACAAAGTCCACAAGTGTCTCTGGGGTTGTTTCAATTGGTTGTTTTGATTTAGTGCGAATTGGGTTGCAGTGTTTCTGTTCGCCCGGTGCTTCTGTGTCATCGTATTTATGATAGCGTCTAGTCAAAGGTATTTATCATGTGGGTCTTGGCAAGACTTCCCCTGGTGACACATACAAATGACATGTACAACACAGCGAGTCAGGTGAAGGAGTTATTACTTTGTTATACTCAAAAGATGCCTTTTTCTCCCGGAAGGAAAAGGGCTGCAAGTTTCTGTAATCCAATGATTGACAGCTCTGAGTTCTGGATAAAACATCAGGGGGTTGATGTAACATCCCCTCTTCTCCTTTTTTTCCCTCTGATTCCTCCCTCGTCTCCTCCCCTCCATCAGTGGCTCCTCGCCTCCCTCGTTCACCTCTTACATGTCTCCTCTCTTCCTTCTGCTCTCCTAATTCTATCCTATTTCCATCCAATGCTTCTGCGGAGAAAAGATCCCTGCGGTGCAAAGGCGTGTTTGTTTGTCTGTTTGTGGATCTATATGCTTCAGTGTGAATAAAGAGTTTTGGATGTGGGTGTGTGTACATGATTATATGCATAAGCATGTAGGAGGTTAAATGTGTGTTTGTGTATTTAAGCGTATATCTACTGTAGTAGGCATGTCTCTAAAATAAAAGAGATGCTATAGGGGCGAGGTAATGTCACTATGAGGTTTTCTTTTCCCCTCCATTTACAGCACTTCATTATGTACACAATTTATATTTTTTAATTATTGTTTTTCATTATGTTTTATTTTGGTAGGAGTGATGCTATCATGTTTTTTGATGGTGCACAATCTTTAAATTGACAGGAATTGAAATTTGACTGCACCAGCTTGTCCGTCAACAGCCGCCTCGGCACAGGGAGCACATGCAAATTTGTATTTATTTCAGCAGCAGCCATTCAGTCTTTCCTGCTCATGATAGAAACAATACATGCACAGAGGGGCACAGGTCTGAAAGCTGCCTTGGACCATAGTCCAGACCAACAGACCAAAATTTGGTCCGAACCTAATAGGTGGTCTCGGTCTGGATCTGATGAACCACGGTTTGGATCCTCAGCAGAGTGAGTTTTTTTAGTTTTAAATGAATAGAGCAGCATATACTGATGAAGGCTGGGTTGAATGGCCATGGTATAGTTTGAAGCTCAGACAGGAACAGTATGTATCATGGTACTTGGAAGTTGCACAGGACCATTTTATTTGAACAACCATTTCAGTCATTTCATTGTTTCCAAACAAAGCAGCAGGGCTTACATATTTTCCACACCGTTCACATGTGAAAGCTGATGACAATGAGACTGGCGTCTTCCTCTTCTCAACAACGTTTGGTTTAGTGCACCACTGCCTCCCACTGCTGTAGTGACATCATTGCCACTTAAGATCCATGAGGACTCTACCAGTCAACACGATCACCACTTTCTTGACGGATAACTGCACCTACTGTTGTAATTCCTCTCAATGGGAGGATGAGGTACATGGATGATGTTTTTGATGTTCATCCATAATGACCAGTATGAGAGCATTGCCTCCACCACGCATTGGAGAAGTCAACCCTGTCCACCAACTGGCAAACGTGGTCAGGACTGGAAGAGAAAGAGGCAGAGGTGCACCATGAGCCTGCTCACACCACAGGGGGCAGCATTTGCATTGTGGTTCCGGTTGAAGTGCCCATAGAAGTTGGCAAACATCAATAATCACTGAAGCTGTTTTGTGGGATGCAGGAGTGGGCCAATCGACAACGTTGTTTATTATGTGATGGTCCCTCGGGGGGGTTCCATCATGTCCCCAGGAGGGACAGAACACGCTCTTCTTTGCTTTTACTGAAGCATGGTTCTCCTCAGGAGAGCTGGGTTTTTAAAAAAAACATGAATTCAGCATGTCACAGCATACATCATTCACAAAGGCCTGCAACACATTATGGATATTATGGACTCCAAAAGGCACGTCCAGGTTCTCAGATGGTCACTAGAGGTGAGACAGTAAGAAAATGCTGTCATAACTCCAGCGTGTCTTGTGTGGCCCAGCTGTGTGAGTTCAGAGACATCCCTGTGACATATTGGAGCAGGGACAAGCAGCAGGGCGAAGACACTATACATGTGGTTTGGCAAGAAAGATGAATGGACACGTTTTGACGCTTGGCTTAACTTACTATTGAACTTGCTGTCTTTTGTTGTCACTTTTGATCATTTTATTGTTTTGAACTAAATTTATATTTGAAATGTTGCTCAGACAAAACAAGATATGTGAAGATGTTGCCTTTGAGAGTCAGAGTTTATGACTGGTATTTTTCATTATTCTCCAAAGGTTTTATAGATTGATTCATCAAAGAAATTAGATTGCAAATTAAAATGTGAAGAGGTGAAATTAAATATTAGTTACAATCCTTGTTGAAATGCCTTGCCTGCTTCCTGTATTAGAAAGAGAAGAGTAAAATGGAGGGAAGAGAGCTGATGGCTCTGACCCACATTTCTTTCCTCTAATTAATTTGAAGGAATTATTGTGTTTTCATCTTCTGGTGCTGGGGCAGACGAGAGCTGTGTATAGAAACAATAGCACATTGTAATGACGCCTTTACAGTGCCGGTATCATCATATACAACCTGTAGATTTGCTGCAATTGTGTAATGGCCCAGTTGTCACGTTTACATGTATGTTCTCTGGCCTCGTAAGTGTCTGAGAGTGAACATGTCAGCCCCAGATGTTATTACTGGCACGTTCCCTGTGAGCTGGCATCCACACGGGCACAGACGCGTATGAAGTTGGAGAGACTGTGTTGGATGCAGGGGGCAGATAGAGGAATTAAGAGGTAGGGGTTTGACGAGAGGCAGATGAGGATTTATTCCAACTGTTCACAGCAAGAAGTGACAGCTAGTCTGCTATAGGATTAGAGCTGATTGTGCCAGCATTGCTCATATCTTTTCTAATTCATTTAACCATCATTAAATTTAAAATACTATATCTATGTGTATTTAGATGTAAAAAAAGGGCAGAATTGGCTTCAGAAATATGAATAGTACTAATTCTCAAATACTGCAGATACATCGACAGTCAGCGTTTGAACCGAGGATTTATTTGACAGTCTTATCTCAGCGACAAGCCCCTCCCCCCCCCCCCCCACATTTCCATGTTTCATACGAATAATTTATCATATTTCAGAGAGATATGTGTTCAATTTCAAAAATGCTGTTATCATGTTAAAACTATTTTCGCCAACATTAGCATTTTTATAAGCGGTGTCTCAAATCAGGGGCTGTATCCTTTGGAAGATTAAGTCCATCCAGCCCTCAAAGACCACCTCCTTCATGGGCCACAGAGACCGAAGGCTAGATCGAAGCTCACCCCATTTGCTGTTAACCTATCAACACAGGTGACTTTGAACACGACAAGAAAGATCTAATGTCTGTTTTTTTTTAAATCTGTACTGTTCGGTTGAGTTGAAGTGTGAAACTCAAGCAATGGACGTCTCTCATTGCTTGTCATGACCATTACCTCTTTGAAAAACTGTTAGTTACTGAAGAGCAATGAATCCTGGGATGGATCCACCCATTGGAGCCTTAGTTTCTCGGGGATGGAAGGATGCATTTGAAAAAACCTTCAGAATGGGACGGCCCAGTGGCGCCGCTGTGACGCAATTGGTCGTCAACCGCAGCCTCTGAAGCCACAGCTATAGAGACACACGTCCAAGGATATGTCCAGATCTCTTCTTTGTCGTTTCAGTTGGCAAAGAAAACAAGCGTTTCAGCCAACATCTGGAGCAGTGAACAAACAGCTGGCTGAAAACAATTATTAATTCTGGTAAAGGACGTTTTACAAATCAGAATAAATACTGATCAGTGACAACAGCTGTTCAGTTTGATGGGATCAACATGTAAAAGACATAATCTGTGTTTCTTGTGATATACTCTACACACATCCCTACTCTGTTACTGTGTTTTAATAAAACTGAATCCACCAGGACACAGGAGTTTTCTGTTATCACAACTGACCATGGACACTGGAGCGAATAGTAATCACAACTCATTTTCAGGTGGGTTGTTATGTAATCACAACATCATCTAACAAAATAAACATCAAACTTCAATGTTAATGAGAACAGCCCTGTCTTTTTTAGCTGTTTTGGCTCACAGATCATAACCCACTGGGCTGGCTTATGCCATCATTTGGAAAAGCTCCGTTTATCCAAGGAAACACCAAGCTGGAGTTTTAAGGATTTACACACTCTGGAGGCTGTTATGGAGAAGCTCCAGATTCGGGGGGGAGTAGAACAGTCAGAGGGATGAAACCGGCTTAATGTGGGGGTGAACTGCTGAATCTGTTCACATGCGGGACTCGAGGATGAGCTTGTGGTGGCTGGTGGAAATGTCTCTAAGTTTCAACAAATACACCTTTTGTTAAATTGGCAAATCAATGATGCTGATATCATGATCAGAGTATTCTTTCTAGTTATTTAGTCTTGTTTTGGTGTATTTAAACTTCTAAAATGTGAAGTGGCTTGAACCTTTGTCCACACCTGAGAAAAAATAAGGGAATGCAACCGATTTCCTTAAATCACATCATAAATAGCCATATGAAGATCAGGTCTGTTAAAATACGATACATTTTCTGCACGTATGAAGCGTTTTACTAGACTTGATTACGCTTTACTGTACAGTTTATTGCCATCACCAATTCACACACATTCATACAGTGCATCTATGATTATCACAAACATACACTTGCAGTGGGAGACTTGGGGGAGAAATTTCTCGATTCTTAGGTCTATCGCGAAGCGGACATGGACATCAATGCAGAGACAGAACATAAATGATTCATGTTTTCATGAGGCTATTGAAGATGCACACCTCTAGAAGTCACACAGTGATTAAAAAATTGTGAGGCACCTAGAGATTCCCACCCCAACTTTAGACAGGCTGTTCCCTCCAGAGGGAGGTGGGCCAGCGAGATGTGTGACCACGGTCGATTACAACAACAGCAGAGAGTTGTGTTGGGAACATGACTGGCAGGAAGTCTCCAGTGTCACTATCACTGTACCTACAAAAAATTTTATATATAGAAAAAAAGATTTGCAGCCAACTTAAAATTGGGCTCTCTCATTTTAACTCAACTACTTGCTGTTTAAACAAATATATTTTATCCGTGCTTGTTCCACCGCTTTGGTGCAGTCTCAAACATCTCAACAACTATTGGATGGATTTTCTCTTCGTGGCCGTTGGCTCTTTGTTTTGTTTTGCAATAGATGTGAATGGAAGTCGGTGTAGATTCTAATGTTTGAGACAGATGAAGCACATTTTAAACAGCATCAAAGATGTTGCTTTGACTTGAGGGAAATCCAGCCATTGTATTTGGGGATTATGCCCTTGTGTGTGTGTGTCTGTGTGTGTGTGTGTGTGTGTGTGTGTGTGTGTGTAGTGGCTGCACTTAAACTCAGGGAGTGGGGGTGTAATTGGGCCACAATACAAAATATTTTGGTGAGAGAGAGAGAGAGAGAAAAAAAAGGTATTAAGTAAGTTATCTGGAGCTGGTGAAAGAATGCTTGTCGAGAGGTAGAGAGGCTCCATTACTGTGTGTGACTGTGTCAAATAGAATACCTAATGTTGCTGTGCGCACACACACGCGCAGAGAGAGCGCTGCTGGCTATGCACTGTGAAGTATGGATTGGCAATGCTATGATGTGCTTGGGGGGTGTAAACTCTTTCTCCCCCTCTGTCAGTCCCTCTCTCCCTCCCTCTTTCTATCACACACACACGCATGCACGCACACACATACTTTTAAAATTCAAAGTGGAACATGAACGAACCAGTAGCTTTGCCTTTGCCAGAGGTAAAAGAGATGAAGAGATGAAGCGAAAGGGAGGAGAGAGTGGAGTGTGTGCAGATGGAGAGACAAACGGAGTGAGGAGGAGAGTTAGAAGAGGTGGATGCGGAGGGAGCAGGTTCCTGATCGCAGCATCAAATTTTATCAAACTCCCTCTGACCTCGGTCCAACATCTTAAAGCTCAGGAATATATGCTGTCACGTTAAAAGTCAAAATATTCGAATATAACCTACTTATCCCTGTGAATGGAGCAACTGCAAGATAACAAAAATATTTCTCAATTGAAATCCCAGCTGAAAATTGACACAACTCAGAGATATTAAACTCACCCCTTTAAAAAATTCTTTTAAACATTGACAAAGAAGGAATAACCAGCAAAAACATCTCTCTTGTTAAAGCATCAGACAAACCAGCCTGCCATGGTATGATAAGCCTGGTTTCTTGTAGAGATACTGAAAGGAGCATCGGAAATGGCTTCGATTGCAGTTTGCAGTGAAATAAATCATATATATATTAAATATTAATGTACATATACACATCATAATGGAAATAATATAATTGCATTGGTGTTGTGAGTGTCAGAGCTTTAGAGCCTGAAACCCGCTGGTCGCAACTTTAATTTTAATTGAGCTGCTTCCTCCTATGTTGTATATTCTCTATTTGTTATTCTAATAATGTTTTTTGAACTTTTGTGTGAGACTATACAAAGCAGAGATTGCTTTATGTGGGCGGCGTATTATCCACACTGCCACCCACTGCTCTCACATTGTGAGGGCCCCGTACACACAAGAGAAATGTTGACAGTCTTCAAATAAAAATAAATCCGTCAAAATCTCTTCAGCTCATGTGCTCTTGATGTTGTTAATGGAGTTTCTTGTCCAACTGCAGCACAGGTGGATCCACGTCTGTGTGAAGACGTAGAAATATTCCCGTGCTTTTACTGCCTCTTTATTCATATAATATTATCAGTGGTGGCAGCGGAGGAAGCAACATCGCCTCCTCAGTTTGTTTCTAACTCAATTCTGGTTTATTTTTACTTCCTCCTTTTGGGATTGTCGTAACCCATCATCACTGAGCTGAAACCCCGGATCTGTGTGTAACACTGCCCTGACGGCTAAAATACCCCTCATGTTACCAAGCCTGCACTGGTCGCTGCAGCAGAAGCTTTCAGGGATTATGGATGTCAGAGGAGTCGAGTGCTCCCTATGAGGCTCACAAAGCTAATCTTACACTCCACATAGAAATAATAATATTAGAGAGACAGGTTTGTGTAGAAATCCAAAACATGTAATTAAACATACAAAAAATACTAAATAATCTTAATGCTACTGATTGTGTTTGAGTCTCACCAATCTCAAATCATAAATATTACATATGTTTGTTATATGCGATATTCGGCTCTGACGAATTACTGAGCAAAACTGAAATTGCCAATGAGAGCAAGCTGACCGGGAAGAGTCACCAACCAGATGTTGCGTCGTTGTTTAACTGCAACTAAGAACAACAATACATTTCGCTGCAAAAGCTTCCACCACCTCCGTTGCTTTTTTCTAAATTTGTTGTTTATCAAGTTTTCAGCTTTTCTTCTGAAGTCATATTTTCTGTGAGATCCCAGGTGTGTGGTATTATGTTCAGGTCAAATCTTCTAGTGTGTGTATTTTGATGATTCATTTATAAAAAAGTATTCAAATATATTGTTATAAATTATGTCTTTGTTCTCCCACATTTTTAAAATCTGTTTAATCCTCTCGTGCACTGGGCCTGTAACGCTCAGGTCGTACAGTGTGATGTACAGTGTGCTCATCACCACCGATCATCAGAGCAGCGGGAGTCTGATCCTGTTTGATAACATGTATGAGAGGGTGTGTTCTCTCTCCTCTGATGTCTCTATTCTGTCGCAGTTAATACATGTGCTGTGTGTGAGACTGAGCCAGAGAAGCAACTCGCTTCACTGAAAGAGACCAGATTTAAACTAATATTAGAGCTGTGATCTAGAGCTTATTTAGATTAATCAATGATTAAACATCATATGGTAAAAATTACATCATTATGACAATACAATAAAGTTAGCATTTTCTGTTTGGGTGTACGTGCATGGAAGGCTTTGTCCCACAGATTCTTTTTTTTCTTTACCTCTGCCAAGTGCCAATTTATTTTGTTGGTTGGTTTTTATGCTTTTAAACAAATTATTACACAATTGTCTGAGTGGATTTCCACGAGCTGCTTTCAGACATGCACCGCAGAACCTCCCACTTTGTGCATGTGTGAAAGGCGAACCGCAGGTAAACTAGATTGAAGGTCATGTCTGGAAATTGTTTCAGTGGAATGTTGTAGAACAGGTCAGGGAACAATTTTGGTGAATCCAGATTTATTTTATTCAATTTCTTTACCATTGCAAGTTTCTCATGTATCATGATGATATGAATCTGCATCTCTTGGTACATTACTGCCACTGGTGGATTTGAGGAGTAGTGTGAAACCATTTGGCCTCAGGATTGCATCACCCTGTTTATGTGCATGTTCAAATATTAAAACAAGGACCCAGTCATTAAAAACACTGCTCCATCGTGCAACTAGAGGTCAACAGCTCCACACTGTTCAATCTGTTTCTATAGTCGTGATGATGCCTCTCTGGATTTAATTTTCCACCTGCTACACCCACACTTGTAATTACAGTTCCCTCTGCTGCAGCGCTCCCAATAATAAATCAGTTTAAATTAATTTATTTACTCTTCCACATTTTTGCACCCTTCACTGCACACATTAAAATCCTGTAGATATTGCACTTTTTTGAACATGAAAAAGTGCTGCAAATCTCTAATCAATTTTTTTTTTTTTATCACTCCCTGAAATAAACTTTTAGCAAGCTCAGTCATGTTCCAATCCCAAAAGTGTCTGCTGCTCAACACGGTTTGATTTTCTGCCATTTCTGCCTTCTGGCTTTTCCCTCTGGTAGTTTTTTTGCTTCTTGACACTTGGGCATCTCCGTTACCTTTATCACATCCATGGTAACAACCCAGCACCCTTTTCTTTATCTATCCATGTTCCTCACTCCTCTTCCTATAGCTCCTGAGGAGAGAGGATACCAGAGACCTTTGTCCACCATTGAAACAGCATCACCACAAATTTATACTCCAGAGTTATAATAACGAGCGAAGGATGGAGCTAAAATTACCCATCCACACTAATGCGGAAATGTTGCATTTTTAGCGAACACATACCAAAGTGCAAATTTGAGCCAACTTCGCTCATAACTATTGTTGGTTTGTGTGATGAGCACGTGCCAGAAACAACAATGGCAGCTACAGTTTCTGGTCAGAGCAGAAATGGAAGGACACTCACATTTCTCTATAAACAGCTTGTGTCTTTTCCCCTGACTGGTGACGCAAACATGAACTCAATGCAGGGGTATTGAATCATACCCCATGATGTCCTCACTTGCATCTCTCCCATGTACAAACTGGGAAACTTTAAAGAGATATATATTATATAGTCCTTCCACCTTCTTGCCTCATCCTCAGCATCCTGAACTCGGCCACCTCCACCTTCTTTCTTTTCATCAGCACAGGTGTCACTACAATCTCTTATTCCTGTGTCACAAAACACTCCTCTCTACCCCCACTCCCCCACCCTGCCTGCACTCTCCTACTCCCCCTTTCCTTCCACAAGTTGGCACCCAACTCGTCCACCTTCGCCACCTCGACTCCTTCCATCTCAGTCACTTTCACGCTTCCGTCTTGCCAAGGCTCCCATCAACCTGCTCCGCAGTAGAGATCAACGTGTCATCCGTGAACATCAGTCCATGGAGACCCCTGTCTGAACTTATCTGTCAACCTGTCCGTCCCCGCTGCAAACAAGAGACGGCTCAGAGCTGATCATTGTAATCCCACTGGCACACTGCACAACTCCTACATGCTTCTGTAACACTTCTTTCTCAGTATATACTCACACAGTGTATATATTTATCATTCAGTCTGTAAAACTGACCTAGTATTGTTATGACTCGCTCTGCTCCAGTTGGCTTATTTCCTTATGATGAGGAGTCAAATTTACTGCTATTTCTCACTGACGTTACTTTGGTGAATTCAGGGCCACAACAAATGACCAAAGCTACAAAAATAACCACAGCTATACTGTTATAATGCAGCCACGCAAATGAAGACTTTCTATCTAATTTTATTTAGCTATTCATTTTATCAGTGCACTTTTGGTCTCTTGGTAGGAAGCAATAACATGTGTTCTCTTGTTCTGGAAGAACAAGCTCTGTTTACACCAGTGGTCTTTCTCAACCATAGTTACGCCTGCACACAACAGACCCATTGGGCCAATAATTAGGGTGAAACTGTGGGCTGTGCATTGGGACCCTGTGGGTTTTATGTGGATTTGCTCTAGTCCACATTTCTGAGAGAGAAAAAAAAAAACAATAGTGGCCCCACAGGGGCTTGTTTGCTAGAAAATTGCTGGACCAGCGTTCCTCCCTGGGGAGCATTTTGGATCTCTTCTTCATTTTGAGCCTTCTTTTTAAAATTTAAGATGAATACTTTGCTTTCAGCATTGAGGTGTAAAGAGGAAGGTGACCTCACTGCTCACCTCTTCCTCCTCTGGGGGGGAGATCGGGAATAAAGACAAGAAAAAGATGCAGGGAGAGGAAACAGAGCATGGAGCATTTTCTGAAAATACAGTACATCCAAACGAAGACAAACCTTGCCCCTGTAAGATATCAAAAAATGATAGGGTAGCATAGTATTTAAATGCATCCTAGTATTCAGAGGTCATTCTGTTATTTGGCATAAACTCCAATTTTCCCTTCAGATCCACAGCTGCAGGAGGTGAAAGAAGTGAAATTGGAACATCTACAGTTGTATAATTTAATATAATCTCTATTTTAGATGAATATTTCAGTAGAATGTTGGCTGCTAGTGTGTGTGTGTGTTAATGTTAGAGAGATATAAATGTTGCAACAGTGCGCTGGCTCGAGTCTTGTTTCTGTGATGTTGTTCATGTATAGACGAGTGTGTGAGACGATGGTGATGAAATCAATGGTAACGTGCTTCTCATCTGCCTGTGTTGTATATTTCAGACAAGATCTAAGGCAGTTCTTCTGTCGGCAGGGGTGTGTCCTGATCTTTTTATTTTTGGAAAGAATCAGAGGAGAGGACAGATATATTAGACTGTGTCTTCTATGGATGACAAGAATATTGTTTCTTGAACAGTGAGAACATTTGATGGGACATAACCATTAAACAAATACATATGTACGTCACAAGCAAAGGTTCATAATCATGTAAACATCTCTTCATTATGCGCTAATTGACTGTAATGTTCGCAGGAGAGACTTTAGGGTTATAAACCTTGAACACATAAATTTAACTCTTCTTGATTTTATTTACCGTCTCTACCTGTTTGTAGTATTAATGCACAGCCTGGGTGAAAGAGAATCTCTGGTATGGTAAACCACAGAATTATGTGCTTCTGTAGGGCTCAACAGACCATGACCTCCAGTGCTCACTGGGGCGGTGTGCAGCCGAGTGTGAAGCGGTCGGGATGAAAGTCAGTTGCTCTCTCCAGGTTGGGGTTGAGTTGCTGCCCCAAGTGGAGGAGTTTAAGTAAACATTCTTGTTGATGATGGACAGGTGGATCAGTTTGGCATCACCGGGAGATCACCGACTGTATAACTGTTCACTGTAAAGCCTGATTTTGGTTCAGTTTTCATTTTGGCAGCACTTCAACCACTGGCCACGTTTCGATGTTTAAAGATCAAGCAGGTCATGACACACCTGTCCATACCATGATGTTATCATGACAGTATTACATCAATGACAAGGACTGTAGCCGACGCGGAATTAGCTCCATCAATGATACATGGGAAATGTATGTGGCTCTGTGTGGATTTTAGCACGGACCCAATGTTACTAAGTTCAAACAGAATTAACATGCATTTAAGATTTGAATTCCTAAAAAATGTAACCACATCTTTCTAACACAGTTGTCGTCCAGCCAGATGTGACAGAAGTCAGATTACAACAGCTGCTCTGAGTACTGGTGTCCTCTTCACACTCAGCGTCCACATGAACCTGAGCTCCATTAGCAGCAGGTTATCTTGTGGAATGAAAATGCATTAGATTCCTTTTTTCTTGTTCATGCAGGAAAGAGAATTAGAAATGCTCGGCAGTTTAAACATTTGATTTGCAATGAAAATGAGCTCTTTTAGATTCTTAGTTTCATACTTTATTTATAGTATATATTATTCACTCTGTATTTCTCTCTTACACCAATATATGTGCACTTTTCCTTTTTATACTAATGTTCTATTGAAGATTGTTTGTTTTGCATTCATTTTTTCGTGTAATATTTAAGCCGTTAACTCCACACAGTTTTTAAGAATTCATTTAGGTATTTTCTGCCAGTTAACCAAATAACAAACTAAGAAAATTATTTCGAGGTCGGTTTGAGACCAGATGGAGAGTGATTAATGGACGTCCTGTTCTATTCAGAGAAACACCATCCTGATCCCTGCAGTCAATATATCAATCTGTGAAATATGCATGTGTTGCATGCGTAGTGTTTATTGTCTGTGGCTGCACATGGACAATTGGCTTAATTACTATTCTAACCATGATGATTATGTCTAATTGCAGCTTGCAGAACATCTCGTCCGGCTCCTTTTCATCCGTCAGCAGTGAGCGCCTCTTATCTGCGTCCCGTCGTTATTAGACCTGCAGGTCACCGGCAGGAGCGTGACGTGTTTATTGCAAATGTTCTTAATGGTCCATAATTTTTATAATATGGTCTCTGAGAGAGGCTATTTGTTTGGAGCACTGTTACGTCTGCAAATGAAGCACAAGCAGTGACACTAAAGGAGTTGGGTTATTAAAGGGGTAGAAAGGAAAAGAACAGAACAAAATTTCACATGGCTGATAACTGTTATATGTAGTATGTCTTTTATAATGAAATACAGTTATAGATAAATCCTAACAGGACATAATTGCATTATAGTGTTTAGACTATACTTGAAAAACATTGACAAATAACATATAAAGAGCTGACCTATCCCACTTAATCTTATTTTCAGATGTTTTATGTGATATGCCTGCTTTAACTGTCTAACTATAACTTAATGCTTATGTGTAAATAAGTAGTAGGTGATTAGTTTGTGCCACATATGTATAGCGGACTGACAGGAGGCTGTCCTGTTCATCCTGAGGAGATGGTTAAACGTGAGGTGAACTCATATGTTCTTTTCCCTGGAAAATCAAGACATTTTAGTCAGAGTAGATTTAATTTATTCGGTTTGTTACATGAATTACTGATGATCCAGCAGCTCTGTAGTTGTAGTGTTTAAGATTTAAAATAAAAGCGTGTACCATTGTGACGGATGCAGAGTGACGCTCCTCGCACATGCAGGATACACATACATGTTTAAACACATGGTTGGTGGGGCGAGCATCTTCTGAACTGTGTGTGTGTGTGTGTGTGTGATAAATATGCCATCATGCTTCAGAGCGACAGAGATTCGTCCACTGACTACGTCGGTGGTTTGATCCCTGGCTCCTCTTGTCTGCATTGGGCAAGATATAAACCCCATAATGTCCTTGACAGCAGTGCCAACGGTGTTTAAGTGAAAAAGTCCTGTGTACAGAAGCGCTGTACAAATGTGTCTGTGAATGGGTGAAGGCAACTTACTGTATATGCGTGTGAAGCTCTTCAAGTGGTTGATAAGATTGCAAAAGCATATTTAAATACAGTAAAATTACCATTTTCATGCATTATCCATCATTGAATAATTTAAAATAATTTGGGGGAGAAATTTTAGCAAATTTCTTCAAGTCTTTCTTCCTCTCAGGGCTTGAGTCTCTAAATGATTTGGGGAGTTCATCTCATTCTTCGTGACAGATCCTCTCAAGCTCCTTCAGATTGAGTCTGTAAATTCAGATCCATCCACATATGAAGTTCAAGTCTGGACTTGGGGCCTCGTAGCTAATGGTCGCTCCAGTCTCAGTTCACGCTCACCCTGAGCAGGTTTTCTACATGAGCCCCCATAGAATGACGCTGCCTCCACCATACTTTATTATAGTGTTAGTATTCATCAGGCGATGAGCCGTATATGGTGCTCACTAGACATAGGTAACATCTATAGTAATTCAATATCATTTCCTTTTAAAATAATGTTTTGTAACTTATACAATCTCAATCCACACAAGAATTATAGCTCTGTGTCATTAGTATTCCCCATCCACACATGAAAACGTATCAAGTGACCATTCAGGTACACTTGGAATGCTGGTGTCCACAGGAAGTAGACTGTCCACTCTGCAGTTGGTTGCTTAGGAACTGAAAATACATACGAGAAAACACAACGGGAAAAATAGAATAAGGGGTTTCTTTTCCAGGATAAGTGATGAGGTGAAGTTATTCCTGAAATTCATCGCTGGTATTCTAATGAAGACTCATAACAAATCAGAAGGCGAATACAGGGCGTGACTGTGTCAATGATCCCTGCACAGCAGTTCTCTGCTTCAGGGCTGGAGTAGTTTGGAAAGCAGGCGTAAACGTGGCAGCACTGATGTGTTTCAAAACTAAAATGCAGGAGTTTGGATGTAGCCATAGTGTTTGGAATTAAGATTTGTGTCTCATCTGACCCCATAATCTTTTTCCTCATACCCTGAGCTGAGTTAATTAAAACAAAGAGGATCGGAGCCAAAGCACAGCCCTGTTGGATATTTCCATAAAATTGCATTAAAAGAAAAATGTTTTCACCCTTTCATTATTCTTTATGGTGTGATTTTGTTGAACAGAGCTGCTATCAAAACATTGAACTTGCTGTATGACCTTTCTGCAGCAAGAGGAGAACAATGGATACCTGTACAAAGCCCTTAACTGCATCAGCAGTACAATCAATGTTTTTACACTGCTTCAAATACTTTATCGGAGGAGAACTGTAATAATAGATGTGTTTATTTCTCACACAGCCATTGTCAAAAGATTAAAATAACATATAGGATTCAGGGTGTTTTAAAAATGAAGTATTATCTATTGCTTTTCGATCATTTTGCTTTTTTCATGTAGACTTGTTAACAAAAACAAGGCGTTCTTCTGAAATGCAAAACACGGTGGATGAATGAACAACTGATCGATGTGTCATTTCAGAATGTAAAGAAATTAATTTCTAGTGTGACTGCTAAAGGGAGAGATGACAGAAAAGGTGCCAGGACAGGGATTCGACTTTTATTTTGTGAGAAGCAGATTTGTATTTTTGACACTAAAAACTATGGACAACCATGTAAGATGCCTCGAGAACACTGCAGTGGTTATGGTTAATTCTCAGTTGGAGGTGATGGAGGGGCAGGTTGGAGATACAGCTGAAAATGGCTGGAGTGCTGTTGAAGACGACATGAAAGTCATTAGGCCAACTTGTAGTGTGTAGTGTGATGGAAACAGTAGGAGGTAACAGTGAAGTGAAGGCAGAATCATTACGTGGTGATGCTAATGGAAACAGCAGGAGGCCACTGAAGTGAGGTGAGATGAGTCAAATTTACTGGCAATCTTATGGTCGTAATGGTAGGACGTCAATATATTCACATGAAAAAAGCCAAATTGATAAATGGAACGTCTGTCAACTCAGTGAGAGCGATGTAAAGGCCAGGAAACCACATGTAAAACTGACAAGCTGATGTGAGAGTAGCCAAATGGAATAGCATGGTTCCATTGGTAAAAACCCATTAGTTTCCTGAATAGAGTAATATACTTATCAGCAAGAATATTGTAACCATCCAATGTTGAGTTACTACAAGTGTCGAGGACCTAAGTGTAAAAGTGATGTCGCTGCTACCATGGAAACATTTACCACACCGGCTCATGTTGGTTACAAATCGGATCCTTTAACATAAACACCCGTGCAGCGATTGCAGTCGAGAACAAAGTACTGTACCATGTCGGAACAACACTAACCTCAGTCTTTTCTGAGGTTTTTGTAAAATGTCAATGGGGTAAAACAAAAGGGAAATTTACTTTAGGAACCAAAGCTGTATTCAAAATGGACAGTCACTGTTTTAGGAGAAATTTAAAAAGGTTTAACCCTGATCCCGATTTCCTTTCCTAAAAGAGGGGCCAATATCAAGATAAGTAACTGGCGACTTTACCAACATGCCAAAGTTATCTGAAAACACAAGCCCTTGGCACCGGGTTCGGCCTCTCTTATAGGCTGTTTGGAAGTAATACAAATTTTTTGAGGTGCACTGGATCACGATCAGTGTCTCCTGCTTTGTTTCTCATGAACTCCTCTGGTTCAGGAGTGCACAAGGGAGACATTTGAAGTTGAAGGAAATAGATGATGTTCTTTTTTCTCTTTGACAAGTGGCCTCTCTCTTTGAGTGTGTCTTCAGACAACATCAGTTGATTTCAGTGCCTGTTGCAGAAGTTTATAAGGATTGGTGGGTATTCTAGACTGAAGAGATTCAAACAGAGTAAACCCACCAAAAAAAATACAAGGACTTTGCGTTGGTGTGTTTTGTGCAAGCGTAAATATAAAAAATGGCAAACAAAATTAAATACAAGATTATAAACACTAGAAAAGGGATTGTGCAGTACGTTGTAAATTAACACTAGAGAAAGGATTGTGCAATACTTTAAAAACTCAAGAAAAGGATGTTCAGTTCGGATAAGATATTAACAATTTGAAGTATAATCAATTTGAAGGCGATTGACTCTTTTCCCATCCCTATTGCAAGTGGGAGTTTGTCCATCTGTTTTTTTGTCAGCAGCAGTTATTGGTGGGATTTTGGTTTGTTGCAGAAACATGACTGAAAACACTGAGAATTGGAAGTTCGGAGATTTTGTGCGAATGAGAACAAAAGGGCATGGGAGCAGGAAGGCATTATTAATATTAGAAAAAGTGACCCTATACCTGAACTTCAGCTACAATGATTTCCAATAGGCGGTATAGTGACGCAGAGGTTATTGCTGTTGCATGATAGCAATTTGCTCCTGAGTTTGCATGACTCATATCTGTGTGGGTTTCCACTGGCAGCATGAACACTTGCCTTGAGTTGGAATGTGAACTCATCCCAATGCCCAATGTGAGTGGCCCTCTCCTGATCCTGCAGACAGTGGGTTTGAAAAAACAGAATGTTTGAACTGAAGATTAAAATACGCTAATCAGCAGCTTTGGCTAAGGGCGTAGAGCGGTCATCCTCCTCTGACCAGAAGGTCAGTGGTTCTTGGGCTAAACCCTGAGTTTCCCCTTATAGATGCACAGTATGAATGTGTGTGTGAATGGAAAATAACTACTGTTGAGCGATTTGAGTGGACTAGAAAAGATCTATTAAAATACAGACCATTTATTTAACTAAAGGTGTCCTGCAAAATATCTTAAGTTAATCCAATGAGTCCTGGTTTACTAATTTGTGCACAATATGAAAAGCTAGAGAAGTTTTCAGCAAACTTACAGAGACAGGCATCGCCAAGCCCGGTCTTTGTAGTCAATCTAATTTTTTTTTGTCATTCTGCCTCCATTTAAGTCTCCGCCTTTAATCTTTACTTGTCTCTGCATAATTACAAGATCCCTTTGTGCAGATTTTAAAGCTTTTATTTAGCCTTTATCTCCACTTAAAAACACTGGCTTTGTACATTTAATGGCAGTTTTAACCTCCGTGCCAACAAATATGAAGCAGTGAAAGTGCAACACAGTAATTATAATGGAAACTGTTTCTTAATAGAGGGTTCTCTTTAAAAGCAGAGCCTGGTTTGGTGCAATCAAAATATTTCTTCATAACTACATGTGGACAAATTGGCTGTTTTATGACACCAGAGTTTTAAGAGAAAGCAGTGATTTGGCAGGCGACTCTCTCACAGGTTACATATCCTCATATGGGACTCTTCAAGTCTCTATACTGATGTCATTACTATACCTGGAGTTGTGCTTTAATGTTTAAAGAATGAAGCTCAACTATTCCTCTTCATCACCTGGCCTCCCGCTTCTGCAGCATTTGTTTTGTCACTAAATTCACCCAGTGAATGTTATCAGAGGCAGCCAGTCTCTCCCTCTTAATTGACTTTGAATATGAATATGACTGTGTTGACTCAGCATCTTGTTAAAAAGAACCATACGCTGAATTTCGACCACAGACTGAATGGAATCCACAGCACAGATTTGTTGGGGGGGTATGCATTAATTGGCAGTATATGCAAAGTGCTTTGAAGTGGTGCCGGCCATGAAAGCGCACACAAATAGATTTGATCACTATGTGTTAATTTGTTAGAGAGATTTGAGCATTGCATGACTTATATTATAATATTCATGTGTATTCATATGAGCAGGTTCCTCCTGGAGAGTGTTCCCAATCAAATACTACACAAAGATATACAATTGCCAACATTCATACTATTAAAATGACGAGGGGCCATGAGTCATGAATTAGAAGCTGCTTGATTAATATAAAGACATTATAATTAAAACAGATTCACAGGATTTACAATTTTTTTTATATTCACCACCTAACTGCTCCCACTGCTACACAACAGAACAAAAACCTCCACCGACAGTGACTGAGACAAACAAACTGGCAAAGTATCAGCAAAGGCCTGCAGTGGAAGAGCTCCTCATATCAGCTAGTGTGCCAGGATTATATTTGATTAAACAACTCACTGATCTGGAAGACAGAAAAAGAAAGATTTAAAAGTCAGTGCCCAGCTTCAGTCTATAAAGTTAAAGACCACAATTAAACATCCAAATCAGCAAACTATCAAGAGTGAAAGGCCTCAGCAGGAAAACCTTGTCCATGTGTTTATCTTCAGTTCATAAAATGGAAGAAATGTTCTGTTTCAGAGGCGGATCTAAGATCTTTCCCAAATTGAGCCATTGAGGGGCCACAATTTACACAGGGGGACCAATTATATTCCCAACATCCATTCCCAATTTCTTATTTGGTAAGATGTACATTAAAGTTATTCCTTTTTTATTGTTAACAAATCATCATATTTATTGTTAGTATTTTCATGCGACTAGTACAGTCACAATGTGGCCAGTGCCCCCTCGCCACGTAAATATGTCCTCACACAGACCAGGAAAGTAAAGTTCAAGATTTTTAAACTGGATGTCTGTATCAGAGAAATCAATTTAAATGTTTATGTTGGGTTATGAGCAGTTGTATACGTGACCTTTCAGATCGTGCTGGGAAAGTCTTCTGTCTCCAGTGGCAAAACTAACTGGAGACGCAACATTCACAAACTCACAGAACTTCTTTGAAATCAAGGCTAAACCTTTTTCTGTTTCCACTGCCTTTTGTTAAATCAGATAATTAATTTCTTAGCTTCACTTTTCCTTCTTTTTCATACATTTCTTCTTTCTACCTTCTTCCATCTCTTCACATTTTGCCTTGATGCCATTTTTTGAAAAGAAATGTGCTGTACAAATAAAGCTGCCTCACCTTGAAGTACCTAGACATAGTGTCTGCAATATTAACCCAATGTGTCCACCAACTTGTCTATGTTATCTACCATGAAGTGTATTTGAAGGAAAGTCACCAGTCACCAGTGGGTTCTAATCACACTGTTAAAGTATGAGACATATTGTGAAGCACAGCAGTTTTGATGAGGAGAGAGGACTATGAAACACTCAGGTTTCCAAACTGGATTCAGACCAGTGACCTCGCAGTCAGGCTTTCTTCTCATATATTTGTTTAGAAGCATTTGCAGAGGTAAACTCAAGTCAACTGGCTAAAAAACGCTCACATGCTCGTTGGAAGGACCCCCTCCCAGGTAGTTGAGAAGTCGTTCAAACTATGGTCTGTTCATATGCTTTGAATTCAGAATATGGGAAAAACATGGATGCTGTAAACAAGAAAATGAAAAAAAGAGGTATAACCCGACTGTCTTCCGCAAATACAATCTTCTGTCATTTTAAAGTTAGAATGAAATTACTGCCATTGTACATCCCATATGTCCTTAGTCTATCCTTCTGTCTCTCCTTCTCTCAGGGTCATCGGTCAACCAATCAGCTGACCTGTTCTCCAACACCACGTGCAATGTGTCCACCAATGATTCATCATCCTGTTCTCAAGTGGACGATGGATTGGGGGCAGGAAGTCCATACAAAGCTCTGGAGATGTTTTTTATCGCCTTGGTGACAGGGTCTCTGAGCTTCGTGACAGTCACCGGAAATATTTTAGTTATGCTGTCCATCAAAGTAAACCGCCACCTGCAAACTGTCAATAACTACTTCTTATTTTCATTAGCATGCGCTGACCTAATCATCGGCGTTTTCAGCATGAACTTGTACACGGTCTACATCATCGTCGGCTACTGGCCACTTGGGCCTGTGGTCTGTGACTTGTGGCTAGCTTTAGACTATGTTGTGTCAAACGCCTCGGTGATGAATTTATTGATCATCAGCTTTGATCGCTACTTCTGCGTGACCAAACCCCTCACGTATCCGGCAAGAAGGACCACTAAGATGGCAGGGTTGATGATTGCAGCGGCGTGGATTATGTCGTTCATCTTGTGGGCTCCCGCCATCTTGTTCTGGCAGTTTATCGTTGGACAGCGAACAGTGCCCCCTGGAGAGTGTTACATTCAGGTAAAGTGCAGCAACATTTTTTGGGGTATCAGGGACAAATGAGCAAAATATAAACACATGAATAATCTTCCCTTGCTAATTTCTTTTCAAGTAAGTAAGTAATTAAAAGTGCTTTCAGTTTAAACATTGTGTTGATGACTAACAATGTGATACTACCTCATAGTTTTAATACTAGCTCATTTGTGTTGCTTCCAAGCACACTCCATGGTTGTATATGTGGGGAGGGGGTCAAACTGTCCCTGATTCCTGGTCTATGACCTTTGACACCTTCCTGGTGGATGCTGAGAAGAGACTCAATGGCCCTGTTTTCATTTACCAAAGTCATCAGGAGGCCAGTTCTTCTTAATCTCGTCTGACCCAAGTGAAGGAGTATCTTGTTTCATATTCAGAGTGTGTGTGTGTGAGTCTGTGTCACCGCAGCCACGCATTTCTGTTCTCGGACGACAGGAGAGGGACCTGATGTGGTCTCTGCTGTTGTTGGGACACTGACTGGGCAGTGAAACTCAGGAGAGAACACACAGGAGTGTGTGCGGAGGGAGGGGGATTACTGGGAGTTTGAGAGAAGCTGTAGTGGAACCTATCTGTGCAGCTCCATGTTATATGTAAGGAGTGGTTACCTGAGGAACTATCGCCTGTTTGTCAGCCTCAACCAGTCTCATCATTCTCATTACACAGACAATTTCTGAAAAACTCAAACCAACAATCATGTGTTTTCATTATTCTGATATTTGATGTGAAGCTTCAGACCTATCTGCATTGCACTGCTGTCACATGACTCATTGACTGAATAGATGAGACATTTCTTTCATTTCTTTGTTTCCACAGTTCCTCTCTAACCCTGCAGTCACGTTTGGGACGGCCATAGCCGCATTCTACCTTCCTGTCATTATTATGACTGTCCTGTACATCCACATCTCCCTGGCCTCCAGGAGCAGGGTCTCCAAACACAAACCAGAGAAGAAAGAGAAGAAGGGAATAAAGTAAGAGCTTCGAAGGAACTGAATGTTGTCTGACTTGTTTCAAATAAATTCAAGTGACATACAACACATTGGTAAATATGGCATGAAAAATACAAATAGCATATGTAATCACATTTTCCTTATTTAGCTACTTATGTTTTATTCTGTCTAAGTTTGTAAAAAAGAAAAAAGTTATTGTCTCCAGAGATTTCTGACTTTGGATCCAAGAGAATCTGGTGATGACTCATTGTTATTGCAGAGAAAATTATCTAAAATGTCCATATAAAACTGCTCCTACATAATTTTAGTGATCTGTCTTGACAGTTCACCCAAAATGCAGTTAACTAACATTATCAACCTCTGTTATATTTTAAGGAATGGTCAGACTGAATGTGCTGAACACAGGTAGAGGGACAATTTATTTATTCAAAAGGTGCTGACAATGTGAAAGTGCAGGCCAGACTAGGAAGTGCTGGCAAACCAAAATATATTTGAGAGTCAATGCTCCAGAGATTCAGTTCTATAGGTGCAGATTGTTGGAGGACAGAGCAAGGCAGAGTGACTGACTGCTCGAGGCAGTGGGTGCTGTTGAAGGGTGGTAGTGGTGGAGTGCTGGCTGAGCGTGGCTGTCAAAATAAGACAGAAGGTTTCTGAACACGAGACGCAGGTTAATATCAGGCAGGTTACAAATGACAGCAGAGGTTGAACACAACGTTTTACACTGATACTACCACCAGCATTTTCTGATTACCTTAATTATTCCTATGTTCTTGAGTTTGACTGTTTCATATGCTACAGTTTATGTCTATGTAAAGACAATGTTGTGCAGTCTATCATCATAAAATATACAGTTTCCTGCACTAATAAAATATTCATATATATTAGATATTTAATTGGTGCGTCATTCTAGAACATAACAGCCAGTGTTTGCTGGCACATGCAGAGAAATTCCATATCATGCAAGGATTTGAGCAAACAAATTTGTTCTTTGCTCAGTTTCATGATTCTTTTTCCCCAGAGCTCCCAGTTTGATGAAGAGTCACCTCTTGAAGCAGAACAATAACAATGAGACCAGTCCTCAGGCCAGTCCCCGCTCCACTCCTAAACTCAGCATGGACTCCACCACCACCGCGGTGGAGGCTGTGAAGAACGGCAGAGTGGAGGAGCCGCAAGCTGCTCAGCCTCACCCTGCGACACAGCCCAGTCCAGGCCTCACACAGGTACTGGACTCACAACATCCCTGCTTCTGTTTGTTCTTCAGTGTGAACATTTGCAACGTATGAGTGGTGGCTAATCAATCAATGTATGTATTGATGTATCTAGGAAGAAAAAGAGAGCTCCAATGATTCGTCCACAGCTTTCATCCCCCCGACAGAACCGAAGGATGACACCAACAGCAAAGTGATAGCAGAGGTCAGTCAACCTAAATTCAGACACGCCCCTTTACACAGTTAGATGCAAAAGAAAGCTGATTGTAAAATTATGTTAATGTTTTATCAGTGATGATTTCACCAACTCTGCAAATCACATGTACCAAAATGTTGCTGTTCTGTAGTTGAGATGGTGTTCACGTGAGAGTTCGTGGTCGGAACTTGTTTTTGACTTTTATGACACCAGATAAAAGCACAATTAGTCCAGTTTCCCTTCGTCTTTAGTACTTTTTCTTTTTACTTGTTCGCTGGCTGAGATGGAATTATCTCCTAAGTTTATTTTTGCCAGCCTGAGAGGCTAAACTAATGTAAGTCAGCTCTACTTTTTCTTTTTTATTCCCATAGTCTATCATCTGGATCCTGTTACCTTCTGATTTAATCAGTCAGCACATTTTGTGTCAGGTTTTAAACATAAATAGAGTTTTGGTGGTGGTTGATGATTATTTGATATCGTCACTGAGTGCATTTTGTGTCACAGCCATGAAACGTGATCCACAGTTAATCCTCAATGAGTCACTGCTGACCGTGTGAGGAGTGAACTCAGAATGGGTCGGTGTTGTGTTCCTGTAAACAGAGGAATCTTTAAATCCAATTAGTTCATTCTGAATCCTCAGTTATCACATGATGTCTGCACAAGAGCAAAGCCTCAGATCTGAAACTACAGGGTCTCCGCAGAAGAGAAGGTGTTAAAGAGGATGGCTTGTGTTTTGGGTGGAGACAGAAGGAAAAGGGGTAACATGCAGCCGTGCACCATGTGCTGCAGTTCCCTCTGAATAAGGATAATAGATTTTGTGGTGCACAAAGATTGTTTTCACAAAGTTTAAATCCATGAATCATGCACCCTACAAAGCGCAAAACATTCTTCTTACAGGCTGCAACAAATCCCAGCCCAGTTGCCACGACAACAACCAATCCTTCAATGGCCAAAATCAACACCAGCTCGCGGTGGTCGAAGATAAAGATCGTGACCAAGCAGGCTGGGGACGAGTGCATCACGGCCATAGAGATCGTCCCACCTGTAGAGGGAGCCGAGAGGCACTCGATCCCAATCAGCCGTCCTCGCACCGTGGCGAGAAAGTTTGCCAGCATCGCCAGGAGCCAAGTGAAGAGGAAAAGACAGATGGCCGCCAGAGAGAAGAAAGTATGTTCATGCCAGACACACTAACGTACATCAGATGACGTAACTGTGAGGGGTGGTTGAAGAAAACAAAGGCATATGTGTAGTTTGATTACTGATGTCTCACTTCACATGTACCTGTGGATAAAATGCCTCATCATCCAGTTACACATACATTTATCACACCTCATCCATGTCCCATGAACCACACTGATATCAAGCCTCCGTCAAACTCCCACAGAGAACAAGCCACATGTCAATTATTGATAGTTCATTAGAAATAGTAGTAATGTCATACCTGAAATAGAAAGTATTGTTACACTTTATTTTACAGGGAGTTACCGAGACGTAACAAGCCAAACTTGTAAAATTCTCATTTAATTCAGGAGTTTGCTTAGTTGAAATAAAGTCACTGAAAATATAACTCATGTCCCTCTGAAGTCTGACGAGTGGATGACAGACGCAGCCTGCAGCGATACTCAGGTCCCATCTTTCCTGATCAGACAGACAGGAGAGTGATGTCATTCATCATTAGAGCAAAGACAGCTGAGAGGAGTTAGTCACTGCATGGCAGCACCTGCTGCTGCTTTACAGGTGGGACTCAGTCCACCGAGTGTGGATTTTTTCGGAGCAGCTGGTTTCTAAGAGGAGTTGCTGCTGTGCTGCAGTCATTCCACTTAATTACAGCTCAGATTGACAAACGATCCTCTGAGACTAAAATAAAAATAAAAAAACAGCATGCACCTTCAACCACTTCATTTCTACTTGTTTTACAGATTCATGAAATTTCCTTCTGGCTCACTGGCGATGTTTTGAAAGTCTCCATGGGTCAAATTTAAATCTTCAGCGATGATATTTATATTTCGGGGGGTTTTACTAAATCAACAGTCTCAATCATTATCCTGGACAAGTCTTTAAATTTCATGAATTCATTAAAAAGTCTCCTGTTTCATGAGAATTCCACCATCTGCATTTTAAATCCACAGTCCGACCAATAACAATTAATGAGCATTCACTTAGTTTTTCTGCAAAAGTAAAGCACTTAAGATTAAGTGCTGACGCACACTGAGAGTCACTTGGCATATTTAAATGTGCCTTGAATACATTTAAGCTTTCTACTTCAAAGAAGTCGACTTGTTGAGCAGCTGCTGGAGGGAGACGTTGGCACTTTTTCTAAATGTTATGAATATGTACATCAGAAATCTGCAGACCCAGACAGAGAGGGTACGAACATCCAGACAGAAGAGATGAATATGTACATGCAGCTTCCACCTCGCCCTCACCAGTACCTCACTGCTTTATTGATGATGCAGCCATCACCCACAGCATAAGCACAAATATTTTGTTGGATATTTTCATTTGTTACACCTTCCCCACCATTTACTTTGGTTTCAAATCACCCCTACTCACTTTCATTGACAAAATACTGCATTAGTACCTGACATATATTGCAAACATACTCAGGAAGCATTTTTACTCTGCTAGTACACAGAGAGCGGAAAGGCGCACTTGCTGGTAACCAACCATTTCTGCTCTATATGCACAACTGTGAGCACAAGCCTGTCCTTCCCTACACGTTTGCAACTGTTCAACAACGTCCGATGGTCACTTGATTGGTCACTATCAACACTTCTGAACTTCAATCATATCCTGTTTTTCAGATTTCTTGTCTATATCTTCAAAGTATATCACTTATTACTTGCAGGAAACATCTCTTCAGGTGCTTTCATATAGTCAGTGTTTGCTGCCGTTGCATCCTTCACTGTTTTTATCGTAAACATGACCAGGAAGAACGGTGACCGCCCCCATCATGACAACCCAGCAATGTGTGCTAATGCATTCTGTACCTTTTCACCAGCAGAGAAGACACTGATCGATGACAGAATAGAGAATAAGCAACATCAGCTTCAAAGACGATAATCACATCGTTAACCATTCCCTTTGTAGCTGTGTGATGAGTATTCTACAAGGTGGATAGCAGCAGTGTGTGAAATGTATTAGATAAAAATAATAGACTAAGACATCAGACACAGTGCTCACTCATTGATTAACTACCTCCAACAAGTTTGTTCTGGACTTATCTGCAAATAGATTTTCAAACCACTGCAGTGAAATGAATTAAAAAAAGATCTTTGTTCTGTTTTCACATCACTCTTCCTCTCCTCTTTCTCAAAAGGTGACCAAGACTATCTTTGCCATCCTGCTGGCTTTCATCATCACATGGACGCCATATAACGTCATGGTGTTGATCTCCACCTTCTGCCAGTCCTGCGTCCCCGACACCGTGTGGGCTATCGGCTACTGGCTCTGTTACGTCAACTCCACCATCAACCCGGCTTGTTACGCACTGTGCAACGCCACATTCAAGAAGACTTTCAAGAACCTCCTGCTGTGCCAGTATAAAAACATAGGTACAAGATGAGATGGAGGGAGAAGACTGAGGGGGGATGGATGGGGAAGAACGTGGGGGGGGCAGAAGAAAAACTGCTGACAGGTGAGTGAAAGGGAGCTGAGGAGAGAAATGGAGTTTAGCAGAAGGTCCCTTTTACAGAAAGCACACATCAGTTTTGCAGGGGATGAGCAACCATTGTTTATGCTGCGAGTGAATGCCAGTCATCCCAGTTGGTTCCTATGGACTCAGAGTGTAATGTGAGTGCAGACCAGGGATTGTATAAGCTGCTCAGCTTCCACAAAGTTGGAACAAATCACACTCTGGGTGGAAACATGGTTTCACAGACACAGGGAAAATAATTGCAGCGGGTGAATAGAGGTTTATGCGAGCAGAGGGAGAGAAAATGGAGGGAAAACAACAAATGGGTGGAGGGATGGATACATACATATGATTCAGGGCAACATGCATGGCTGAGGAAGTGGTCTTGCTGGAAAGCTTGGATGTACATATGTATTTATAGATTGGACTGTGTGAAATGTCACAAATAGAAGCTAAAATTTGGCAACCAGAGAATACTTAATACTTAAAATAAATATGAAGGCTGGAGGTCTGGATGGATGGAGGGTTAAACTCTGCGATAATGGAGGATATAGAAAATGTTGGGTTGTGAGAGAAAGAGATCGGTGGCAGAATGTAGTGGAGAAGAGACATCGGCAATGTAACCAGGATTTATTCTACAAATTAATTACCAGTGAAATGCGAGTGTACACCAGGCGTTCTTTCACCTGCACAGAACTCAATCGCCATAGAACAGATTACAGCTGTTTCCAGCTGTGTTCGGGCACAGCTTGGCCACCAATTAAAATCTGTGTCTCTGTGCTATCAGAACAGAAGAGCCGTGGCCACAGACATAATCACAGCTACAGTCTGTCACAGTCAGCCAATCAATACAGATGCCTGTTAACAAGCTTCTGCCAGTTAGCTGCATGGATTCAGACTCGGCCCACCACAGCACAGGCTGCTCGTTTTCCCACTGTGGTCACAGCAATTCATTTTTTTTTTACAATACACAGTATCATATGCTAATGTATCCATGCTGTGAGAGCTCAGCCGTCATCTGTGGATCAGGAGATGCACTGAGGGAAAGCCAAGAATTCCCATGCACCTCCTAAATTAATGTAAATTATTGTTTCTGTTGATATTAGACATGAAATTAACAAATTCATTCATCCATTTTTTGTGTGAGGTAGATGAAGGGTGTAAACTAGTGCATGGGCTGCAGTTTTCACTCTTCATGGGTTTTGTATTTTGGAATGGGTCTAGTTTCCCTCTTAGCTTTTTCTACCCAGATTCAGTGACCTTGTCAGAGCTGCAATATTAAATGTATAAATGTTATCACAAAAATGGTTAAAACCCATTAGAGTAAATGTGTTTGCTTTAGTTTTTGGAGCTGATATGATTTTATCTCTCATAAGAATTTTCATTTCACAGCCTCCAGTTCAAAAACTATGAAAAGCAGATTTGTGTGTAGATCATTTTCCAGAGATGCCAAAGAAAAAACAACAACATCTGGGTGGCAGAAAATTACAGACGGAGAAGGGTGAAAGAGGCGAGGAGGAAGGGAGTCAGGAAAATTATGAGCTTGTGGAAGAAAAGTAGGAAACAGTAGATACACAGGAATTTGTATTTAGTCCTGCTCTCTATTCCTAATGATCAAGAGGGAGACAAGTTATCAGATTATAAACTGCTCTATTGGCTTAATGATGCTGCTGTCTGATATTTCACAATGAATGATCAGTATTTTGGTTTGTTCTCATATCGTTAGTTATTTGTATAGACGAGGAGGGCATGTGAGGTTTTGTGCAGGGTTTAGGATTTTTAAGGACACTGGAATTATTCTCACAGATTTGTAAAAGGCCCATCCCAAGTGAAACATCTTGCAGTCAGCCAAAGTGCTGAGAAATCTCCCATGACTCAGCAGGACTTGGGTCGGGGTGCTGCTTATAATGGGACTTGTGTCGGCTTAGCATGGCTCAGCAGCTCGTCAGAGAACTAGTCAAGCACTTACTGCTCAGTCTGATGAGAAAGAAATGGGTGCAAATGATGACATTCTGCTCATGCATGCTGGGACAGAAGAGGAGTGACTAAAACATGGGGCAAGCACTTTACAAGGATAACCTGCAAGTTCATGTGAGTAGATAATCAGCCAATCATGTGGCAGCGGTGCAATGTATGAAGTCGTCTGTCTGAGTATATGTTGTGTTCATTCCTACATGGCCACAGTTAACCATCTTCTCCGTCTCAGAGTAAAAGTCTAATTTCGTTTCACGAAGATCACAGTGAGTTCAGTGAACAATCAGATGTGAATCCAGCAGAAGTGATAGAACAAGAGATTATGCTGAATGTGCTGCTGACAAATCTTGTTAACGCAGAGCAGAACCTCACACCAAACATAACGTAGCCCGTCAGGCTCGAGCTTCACTTCAAACTCTGCTTTTATGTTTATTAATGATGAGGACCACTGTTGCCTTTGGTCACAAGGCACATTCAGAGGAAAGTTTCAAAATCACGTGGAACCCAAAGTGAGGAACGGTTGCTCTGAGAAATAAACATACAACTGCAACATCAAGCAGCTGTCCCTTCAGACATTCGCACCAAGTTGTGTTCATGTAGCTTCACCCACTACCTCAAGATGTTTAGGGGAATTCCGCTATTTTTGAATTTGGGGAAGTAACTTAAAAAATGTTTTCTAGTTTAAATTGTGCTCCGAAAAAAGTCTCAGATGCAGCAGCTCATTGTCGCTCCTCTGCTGCTCCTCATCCGTGCACTCAGGCTCAAATAAAGACCCAGAATAAGAATTTTAGCTTTTTCTTTGGTGATTTAATTATTTATTCCGTGGACTGTTGCCCCATAAGATTACCTTTACCTTTTATCTACCGCAGACCATCTACCAGACTGATTCCCAAAGTTTTTGTAAATCTAAAATACTGGAATTCGCCTTTAACAATATACGTGTGTAAATACACTTCCATCTCATTCCAACTTGTTTGTGTGAGACATCTGAAGTTCATGGTAGTCTGATATGAGGCAGCTTACCTACGATACCCTCCACAGGGTCAAAGCAGCAGGACGGAGGTATCGTTACGTATCATTTCACATTTCAGCAACTGTTAACACTTCAGTGTGTTTACTGTCGAGAGCTTCTACCACAAATTACAGTGATAGAGGCTCAAAGTCATCTTTAATGATTTGCTGTTTTAAAGATGGCGAGGTGAAGCAGAGACATTTTTACTGGAGTTCACACACAGACATGAGTGGACAGGACTCTTGAACAGTGTTGCCCAGTAGGAGGAGCTATTTTGGGCAGTTCATGTTCCATAAGTGGGCCTGTAAGTAGACACCGTTTGGTGACTCACAGCGCTCCAGCTCTTTGTATGGGCAAGAAACACAATGTGCCCTTGTGAATAAATACTAAAAGTTTCAAAATGTACGAAGGTACAAACGGGTGTGCATAAAACTACCAGTTCTAGTTTGCAGTTAAGCCAGAAACACACAGTCTGCAGTTTAAATCTGAATATTTTGGAATTCTGGCTGAATTTGAGAAACTCAGCAACGATTAGTTGGAAAATTCTACAGTGAAGCATCTTGTCTGAGGATAGTTTCGAATTCAGTGTTTCCTGTTGGCCGTGTCTGAAGGACAGAAAGAAAGCTAATAATTAAAAACCCGAGATCATACATAGAAAAAAAAAAGGAAATAAAGAACAGGAAAAACACAAATCTACCATCTCTCCCCCTTTAGAACTCTATTATTTCAAACTTTTGGATTTCTTCAGACAGAGTGAAGTTAAGACCAGAACTAGCCGAGTATCTCTTCACAGCAGCTTGACAGCAGACACTTTCCCAGCTGTAATGACCAGTGTTGCTGGCAGATTGTATCGGCTGTCACTCGCTCACTAATTAAAATGAACTTCACATGTTGGTTGAATCCGCCGTCTCTGACTGATTAGTTTTAAAATGAGGAGCCTGCAGCAGTCAGTCTGCACTTGATGGACACGATACTGTGCCAACACAGAACTACAGTAAAAACTGGGACATGCTGTTAGATCAGACCAGTATTTCTTTGTAAAATACCCCAGTTGGCTGCTTATGATACAAAGATGATAGATTTGGAGTTGCATTTTGTTTCACTTTTAAAGGAGGAGAATATTAAGTAAGCTTGACGATTGTAAATTCACTGTATTTATAAATGAAGTAATTTATATAACATTTATATAGAGCTTTTCTAGTCTTAGCTACCTCAATATGTTTCACATAACAATTACCCATTCACACATGCACCTCTATACACATATAGACAACACACACCTTTGAACACCCATCTTAATGAGGATACTCATTGGCATGATGCACACCCCCATTCTACACACAATTCTAACGGTTATGTTTCCCCTCAAGAAAAACAAACGCTGGTGCACAGGGGTCTCTGTTCTGGAAACAAAACAGCTCCTAAATGTTAATGCTGGGTTTATAGTTCCCATCTCTCACTCACTACATCTATCAAAAACATAGAATAACAGATAAATTGGACATAAACCAAAAGACAGAGGGTGTCCCAGAAAAAGGAAGGTGAAAAGAAAAACAGGCACGTGACAAATTCTTAGATTAAGCAAAACCAACACAACAACACAAACGCAGAGGGCCAACTGAAGGTGTTGACCCTCTGACAGCAAACAACCAACTGAACAAGCCAGACCTCCTTATAAACCCAGGGCACAGGTGCAACTCATTGCTCCAGATGAGCTTGGGAACCTGTGGCCTGGTTCTCCATGTGATCTCCATGTGATCTCCATGGCCATAACGTAATCCTATCTTAAATGTCTCACACTAAACTTAAAACCAAGTTTTGCTTTACTAAAAACATCACTAGGATTATTTTATATTTAAACAGCCCATTAAAAGTGGATCAGAAAGTGAGGACCAGCTCAAAATGGTCCTTACAAAGATATCTGCACACACACACACACACACACACACACACACACACACACACACACACACACACACACACACACACACAGTGGTGCATCATCAGGGATTATTTGGGGTTCAGTATTCCTCTACACACTAGAGGAGGATGGAAAGTGCAGACATTAGCCTTAACTAACCAAGTGTAACTCAGGAGACGTCCTGGTTAAATAAAGATAAAATAAATAAATAACAAGGAATATTATACCACAGTGGCCGTTACATTCCCGAGGAGCCAAAGATGCTGAGTTAGAGCGTTTCACTTACTGCTTTACATCTAATTTGTGTTAACATCATAGAAAATGTACTTTAGCAATTACTGGTAATAATCAATTTTATGATGAAAGGAAATTCTGTGTCATATTAATCTGAATGGACCAATCCTTCATCCTATCTCAGTTTTAGAGTCTCACTTGTCTCTTATTACTCAGTTTCTCCACTTGTCTCAATAGATTAAGTTGCTGCTTCCTCCTCGATATATTAAATCGCATCTGACTCAGTCACCTCTGATCGGCCAGTCATCTCACTTTGTACAACATCCAGATCCTAAATGGTTCTGGCACATCTTCATCCACTCTATTCCCTGGAGTTCTGACAGACAGATCATACCACATCTCATTTCCTGTCATCTTCTGAGTCTTTCTATATCCTCCCATCTCAGATTTCTCATCTTGTTCTTCCTCTGATACATTATTGCTCCCTCTCACTCAGTTTGTCTGAGTGTCTGTCGTTATTTTCTTTCTATCTTTTGGTCTCAGGTAAAAAACAGGGAAGGTTTTTTGACTCTTCACAAAAAAAGATTTCAAGCCAGTCTCAAGTTCTGAATCAAGGTTTTGTGTCCAGACAATAGCTGTGAGAAACAAACCTTCTGGTCATTCATGTGCGTATGACCTCGGTTCTGCGTGGCAGCAATGAATTCTGCAGGTTCATAAGTAACTATCAACCTCTTCCTCATGTCTGTTGAGAAAAGTTTCTTTTTGTAAATCCACAGGCAATCATGCCTCATGCCCCAACATAAGGTAGTAGCTAGTGCAAAAATCCAGTGTCTTAATTAGAGGTGCAGGAATTCCAAGATCAAATATTAAATATATATATAAATACCTTTATCTGCTTATTCATTTATTTTTTGGGTTGTTCCTGTTGGTTGTCATTTCTGTTGTTCTTTCACTTCACCATTTCAGCCCTAAATGTGCACATAAGCTGAGCCTTTCATGGTCTTTTGCTGCGTATGTCTCCTCTCACTTCCTGTAAAATTTTAATTGCTGTTGCTGTCGTCGCAATGCAGCATGATTGATTGCGAGACGGTGGATGGTTTTGGAGTTATTTCAAATCAAAATGTAAAGTTGAGCAACAACACCTCTATAATTGTCCACATCCTCATGCCATCAGCAGTTTTTGAGCTGTGTCACATCATGTTTTATTCCTAAAAACTCATCATCTGGACTACGACTATAATTTAGACATAACTCTGCAAGAATGTCACAGAGGAAGTGAATGCAACAGAGGCGTTATGAAGTGGAAGCAATTCCCTTTATTATCAGTTGTTCTCAGAGACTCAGCACGGACATTTGAAAAGATTTGGGTAATTCGCTCTGTTCCCTCCTCAATTAATCATTACTCTTCATGCTCTCTTCCACCTCATGTCACTTTGTGTGTCTCTCTGGCTTTGTTTACATTTGTCTTGCAACGTTTCTGCTTTGTACACGATCAGAAATTACTACTGAACATTTTTGAGCAAAATACAACCAGTAATTTCACTTGCAGGTTAAAATCATCATTCACTAGTTTGAAATGTCTACAAACATAGGCCATTTGCAGATAATAAAATCTGCATATAAAGAAGGTTGCCACAAGATTTAAGTAAACTCATTTTCTTAATCTTAGCTCTGCTCTCTCGGTTTTTTGTCTTGGGAATATTGTCTGGTACTTTGAACTGTTGGAGACAAATCTGGTGCAGGATTTTCTGTAGATTTCCCATTAATGGATGTACGATTTCACTTTCACTGTGTATGTCAAGGATGTGGAACCTTTTTCCTATCAAGGGCCATTTAAATTTTCACAACATCCTTCGAGGGCCATGTTAAATTATTGAACACATATATCACACTAACCTCTGTAACGCGAAGGCTGGGACTGAGATATTTTGAGTTGTATTCACTGCAGCATTTTGTCCCAAACAGAGATGTAGACTTCATGTAAGTGGAAAAATCCTCAGGACGTTTACAGAGCTCAAGCAGTGGGAGGCTGTTCCAGCTTTGAGCTCGTTGTTGCTTCGCAGCTCAATGATTTCATGTTGTAGGTTGTCAGGTGCATCAGCTGGTTCTGCATTTAGCGGCGTGTTCACTTCCCTTTCTTTAATTTTCATGTCCGGAAACCTCCAGACAAATGCCTGAAACAGTTTTACACGCTCCCTCAACAGAAAACACAGTCTTACCCCTTTCCAGTTGCACTTACCACAACATGCAAGGCTCGTTGAAACAGTAGTTTATCTCTCGTATCAAATCCCACACACAAAAATATCTAGTTTTTCTGTATTTATTATTTCTGCTGATCGCAGGCCACAGATAAATGTGTTTTTTAACATGGACAGTTGCCTTTTTATCACTTTGACCATCTCCCTGTAAACTAGACACCCTGGATTTAACTTTAACTTCCACATCCACATCACTACACTTGTCAGTGGTGACATACCACAACTGTGACCTGACAGTTATACAGCCTGAAGCACATGTTCATCTATCAAAAAAAAATTATGAATTGACTTAGGGCCCTAATAAAACTTCCTGCAAGCCACTTAGCAACAAGGATTAATTTTATTTTGAAAGCCTTTGACACCACCTTCACGAAATAAGTGTCTCTCCCGACACAGAACTAGCAAGTATATCAAAATGGATCACCTAAAAACCATGATTTTATTTTTTTGTTTTTGAAAAGCTCTACAGAAATGAAGGATTATTACCAGTATTATTATTTTTATTATTATATATTCAAGTTAGAACAACTAAGGCTCATTAGTGACTTAATTCTTCTATAATCAAAGTTTTTTGTTCCTCATCACTAACTTTGCACATTTACTTGTTTTTCTGTTGCTTATTCAGATTCTTCAGATCCGTCATGAAAGGCAGAGTTTTCTGTTTTGTGTTTTCACAGTGAGAATAAATCCTGTATTTAGAACACAGCTTGAGAATGGGGGTAATACAAAAAACAGAAGGAGAAAGAAAGTGAGTGGCTGCACTTTTTTTTCCCAGGAACAAATAGCTCAGACAGACACAAGGAGAGGGGGGTCACCGGTTGGTTAGCTCACATTCTTAATTGACATGATGTGTGGAGTGAATGGATGACAGCAGAGTTTAAAGAAATTGGACTGACTGCCTGACTGCTTTTTACTGATGGAAAGAGTGAAAGCATTCATGAGAACGTCCATCCATCTTATTAACCTAAATCATAAAACTGTGGTGGGACAGACAAAGGGGCCAAACATTTACCCTAGAAACTGCTGGGACACTGAGATTCTCAGTCATGAATAAAACCATTAACAATCAATATTTTCAAAATCTACCACAAAGATAATGGACTAATGGTCTAGTAGTTTAAGTTTTGTTTCTGAAGGGACCAAGCTACAGTATCTCTGCCTCCATTTCTCGTCAGCTCTCTTTCACCAGTGAGGTAGTGCTCTGTTCAGAAAAAGCTCAACTCTTTAACTCCTGTGGTTTGCTGGTGTAACTCCAACTCTCCTCAGTCGAAGGCATCCATGACACCACTTATCCCTGCGAGCCCCGGGAGGAGAGGAAGAGGTTTGTGGTGGTGTAGTGAAACCGGATCAAGCCCAGGGTCTGACCCAAAGGGAAGAGGAGGCGCTTTGAACCTGTGGCTGCTCAATGAAGTCTAATAAGTGTGATTGAGCTTTTCTCACAGCGGAACAAATCGCCTGACACTTCCAATAAGGCCTCTCCAGCTCTATTGGTCTGTCATCACACACTGCTACCAGGAGCACATGGCTACAGATGGGTATGGGATGTTAATATTCATCGACTGCACTACAACCTTAAGGACATTCTGTGATCAACCAGTTTCGTGGTTTTGTTATGTAGTTTTATTACGTTTGTGTGAAGAAAATGGGAAAATCCGAGACTGAGCGATGCTTAGATTTTACAAATGTGTTTATGTCCATGAAAGTAAATTTTGAAATGCTACCGTCTTTTAATATCACTACAGTATAGTTAGTATTAGACACTCTATAGAATCAACCCTACCCATAGCTGAGAGTCCATGGCACCTCTGCGTTAAGATCTGTCTGAAAATACATTTGGCACATTTATAAAACACAACACACACTCACTGAGCACTTTATTGGGAACACCACAATTGTGGCAGTTGTAGCATTCAAAGATGCTCAACACATTTAGTAAGAGTGGTTACCTGAGTTACTGTAGCCTTTCTATCAGCTTCAACCAGTCTGACCGCAATCCTGTCACATTCCAAATCACGATCACAAGCTCCTGATCTTTACCTGCAGCTGCCTGATTGGATAACTGCATGAATTTGAGGTGTAAAACTGTTCCTAATAAAGTGCTCGCCGAGTGTACATCTGCTATGTGGAGAAACAGGAGCTGTTGACTATGTTATACACCAATATTCCGACTATTGACTTTATTCAGGATAAGACATCAAGTCAATTATATGAGTTTATAGGAGTTGTCAATAGAATATTAAATTTATATATACATTATTCCGCCAACCTGAAATTCTGATGTTGTCATAAAATTAAAACGTGTACATGTCTATACAATGCATCTTATGTCGGAATACTCCACATGTCTTAGTTTGATTATTGGTTATTCAGAGTTTGACGTCATTCAGGTTTAGGTTAGATTAGGTCATCAGAAAGTGCTGTTTACATGGTCGTGTGTTATTCAGACTTAATCGGGTTAATATCAGAATATTGGTGTACATGTCAACATGGTCATGCCCAGTGGGTGATAGTAGCAGAAACCATCTACAGACTGTTCCAAAGAAAACTATATAAACTAAAGAAAGAGAACCAGGGGCCAGAGCACCAAAGTGACATCCAAGTTTTAAGTGCAGTTTCGAGTGAACTCTTTTCTTTTTGTGCAGAGATGTAAAAGTATTAATTAAGAGGAAGTAAAGCTGAAAAGGTTGAGAAAGGTTTTCCACTGTTGTGTGCAGTGGCCAGTAAAAAGCCAACGCACAGCTCAGGGTAGTTCACACTGTCTCAGAGGATGATGAAGAACCACTGCATCTTGTATCAGAAGATTGTCTGAACATAAAGTTTGATTTGACGATAGCTGATGACAGGTTTGATCTTCAGAAGCAATCACACAGAATGTATTTTCCCTGATGGAACAATGTCATGACGGTCATTTTCTTCTAACCAAAACTAAAGGAAACATCCGGAGAAAACTACATTGCATGGTGTTTCTTTCAATTTGGTAGTTTACAGTAAAACACTGTTTTAGCATCTTCTTAAGATATATAAGTAAAACTCGATGTAATGTAAAATACAAAGGTAGTAACCAGTCACTAGTTTATAAACACCTCTGTATCAATGTAAAGCACATTTCTGTAAATATGCACCTCAATCATTCTGAATATTTGCTCTAAATATATCACATACTGAATCATTCCAGGGGGGAGAGACATGGTCTTTGTCTTCTTTCAGAGTATATGAAATGTATTTATTCCCAGATGTACAGAGCATGTACTTTATAGTGATCTAAAGACATTGTGAATTGTTTTTTTGTCAAATTATTGCTATTAAAACTCAGTGGCATCAGTTAAGTGACAACAAAACGTTTTCTCCATATTGAAGAGCAAACTGGTACGTTCATCAATTTTCTGTGAAGAGTGCACTCCTGCTTTCAATGTTTTACTCCGGAGGCTGGAAATCTATCATATGGATACCAAACTAAAGGAAACAGTGACACATAAAGGTCTCTGTGATGTTTCCTTTAAGTTGGTAGAAATTCTATATGTACTGTAAATGCTTTCAATTTAAAGAGCTGCCCTGCGACTCACAGGCCACTAACAGGAGGACTCTTTAAAGCGTAAATCAACACTAAAAGTAATAGAAGGTGTTCTGGCTTTCACACTGCACACTGAACATTTCCAAGCAAATTCATGAAGGTTTAATTCGTCTCAGAATTCATGTAAAATCCACACTTTCTTTGCTTCAACGCTGACGAAAACATTCTTTAGTGTGTACTGCGGGTAATCTGAAAAATGTCGATAACTTTGAAGGTTTCTTTTAAGTGGCAAAAGCCATCAAGCACAATGCTGAAAGTGGCTCTAATGAAATAATGAAAAACAAAGAAGGGAGAGGTTTCCTCTGCTACAGAGAAATCTCCAATTAACGGTACACATCCCAGAGTTCAAGTAGCCGACATATCTCAAGATAAAGAGTGTGGAGGAGGTGGCGTGAATCAGTACTTAATGACTTAAGTGCTGCAAAGAGAACAATAAGAAGAAGGGAATTACTACTGGAAATCTGTTTATCGGTCTGATATTGACAGTGAATGTTTGTGCGGGGGGAACAAAAGGAGGAAATTGATGCCGGAGATGGTTTGAGATGAAATGGACCGCAGAGTGAAGAAAAGACTGTTGGGAGAATATCCTGGGTGAAGCTGGGTGAGAACATAAAATATGAAACACGTTGTGCTTAGTTTTGCTTGTTACAAAATTGAATATGGGATATTTCAGAGTTTGGCTGTCTTTGGTGTGGAGGGGGAAATAATAGAAACAAAGAAAAACCATTGAAATGAGAACTTTTAGACTGCTACTGTTAATTGAAGGCGGGACCAAAAACTTATAGATTAGTTAATATTGTAAAAACAGCATTAATTTGTTTTATCAAAGAACAGTCATGCAATTTAGTGAAAAACCCATTTGAAAGTGCGATATCTCTGTAATTCTACTTTAGTAAGATGCACAAACTCATAATGTAATAGTTGAAGTATGTAGCTCAAACATGAACTTAACTCCAGCACTTTAGGTAAAAGAATTTGGTTATTTCCCACATGGGTCATAAAGCAGTGATTCAGCAGTTTACTACAGTTTTTATGGGTCGCAGTTGATTTACTCTTTAAACCAATAAGTGCGAACACAAGTCCTCGCTTCGTTTCAGTTTCCTGTGGTGGCTTTTGGGAAAACCCATCTGGTGATTTATATTGCCTGTATAATGCTTTATGGCTGTTTGTACATTCTCTTATATTGTATGTATGTATTAATGTTACACATCATTTTCAAAGCAACAGGGCACATCGCCTGGCACACTACACAGCTCGTATGACTTTTTAAATGAAATGTTCTAAAGATAAATCAGAAGCTGCTTGTGTTGATAATAAACTGTAATGCTAATAAACACCTGCTGTTGAAGGATTGTGCACTGTGTGTTGTTCCCCACCTTAAACATGGTTTATTATAACACGTTATTCAGGGGAATTCTTTAAAGCATTAATGTTTAAGCCTCAAAAGTGTGGTCGAATGAAGACATGGCTGGTTCAAGGCGTCACAGCATTAACAGACATGTGGAGCCCTGGTTTCAACTTGAGTTAAAAGTGCTGACTTGAAACTCAAGCCAAGGAAAAATGGAGATGTGATCTTGTTAATCTGTTGAAAAAAAAATTTGACGAAGGTGTTGCATTTATGTTCAATCACTTAAATATTCTTGTAAGTGTATCCAGTCATAAGGTTTAACAAATGACTCCAGTGACAAGTCCATCTTCAGAGTGGATCACACTTGTGAAAGTTTCAAAATTGCACAAAATCCTGCAGATGTGTCCAGATGTTAATCTTACAATCAGCAGAGTAAAAAAACAATATCTGCACGCACATCATTCTGCTCAGTGAATTTCTAATAGAGGGTTTTTTTTGTGAGCATCAGTTTGGGACGCCAGAAATAGCCCCTCCCACTGGCACTGTACAGTCGACGTCATGCTGTAACCATGACAACACAGATAGAAACTCCACATATCATTTATCCCGATGTCGATTCCAGTCAAATGGAAAACAGAGATCAGAACATGAGAGCTGACCTAGATCTGGAGAGGCAAATCATTAGGAGTCAGAGTCAGAGTTATTATTATTTCACAAAGTGAAGCAGCTGAACGGATCGTCTCGTCCTGGTCAGAATCTGACACGTCTTCTTTCGTACTCTGACCCGACCAGACACACACATCTGCATCTCACACACGTGGAACATGAGACAAAACAATGGCAGTCGCTGGTGTTTAGCAGTCACTCATGCAGAGAGAAGTGGAGAGGCGGTGCGTTGCCATGGCAAAGGTATGATCCTCGTCTTACTATAAGGACGAATAATCATCACCAGGAACAGGAAATGGTAACACACACACACACACACACACACACACGATACTTCTACTATATTCGGTATCATATTTTTATTGTTCTATTGTGACAAATACAGCAGCCTATTACTATTATTGTAATAATAATAACTTTGCTACATTGGCAGTGATTTGAGAAAAAGGCTGTTCTGCACGTCTTCCACAATAAAATATTGCCTTAGTGGCGTTTTTTAATGGTTGAACAAAATAGTTGGATTTCCTCCTGGAGGAAGCTTGTGGCAAATCTCTGAGTCTCTGATTTCACTGTCAACTGTCAAATTCAAAACACAAAAGAAAATGCCCCTGAAAAAATCTCATGGATCTCATGTCACCTTGTCCAAGTGCAGTGAGCTGAAGCAATAGTTGTGTTTAGTTCAGCATCTCACTGGAAGTGATGTAACTTCAAGTCACGTCTTGTGTCTGGTTATGACATCATGGGCTTCGTCGCACAAACAGATGTTACACACGTATGTCATCAAAGATAATAAGAATAATAATTTTATTTATAGAGCACTTTTCAAAATCAAAGTTACAAAGTGGCAGCAAAATAAAACAGACAGGTCGTAAAATCATGCTCACAGCAAAAATGAAGGAATCACAAATATTAAAAGGCAATTTTCATTTTAAAGAAGTCTGATAGACACAAGTCAGATTTTAAATGAGAAAATAGAAGTCGTCCACAGCTGAGTCACGCACAGACACATTGCTCTTCTCGACTCATTTGATTTAAGTGGTGTCCAATCTCTCTAGAATATGATACCAAAAGTTATTAAATAAAAAGAATAAGTAAAAGTTAGTAGTCATTCACACCCTGTCCACAAACATACGGAGCAATCAGCTTATATACCCACATTAATGTATGGACTAATTCTAATTGTGTCTAATGAATGACTGTAGAAATACATTTTGAATCGCTGTCAGACCATTGTGGTTAATTAATTGTACATATTGTTATGATCACTTAATGAAAACACACACGCAGACACACTCAGCATAATACTGTAAGTATTCCAGTTGCACCTGAAGGAGAGCTGACCTCACAGTACATACAGTACACACAGTACATACAGTATGTGACTGACCCTGAAAATACAACACTGTCAAATAAATTCCATATAAATTATAAGCAGCTGAAATACTTTCCTTCAAACATGGCTGGTCGTGTACAGGCAGAGGATCAGAATGCAGGTGTTGATCTTTCAGATTCAATTAGAAGAATTTATTCACTGGGTTTCATCTTTTAATGTTTGATGATGACATGTATTTTATATTTTAATGTGTGATTATGATTTTGCATTTTATATAATAGTGATTAAAGATTCAAGTTCATGCACTGTGGTGTCAAACAATAGACCTCCAATGACACAGAGATAAAGATTAAATACAGAAATAGAGTTTGAACAGACTAGCTTACTAATAAAGAAAAATATATGCAAATATAAAAATAAAAAAATCTATACACATACATATGTATATACACATAGGGGATGGAGGAAGTTGGCTCTATGACGGTTACAGTGCCGAACCGGACAATTGAAAGGATTGTGTTTCAGTATGCTTTCTTATTCTATGACTGAATGAATGAATGAATGAATGAAGCACTACATCTGTGAATACATATGCATCCAAGACACAGAGAGGTCAGTACGGAGGTCAGGTCAAAGTTAAGCACACCTCAGAATCGTTGATCACGTCCCCAGTGGTCCCACCAGTGGCTCCTGCAGCTCAGAGTGAGGCCTGCAAACACAGTTCTATGTGACAGGCACTGGAGCGCTGTGTTTCACCAAGCACTTTCTTCACAAAAACAAAAATGACCTCTTTGACTTTTAGTTTCTTCTGTGTGCTCTTATCCAATATCCTGAGCGCGGAGTGTAGAACAAAAGCTCATTAAATTTTGACAAGGCCGTGCTCATTAGTAAATGAGATAAAATGTCCTGCGGGGCTCCATCGTGTAAGAGTCTGTGATTCCTGCCAGGCTTTCTCTGAGGCCTTCTCCATGAGGGGCTCATCTCTGTATAGCTTCACGTTCCATTACTTAGATATTCCTCTGTAATGTCTCATCTCTTTTTCACTTCTAACTGCAGATATTGTTCTTAGCATTGCTATCATTGAGGAGTTTACCCACTGCTTACAGATGTGGGCAGTGATGCAGCACTTCCATCCTTCTTGTGGTCTGAACAAAATGGATGTAAGCTTAAAGATGCCTGCTTGTATAATAGAAAATTAGCCTAGTTCTCTCTGCCTCTGCCAGATCTTTGGTCACTGAGCTGGACTAAACAAAATAGTTCTACCACTTCAGACGTCTGCTCTTTCTACCTCTTATCCTCTTGTTATATCCCTGGTCTCGGGGAAACCTCGACATAAAATGCAGTGTGTCTCCTCAATCAAAGTTAAGAAAACTCGAGGGCAGCAGTTTATTAATGTCAGAGGGGAGCAATGCTCAAAACAACAAACATAAATAAATAATATAACCTAACTCCTGGAGGAAAAGGCATAAGAGAACAAAAAGAGCTTCTCCCACCAACTCACTTGTACTAAATGTGGTCAGGTGGTCTGGGTACATATATATATTTGTATATACCTCTTGCATGCTAGTCATAAATACATACCTGATTTCTACCACCATTCTTTGCACACCAGCCTCACAACTTCCTTTGCACTTTATTTATTTAATCTTTCCTTCTTTCGTTTTTGTGTGGAAGTGATTATTTGGACTTCCACTGCACCTTGTGTATTTTCTTTTCTTTTTTGTGTATTTTTTTTGACCACTCAGTAGTTTCGTACAAAGCATGATGCTTTGTATAATCATCATCTCGCATCGTCCTGTGAAACTGCCATTTGACCAATTCCAGAAGAGTCACTGCAGCGACTTGTCCCACTTTCAAATTAAAAACTAGACCGGACCAACTGTGACGAGTCGGACAGGAGACACGGGGAGAGAGGGGGGGAAAGGTCCACAGCTGGAAACCAACCATGGACGCTGTGGTTATGTGAGAGTTTTTTAAAAATAAAATTTGTCTCTGGATTTGTTACTGGAAAACACACCTGAAAAAGCCCCAGCATAACAAAATGTCATTCTGTTTTCATGGTCAGCAATCCATTGTCGCTCACTTCTGCTGTGATTGAGCTTCCACTGTGTGGTTTTTGCAGCTGTGATAAATGTTACTGCACTTGTGTGCGACGTCTCAACTACCTTAGAAGAGCCCTTGAGGAACAGACAGAGAATATAAAATCAAAAGCAGAACCAAGAGAAAGATCTGAAAGTTGAATATTGTGAGAAAAGACGTTGGGAAGTCTCTTGAAGGTGAATGGAAAAGGTCACAAACATCTGGATAAACGACACCAGCGGAGCCTCAACCAGATGTGTGTCGGCGGCAGAAATTAAGACAGCAGAATCCATTTTCAGCAGGGTGCTGTTTATTTATTGATGAAAGCTTTCTTCTCCAACCTACATCAAAGGCGTGACTGATGGATCCTAGGTGTGTGAAAACATGTGTGAGACTGAATGTGCTGTGGAGAGACAGGCAAATCAGGTCATTAAAATGAGTTCAAAGTCACATGACACCGTATCATCGACATCACAAGCTGCAGAACTTAGCGTCATAGTGAGAAATGTGTCAGCCTTTAATAATCAACAAATATTAGTAACTGTTATAATATTACGACACAGTAACAGCAACTTAACAGTCAAGGACAAAGAGTAGATTCTGCTTTTTTCATACAACCGTGAGTTGCTCAACTAAGTTCTGTAGCTGTGTTAATTCCTTAGAGATCCTGTAGTCCTGCGATATCCACTTTTAGTTATTCATAAAAAGTTTGAGATGTGTTGTTACAGCTACAGTGGAGAAAATAGTCAAAATGTATGAACAACATTCAAAGTGAAAGACTCGTAATGGATTATGGAGAGCCTCTGTGGTCCTAAGGCAATTTTGATTAACTAGTGACAGTGGTGGTTAGAATTATAGAAAAGGATGGTGTTTGTCGAGCCACAATCAGCCCCAGCTCTCCGGCATACAGTAAAAAAAGTTTGTCTGCTACTGACACATCCCAGATTAATAAAATAATTCAGAATCAAAGACAAGCTGGGACAACTTGGAAATTAAAATAGCTCCCATCTCTAGCGCGGAGCCCACGTGCATTTATTTTATTAAAGGCTTGGTGGTGAGGGCGCAGATATTGAGAACGCCCTCAGCCAACATTTTTCACATTATTTAAAGTTGATAGTGGTGTAAAGGAAGATTAATAACACAGATATCCCTTCGATTTAGAATTAGCTGCGATGGTTGGTTATAAAGCTTTGGGTCATGCTCGCTTCATCATGCAGACTTCTGTGCTGCTGTCATGTTTTCGTCATGGTCGAGGACGGCACAGAAATATGTGTATGGGGATCAGGCTATAAATCTCTAAGTGTTGGGGCCACTGTCCAGCTGTCAGACACACGACTGCTTCTGACAGTCATGGCTTTGTTTCTATTTGTTACACACAAAAATAGGCACTAATGTCAAACGACAAAGACAACGGGTGAAGAGGAGATGAATGTAAAGGTATCACAAAGCAATAAAGACAACAAGGGGAAACTGTGGAACCAGGGGCAAATGTTTGTTACAACTCAATACACAAAAGTGCTGGACAGAGGCTAAGGAGATTTTTCCATTCTCCAAAAGTCAAGTTGGCGTTAGAGCGAAGTCATTTAGGCCGTTTTATATCTTCTTGGTTAATTTTCACAACTGTAGGGTTACACTCAGTAGACCAGTATTGTATTGAATTCACTAAGAGGGCGCTCATGAAACAGTCCTCAATTAAATAGAAAACTTATTTACACCTGCTTACAAGACAAAAAATACATATTTTGTTTTCATGTTGGCAAATATTCTATCGATCATATAGGAAAGTTAATGAAGTGAAGTCAGATGTAAATCAGGTTAATGTAGAAGCTGCTAACTGATCATGGTGGCGTTAATAACTACATTCCACACACTCACAAAAAAAAACACAACAAATCAACTATTAACTGCTCGTGACTAAAGCTGAGGCCAAAGAGTTCCTTCTTCTCGACTGAGACTGAGAAACATCCAGCAGTGAGCTCGTCAGTCTAGCCTTTGTTTGCTTTCTTGGTTTTCCCTGGCACGGTTTGGACACAGAAATAGTCTGTTGACACTCTGCATCGTAGAGAGCCCTCTTCAATGTCCCTGTTCGGGTTCTTGAGCCGGAGCCCGGATCACAATCTCCCCAACTGCCAAACCGATATTTACAGTCAGCTAGAAGGACAAGGGAACACAAGTGATATGGCTTTTCAATTTTCAGTTTCTGTTTGCAGGAGAGTCCAGTGGAAACCAGTGTATCAGGGGCTGTAGATACACGGGGCATTAAAAACAGCTACATTTTGAACATGCTTCTAAGGTTCTGCATCAGTGTTATTCCATGTTTTACCTGTCAAACATAAATCAATGTGCACTAACCTGTTCGACCTTCCACAGTTAAATCTAGTGCACCTCAAGGTTCCACCCAGGGCCCCATCAGATTACACATGCTAATCAAATATTATTTCATATATATCAATGGTCTTAAATCTGTTGTTCTCACTTCATGGTAATCTATTGACAGTCTTTTCAAAATGCTGTAAGTCTACCATCAGCTTTTCACCAACTAGATAACATTTACCGATTCCACCAATTTCTATTTTATTCCAAAAATGAAATTTTGATTCACACACAATCTGTCCTGCCTTAGTTATTTATTAAAAGCTCTGACTGTCCTTGGACTTGGTTACCACTGAATTCTCATACATATGCCTGCAAGCTTCATCTATTGGGATTATGAAAATTGCTTATCCTTCCCCATTCACAGGGGGCACTTTAAATAACTCTCAATTAAAACACCTCCTTCTTTGGAAACCATAACACATGTATAAACTGCTATCACCTACACTCTTTGTGCTGCAATGTCAAACCTACCACAACTTTTTTCATTTAATAAATCTTCAATTTTACAATTTGTTAGTTTACAACCTCCATGTTAAGCTAGTTTGAAGTTTGCTTAGTGTTCCTGTACAGTAACAAGTTGTATGAAATAAATAACACGGCAGCAGTGCAACTTGAAGCCTCTCTGACTAGACGACCAACCTGAAAACTGAAAACCCATCACAACCCTGAGTGCACAATTTCTAAAAAGTTGTACAAGCTGCAGACAACACGCAACAAACACTGCATCACATATATTCAGGGCTGAATCAGTTAAAGCTGCAACACATGTTACAAGTGCTTTTATATTGTTTCCATTGCCTCTGTATTCAGTCAACGTCAGTTTGTCTAATGAGGGACAATAGAGCGAGGTCACATCTAATGCATTGATTCTAGTTGCAGACTTTACATTGAACTGCATACAATTTGTCTTGTCTAAGTTTATCTCTCACTCTGTGCGTGTGTGTGTGTGTGTGTGTGTGCGTGTGTGTGTGTGTGTGTGTGTTTGTGTTTGTGTGTACCTCCGAAGTCTTTTTTCCAGTTGCATGGTACTTTACATTTCATCTTGTTGGTCTGCTGGTCACATGACCCCTCTCTAAATCCTGCTCCACAGTCTCCGTTGCTAGGCACACAGTTGCCATAGCGCCAGTCGGTGCATTCTGACCCATACTGGGAGGGTTTGTTTTTCTCTAAGAGCAGAATAAAGTCCATTAACATGTGATTTTAGACGAGACATGCATAGTTATAAGTATTATTCCAATGTGCAAAGCCACAAACTCAGAGACAAATGTGAGAAATGTGGTCTTTGGTGTTTCGGACTTGTGTAGCATTTACACCACATGCATCAGTATGTATTTAAGTTGTAATGCTGTGAGTAGTTTGTGTTAGTGAAAGGAAATGTATCATGCATCCACCTCCACTGTGCCCATGTCATACAAACTTTGAAACACATGCATAAGAATACATGTTGACTGAACATACATAGATAATATCATCAGAGACATATCATCAGCTGTGTACCTTAGCTGCCTTAGCATGTTTTGGCCTTTTAATCACAAGACACCCTCTGCTACGGCAGGCCCACCACAGGCTGATCAGACCTGGGTGTGTGTCTCTAACATCTTTGGGCCCAGTCGTGATCTTTCCTCCTGATCCAGAGCTATGATGTTTCTTTTATGCTCTGCCGCAGCACTTTTCTGTGGATTCCTCTTTGAACAACCTGATGGTGGATGTGGCCATTAAAACCCCTGCAGCCCATCTCCTTCAGCCTAACTACATCCTGACTCCAGCTCTGTATTTAACATAGACATTATATATCACAGCCTTGTGTCAACTGAAAAATAACACTTTTCCAAAATGTTGAAGTATTTTTTTTAAATGCCCAGATTATTACACCATAGTATATAAATAAATATAACAATGTGCAGCTCATCTGCAGGACATCACTGTACTCAAATGAATTACATGTTTCTGTAATGCACAGATGTTCCCACTGAATGCAAAAATATGAAATAAAAAACTTCTTATTCATAATAACAACAAAAAGGGACAGAGAAATAGATGGACTGGATGGTGACCTTTGTTTTTCCCTCCAGCCACAGCGGTGATGAGAGCGAATAACAGCAGCAGCAGTGCAGCCCTCATCCTATAGAAACACAGCAGAGGGAAAATCAACATCACAAAGGTTCACATGCATCACATCTGCTGAGCCATTAAGAGTTGACTCCCAGCCCAGGGTTAGTGTACGTGTAATCATTATCTGCTACACTCACATCCTCCATCAGTGCTCATAACAACCCAACAGGGGACTGCTGAACACTGGTCCCCTTCATACAACAGTTCTACAATATACTGTCACTTGTAAATTGTTTGTGCGTTGGAGCTTGTGTGTGTGCGGAGCTTTTAAAAAAACCCCGTCTATGGTGCAGATTTAAGTTAGGAAACTTTGTGTTCATTGTTCATGCACGTTTCTTAGTTATTAGGGTGCAATTACAGCAATTGCTTAGACAGTGCACAGATATTTCACCTGTATCTCATCACATTAACATCTATCTATACAAGAGTGTTTCAAGAAACAGTGGTGAGCTGCTAATAACAAATATATAAAATACTCCTTCATTGATCTATAGCCGTGCTGCACAGCGAACACATCTCCAGAAATGATGCTTTACTTTGCCATGAAAAAATAAAAGACCATCAGAAGATAGATGCCTATAAGCAAGCACACATTTTTCACTCCACGAAACTGTTTTATCTTCAAGCTCAGACTTCAACTTTTCCAACAGGCATCATTAACCATCATTAGCTTTGCCACACCAGCCAGCAGCGTCAGACATCTCCTGTATCCCCCCCTCGCCTCAGGGCTGACGTGATCTGATCCGCATGGGGGAAAAGTTTCTTTTTCTTTTCGAGTAAAAAAGTGAGTAAAGTAATCACCTGAATCACGACCTATTAGTCACAAGGTCCACTTACTCGTGTTTTGAGGAGCTTTCAGTCACATCCTGTGAGATTCATTGTGGGGGGGCTTCATGAGAACAGAACAAACTGTCGTGGAAGGCCATGAGGAGGCCGCACGCTCCACAAAGACAAAGTTTAAGGATATGTGATGAAAACCTTTTTAAAAACTGCTCTTTCAAGGCCAACCATGAACCTTCAGCTCGATGCACACCACAATGTGAAATAAGTTTAAAAGCATATAATAAATAAACCTACTAATTTCATGAGTATCACAAAGATCATTTGTTGGTGCAGTCCTATATATCCAGCTGGATTGCAGAGCTTTTAAGTTATGAACTTGTATCTGGAGATAGTCGATTGCTTAACAAACATGAAAACATTGACTGTAAAATGTTCATTGGAGATAAACCAGGTAGGATGAACACAAGTTTCAACTGTATATAAAAGCGCAGACAGTATATTGTAGAACTGTTTGAGGAGGACTCCCTAATGACAAGGAATCATTCTGAAGCAGCTCCAGTGCTTAAACACAGACAAAGCAAACTGCAGGCAGGTTTAGAACGGGCTCAGAACTACATGTGTAGCTTACATAGATTTCCAAGTGGTGTCTCTATGAGCAGCTCAAACAAAACATCTGATGACTTTTTTCCCAGTGTCTCTTTTATAAGTCGGTGATCCACAGTGCAAAGCAAAGCTGGTGGAGCACGATGGAGTGCATGTCTCAAACACCATCCAGGCTGCAATTATGCACTGCTGCTCTAATAGCCTGTCCAGGGACGGGAGCTGAAAACCACCGCAGCAGCGTCCCATGAGGAAACCACTCCGAGCTTTTCAAGGATCAACTGAAGTCGCAGCAAGGGGAATAAAGAATATAGAGTCTGTGGCAACAAGGGTTTTTAAAATAATGTTGCTGATTACAGAACAATGGAAGAACTGAGATATGAGAATTTCTGCTATTAATTTTCTAATTGTTTTACTATTACTCCTTATAATAAATGACTGCCTAAAAAAACAACAACCTAGTAAATAACAAGGGTAATGATAGTAAATAACACGCTCATTAAGACTCAGAGTGAAGGTCAGAGGTCAACATCATTGATTCCAGACAGTGTTGAGGGAGGAACAGAAGTTTGTTTGAGGTTAGAGGTTAACAACAGGATGCTTCCTATAACTAAAAACTGACTGATGCATGTGCATGTAAGTAACATATGTTATATAATATTTTATAGCAAATGTCATATTTCACATTTTAATAATGCAATAACAAAGCAATAACACATACACGAGCACAGGGGCCATGTATGACAGTAAGGTAATTAAGTGATAAAATCAGTCTCATTATATTGCTTATAAGGCTATTGAGCAATAACTCCAATAAAATCTGCCTGAAGCAGAGCTGTAGCAGTGGAAGTATTGTGTGCAGGTGTATCATTGTCGAGTCTCACATTGAAATGAACAGGACATTTTTATTAACTTTTTCAACGGCTCAGAGATAAGGGTAAATATTAGGCCTCAGAGCTGCTAACAGCTGTTAACAGAGGCAGATGTTATTACCTCCGCCAAGGGATGTATGTTTTCAATGCTGTTTTTGCTGCTGTCAGCAAAAAGACTCAAAAACTACCGAGCAGATTGCCATTGACATTTTTTGGAGAGGTGGGACATCACCCGAAAAAGAACCTGATCTTGATAAACAGGCCCTATTCAGCGATAGGGGCGTTTATTAACATTCACACAGATGTTGTGCTGTCGTTTCATTCATCACTTTGAACAAGCTCCTCATCTTATAATTGTCTCTGGGACAAGCTGGAATATTCCTCAAACACAGTGGTGCAGAGAGAGTCCTTTTTCAAGCGCCATTAAACAAAAACTGCCTTTTCACAATTGCTTATTCACAAATGCAGAAACTATAATTTTGGTCTAAATGCTTTAATTGACAACCTGTCCTTCTTATGTTGATAGAAAAGTAATTTAATGTTAGAGTTTTGCTGTCGCAGTTTAATCACAGAAATGTCACTTCAGGAAATGATATCTGTGGAGGCTGGTATCTCCAGGAACAGCCCCGCCCCCAGTCTTTGTGGGTTCACAGAGGACCCCTGCATTGGAGGATTTGTTTGCATAACAGCTTTGAAAAATATGGCTGCATACGAATGTGTGTCAACACTGGTCTCATTTACATCCTGCATGTGTGCTGCCTGGCAGACAGGGAGTCTGCACTGGGCTGATCAAACCTTTATAAGGACGCTCGGCCTACATCAGCCAAATGTTTACTTCACATGACATATTCTGTATCTGTGCTTTGTAGCTAGCTATGGATACTGTATACTGTATATGATATTTATAACATTTGAATTAGAATCTGGGACACTCATGCGTATTTTTACAGCACTGTCAATCCATGGCAAAGACTTGCTGGGTTGCTTTTTGTTAAAATCTTAATAAATAATATTTCAACTTTTCCCCCAGACTTCAACTTGATTATTCAGTCGTACCTATTGAACAGTTCAGATAAATACTTGAGATTTCAAACTGCTTTTTAAGGTCTGACATTTGGGATTTAGATCAAGGATAAAGAAAAATATAATGCGCCACTGACATTTCTTTGTGAGCGCTAAGCTGCTGTCACTGTGGAGATGTGAAATGCTGGAGCCACCAGAAAGAATATCCCTGGTCATCAGAGAGAAAAACTATAAACTCCCTCGAGTGACTTCTCTCTGCTCTGCATCTCTCTGTCAGTGCCTGGAGGTCCGTCTGCCAAAAGACACAACAGGAAACCAAACATTCTGACTTTCTTATGAACATGAAAGCAGACAAAGAAAAAGATTTCATTTCATTAGATTTCATCTGGGTCGTGATGGTTATTGGAATCAGTTTGTCAGAGAAAGGAAATTAAGTAATAAAATCAGAATCAAACTCTGGTAATTGTTAAGGTCAAGGATCTTTGATGCTAGAGACAGTAGAAATCTAAATCTAAAGAAAATATTTTTCATAAATGCACTTTAAACATCTGATTTCTGCATCACATTGACTGGCAGAGGGTAAATACACTGAGTATCTTATTAATAATGTTACTAACTATGTCATAAAGGGAACGTGTGTAATATCAATAAAACATATTCTAGTTATTGTACTTTGTGCTATACTTATTAACACACATATACACAAAACAGAGTGAACATTCAGGTTTATCTCCTCGTTACATAGTTTAGTTGTAGAGGGCTTTGTCTGTACTGCAGAACTAGGATTATAACTAATAGCACTCACACACACACTTCCTAATAAAAGGGTGACAAAGTGAATTTCTGTGGCATGTTCATTTTTTTAATCTGACAAGCTCTGCTTAATAAGAGCTTTGAAAAAGACCAATTTTGCTCCCCAGCCACCAGAGTTTGAAGTTTGGATTCTGTCCAACACATTAGAAGTGAGGGGGGGGGGGGCGCTTTGAGAGTTGGTGACACAGCATGTGTGCGTCTTTCTGTTCATTCTCTAATTAGGGATTTTGACAAGCAGTCCAGTGGAAATGATGGAAATGTTTTATTGGTCCTGATATGACCTTCTATACCAAGAGCACACACACACACACACACACACACAGTTTGCTACTATGCAAATAATCTTTTTGTGGACAGAATGGACTGTATAAAAAATAAAGACAAAGGAAGAAATCAACAAACACTTGACCGTGGCAAAGATAACATCTGACTCACAACCATAAATATTACTTTGGGCCTGGAACAGATGAGACGTGCAGGCGCTGCAGGGTAAACATGTAACAAACTCTTTCTCTGGTGGAAACCCAGTGTAAACACTCTCTACCCCAACACAGAATAATACTAAACACGCATTATTGACTTATATAATAAGACCTACTGGGTCTCAGAGTTTCTATTTATATATTATGTGTGTGTGTGTTTGTGTGTGTGTGTGTGTGTGTGTGTGTGTGTGTGTGTGGCGGTGAGGGTTGGGGTATCTCGAGATGATTAACTTTTGGAGCTGGTCAATAAAAGGTTGAGGGAAAAAAAATATGGTCAGAAAAACACATTTTCTAAGATATCTCTGCAAACAATAGAGCTTATATTGATCTTATGATGTCATAGTTTAAGTGACATTAAGAAGTCAGAAAATGGCATTCTGCAAAGTTTGAAAAATCTGTGCATCCTAAAGGACTGGAGACACGACCTAAAGCTTCTATAGATCCAAAAATGATTCTTGATCATATGTTGTATATATAAAATCACACATCAGTTCTATTCTCGCTGTACAAGTCCTGTTGTTATATAGTTGGCATTTGATAAAAACTTACTGAGGGTCTGTCCTCCACACACACACACACACACACACACACACATTTTAGTTATAGTTCTATGTGTGCGGCTTCTGTACATCTGTATATGCCCTCTCTACTTTCAGTCACTGCTCACCAGTTGTTATGTTGCCAAATGAGCAAAAAGCACTAATAACATGTAATTCTCCCAACCGTGCACCCAGCTGCCTGAGTGCCAACACACACGCACATACACACACACTGGATATGTTCCAAATTCAACACAACCAAGCTGCCTGCATCAGCAGGAAGCAAAAACACAATTTAAACATTTTTAATCAAACCCTAAACAGCCCGAGACACAAACACACACACGTTACCCCAAATTTCCACCTCTCTGCCATAGACAGAATGTGTGGACTGTGTACAGAAGAGCTTCACTTGCAGAATTTCAAAGTTGAGATGAGGGGAAAGGGCTGGGATGTGGCTTAGGAAATGGGACAATTATATAAAGACTAATGAAAGCCAGCGGGCAGATGATAAGCACCAAACAAAACAGGGTTAGAGGAGCAGAGGAGTGAGAGTGTACAGCACGGAGCTTTATATGAATCTGAAATGTGTGCCTTTGAAAAAAAAAAAAATCGGTTCTTCTTAACACCTAATTCGGAAAACACAAACACAGAAACCACAAGTAATTATGAGTCTCAGTGGAGAGTGTAAGAAAACAGCAATTTATCTGAAAACTTTAGGAGTTATTAGGAAAGCTAATATTTTTTCTATTGTAACATCAGTGCAAGCTCCAAACCCGCCTGTTTGCAGGGCTGATTGCTTGTTCTACTATATACTGTTATTTCTTTTTGTTTGTGTGCCGGATGTTGTGTGCAGAGCTTTTTATAAACACTAGAGAGATGTTAGAAAACGTATCGTTCATCCTACCTGGTTTATCTGCAGTGATTAGTTTATAGACAGTGTTTTTTCGAAAATGAAACCTATAAAATAAAATAAAATATAACAGCGATCAAAGAAATGCATTTACTTTGAGGACAAATGTCTGCTTCAGGCCGATATGGTGGAATGAAAAAAAATCAAAAGACGTGGCTGTTATTTTGACCCACGGTTTGTGTAGCGCCACTGCCCCAGATAGGGGTGGAGGAAAAAGGGAATACTGAAGAGGCAGGAGTTTTGCATTTTAGAAACAAAAAGGTACGACAACAGAAAGACAAAATGAACTCTGGGAAATCCAACAAAACGAAATCATACAAGAGAGAAAGAGCACAAAACTGGGAAACATCTACAGCCTCACATTAAGTTGCCAACTCCCCTCTCCACCCCCCCCCCTTCATCGCTCACTGGCATTTACCTTTATAGCCTCACCTGCCTGGACCCTACCACCTGCACTGGTAAGTATAAGGTGAGCTAAACAGGAAGACAAATAGAAACCACGCTTAACACAAGACCAAGTTTGGACTCTGGGTTTCTGCTGACCTCACAACTCAATGTATGTGCACAAATACAGAAGATTAATGCAATAGGTTGATTCAAATGTGATCCAATGCAGCACACTTCACCCATTCTCTGTCAGCTTGAGTCTGCCCAGCCCCTCCACTCTCTGAGCCCTGATCCTGCAAACCTGTTGCCACTCTCCCTGATCGACCTGCTGATCTGACCCCAGGGGGGAGGAAGACACCCCCCGCTACAGAGATTCAATCTTTATTGAAAGTATCGGATGCACATATCAGCAGTGCACTTTCTCTGGCTATTTACAACAGACATACCAATTGTGAAGCTCATAAGATAAATGTTTTGTGAGATATATGTTCCACAGAACAGACAGACGTGTTTTCTAACGGTCAACGCTATAAAACAAAGTAAAGCAATTGTTGATTACTTGGTTCTTTTTCATTTTGCAGCAGCTACAGTTTAGATAATTGCAGGTAAAGAAGGAGCAGAAGAGAGCAGAGCACTTACTTGTCTATAGGCGATCAGGTCAGGGGGAAACTTGTCTCTGGTCTCCTGCCTCTCTACTCATGCACCTCCTCAAGCCCACAGCTTTTGTTTCCCAAACCAGTTCATTCTGGTTGCATTAGCCTCATTCACCCCACACCCTCAAACACACACACACTCACGATTGACCCACACACACTTCACTGCAAACTTTGGTTCCATGAGACAAAGGCCAGAAGCTACAGGTTTCCATTTCACCGCTGTGTGTTCATCTTTTCACTCCACCTATTTGTTGTTTCTATAGTTCTGTAAATGATAAAGGCATCGCTTCGAGATTCCCATTTCAGTTACTGTTGTTACTTTTGATCATCGTGTATCTTTGACTTATATCAGACGAGGCCAAATCAATTCATGCGTCTCTTTTCATCTCACGCCAATAATTTATAGAACAACAACAACAGATAAAGAAAAGCAGAAGAAGGAAAGAGAAAAATAACAATCTTACAGTGATAATGTATCAGAGTTTGATGGTATTTAAACAGCTTTGTGGTAAACTTTCTGTAACTAAACAAAAAATAAGAGAATCACTCTGAGGCCACTTGATGAGACTGAAAACCCCAAATCTTAATGAAAAAAACCTAAGTAATGAGTGTTTTTCATGAGCTGGTCTGTAATAAGCTTTGAACCATCAGTTTACAGTGTTATTTAAAAAATGTGTGTGTAACAAGTAGCTGCTACAGTTGCTATCCCCTGCTACACAGGAGATAATAGAGTTTGATTAATCTTTGCAAATGAGCATAAGAGCAGCTGGCAGTGTGTCAAACTCCTGATCAAAGACACCACAACAACCTCGGAACCGGCGCTTCAATAATTCACGAGAACTTCGCTTGCACTCGTCAATGAGAAAATGAGGAGCGATTTCACAGGCACGGATGCGGCAGCATGCATTATAAAGAGCTCTCACAGAACCAGAATCTCAAATCATGTAACGTCTGTGCCTCGGTCCATCACTGACGTCTGCTGCTGTATCAATCAGGATTCAAACCTGTGTCACAGTGTAAATTAGAATATCCTCTGTCGCTCCGTGGATTCCTCGCCATGAGCAGGGAAATATCTAAAATTAGTAGAAAGGTTCACTTCTTTGTTCATTTCTTACATTTGATCCTGTTTGTGTTAAGCTAAGATAAACCTAACTTGTTACAGTTTATACTATAAATGGTGTGAGAAAATATACTGTATAATCTATTTAATAATTCCACCAACCTGTCTGTACGTGGAACATCACCACTCATCTTATCTGCTTCACACTTGTGTTTTTTCGTCCAGCGGAGTGCAGTGACAAATGTGGACTCAGAATACCTTCAATATTAATAAAAATGGAATAAACTGTGCGCCTTCAGTCTGTGGACAGAGTTGAGCATCTTCGTCCTTGGATAAACTACAACAGTTGTTAGCGACAGGCGGACTGTGTTACAGAGCTTTTATTTTTTAAAGCTGTGAACTTGGGTCTGGAAAAATGTGTCAGTTGCTTAACATTGTATGAACAAGTAACAGTTAATCATTCATTTTCTACTGTTTCTAATGGGAACAGTATAAAACAACAAATCTTCATTGCAGATAAACCAGGTAGGATGAACATAAAGTTTTTTATCTTCTCTCCGCACCACAGACTGTTTATGAAAGCTTGCAACAAGTTGCACCTGAGCTGAAAGGGGCGTGAATCCAGGAGTTGGAATTCGGGATGTGAGCCCGACTTCAAATGAATACTGATGTCTCTTTGTCGACTCCCTGGTGAGCTGCTGCATGGTGGTCAAAGGGAGTGAGAACTTTTGTAAACTCCTGCTGTCATACACTTAAATAATATATGTCGTCTTCCCCAATCAGTTTCTAATATGTTTTCAAATGTTCACAAGACATACAGTGTGTGAACCACCCCATTTGTGCCCCTGTTTTTTTTAACACAGGCAGATTGGCATTTATATGCTTAGCTCACTGGGATAATTATAAGACAGGAAATGTCAGAGGTCTGTACTTGACCCATTCAAACAGCCATTGCTTGTTGGGATCGATCAGACTCGGTGTGGATTGAAAGCTTCTGTATTTAAAGTAACATTTTGTCCCTGTTAAAGAAGCTTGTCGTCTGTAAAACTAGTGAAACCTCTGTTAGAGTGTGACACTACTCATAGAATAACACTTCCAAAGTAAAAATAAGCAATACAGGCTCCTTGCTCTCAGGAAAAAACAATACAGCTGCTCATTAAGTACTGACAACAATACTCAGTGATCAATAAATCTGAACTGGAGAGAACGCTTGAATGATTAGGTGTGAAATAACAGAAGGTGCATCATCCTGCATGGACTCATTAGGAACTCTATTGGCAAGTGGTATTTAAACCAAGTTCCTCTAAAGGTGAGTTGGTCTGCTTCAGGGTCAGAACAGAGAAGAAATTGTTCTTACCAACTTTAGACCTATAAGCGAATGAACGACTAACTTTAAAAGAACATTTCTGTCGTCCCTGAAGAGACCTTGAAATGGAAATATCCAAGATCTCAGCCCTGCTTGATTTGGCGACACCTGAATTAACTGGTGGCAAAAATGTAAATGTGGGTTAACACAAAAGGTGAGAGAACTCTGGTTCAGAAAAATAAAGTTTAAGTAAGAAGTCAGACACTAATTGACCTTTATCTGCCTTTCTGTGAGCAGCAGTGATCTGATTTGTTGCTGCCCAGTGAAAGGAGCTAGTTACCTTATAAATTTCCGATCAGGATGTGAATCAAATGAAATTGATATTCTTTGCCTGCTAAACATTTATGGGAATGGGTGCACAAGACGTCTGTATACAGGCGTACATTTGTTGACAAGCTGGCCGAGAAGAAACACGCAACCTCTGAGGCCAAAGAACAGTCGACTAACGAGGTAGATTTTGCATAGCTATGACGGGCTGGTTTGACTGATGACATCCTCCCCCAGTATAAATTTGTGACAATAGAATGATTTAGAAGCTGAAGTGGCTTTAAAAATGAACTTTTTTTTTGCATTCATGCAAATGAAAGCAAACATTCTCTGGTCTTTTCTTTGCACAGCTCTTTAAATCATTCACAGATTTTCATAATACAACAGGGGGTAAAGTGAAGAGAGGCTTGATGCTAATTTTCCTGTGTCTTTTCGCAGCTACACCCGATCAATACCATAATCAATGCATATCTCATTTCATCGCTACTCATATTCTTGTGTGCTCAGGGACTGTATGTTTCTGATAAAACAAAAGAAGACTTGTGTTCTTTTCACAATTTCTCAGAAGAAAACAACATTTACATTCACTTGATGTTTGATCTCAGAGAGAATGTATGTGTCTCTGCTCGCTTCAAACTCAGCCTGACAGTCCGAATCAATTACCATTTTATTTGCACTTGAATCACTGACTCACCAGTCTGAGGGTGAATCAGGTAAAAAGGGAGCGGGGGTTCTATTATACAAGAAAAAGTATCTTTATTTTCTACTTTAATGCTGTAATTCAAGTGATAAACAATAAAATAATATATTTCTGACTTCAGCTCAGGATCTGGAATGTTTGAAAAGAAGAACATGATTTATTGGAGAGATGAGGACTCTCACAGACAAAGCCTGAGGGCAAAGAGGGAATGACAGTTTGCAGGACGGAGCCACGGAATGCTGAGCTGTGAGCGGGGCTGGATGACTGAGCAGCAGGCGGGAGAAGGAGCCGGGGGGGCAGACTGAAGATGGCGAGCCGGTGACCAGTGGAGACGAGGTGGCAGGTAAACAGACAAACATGAGAGGATCCTGAAACTCAAGGACATGAATGTGATTCAGAGACAATCACAACAATTCCCAGTTCATCTCCCTGTAGATACAGGAACAGTATCCTGACATCTGTTCAGTGTGTTGTTTCTAATGCACGCAATCTCATAAATCAGAGAACAGCAGAGTCCCACTGAGACGCACACACTGACAGGAGCACCAACAGGACGTGACACATCCAATTCCGGGTTGTGTTTCGGGGACGTTTCAGTCTGCAGAGAACAAGAAGGCCTGGCTTTTGTTTTGTTTGTTGTTTGGTTCATAAAAAGAGGATGCAGGACGATCGTCCATCTGCACTTGGTGGCTTCAGATTCTGTTACTTTTGTGATTTCACAATAAGTGTGACCTTTTGAATCAATCACTTGGTTTAACATTGATAGCGCACTTTGTCTACGAGTTTTGTTTGACATGCGTGCGTCCTGTCATCATTACCTAAGTGGGCTACAACTACATTCACTTGACAGGGATTCTTGAGGCACATGATAGACCGAGTGAAGTCAACTCCTTATATCATCACGAAACAGGAATAATTAAATGCTAAATTAATAAAGTATCTAATCCCATATCAATGATAGCACAAGAACATTATAAATGTACCTTCTCACACATACTTCATCTTTTTATTCTCTTCATAGTGACTACAAAACAAATGATACAAATATCAAAGAACATAAAAACAAGTGCAGAGGGAGAAATTTAAAGAGAAAAAAATTGAAAATTAAAACCATTTATTTTATACCAACGTGTTTACAAAAAGCAGAATCCTAAATATGAGAGCATTAACATTATATTGGCCTCAGATGTAATAGAAAAAAAAACCTAGCGAGCTCTAATCACTGCGATGCAGAACATGAAAGAGTTTACTGTCAAAGCAAAACTAATCTGAAAACACCAACACAGTTCAAATGCTAAATTCCACAGGCAAAACAAAACAAGAAAAGGTCAGTGAAGTTAGTTTATTCTTCGGCAGCTGCTGTGTTGAATCAAAGTCAGAGAATATTTCAATAATACGCTGTACAAAAAAAATCATCAAACCATCAAAACTCTTGGCGCACAGAAACTTTTTTTTTCTCCATAACTATAAAAGAGTTGGAGGTTCGTTCCCTTGCTGCGCAGCGTTGGCTTTTCATCCCAGCAGCGCGTCTGAGCTTTGCATCTCGGAGCATAGTGTGAACGTCTGTCTGGTCAGATGTGTGTGTGTGTGTGTGTGTGTGTGTGTGTGCGTGTGTTAGCAGGATGACATGATGGATGACAACACACTGGGAATGAGCTGGATCTTATTTTGTTCAATGAGGATGAACTTGTGTAAATAATTTATGTCAAATGAAAGCAAATATTTTTTGAAAAATATCACTTGCATTCCAATGTGTGATTGCCAATCCAATTTAGAAAATGAAAAATCGTCCAAAGTGAAGCTTTAGCAGACTTATGTAGATACACAAAGCTCTCAGGCTCCATCCATACTACTACGTTCTATAAAATGTTTCTCATTTACGTCATTTCCAAACATTTCAGTTTCTGATCAGCTATATTAAAACTCTGCCCCAGAGTTTTCAAACTAAAACGTTTCCAAACTTCTCTGTTTTAGCTGCTCTAAAACTCCTACAGATCCAAAGATAGTGATGTGGCTGCAGAGGTGACTGTGTCCACATGGGCACTGGTAGCGTTTGGCATTGATCTGGATTGTTGTTATTTTTGTCGTACATTTCTGTGAACTATATCTTTAACTGTTACGTCACTTTAAAGTTTGGCACAAGTTTATATAGTTTGCTCGAGTTTAACAATACCATAATCAGACAAGTCTATTTGATCCATTGCTGTACCCCCCAACACACATAAATAATAATTATCTCTAGAACATTTCGATCAACAATTCAGCATGTACAATGTAATGATAATGTTGAATAGGTGAGGTAAAGAAGTAAAGCAGGTTCACAACGATGCTCAGTGAAATAACCACACAGCTTCATTCCAATATTCACTTCTCATGGCAGAATAAATGGGATCCTGATGAATCCTTATGTTTTCTGAACCTAACACCATCATATCAAAATGTCAGCACTTGGTTCCATTACATTGGTCTGATTCACCTGAACTTTGAGGGGGGTATTCATGGTCCCCTGAAGATGGACCCTTAAGGTTTCAGGATCCCCTGAAGTGAAAACCATCATATCAAAGTGTCAGAACTTCGGTCCATTGCAAGGTTTTTCATAAAATGCTGGTCTGACAAACCTGAACTCAGCTGTGGCCCCCTGAAGATGAACCCTTCTGGTTTTGACCCTTTGACATTTCCATCACTACCCTTTTTCTCGGCTGGATATTCAGTGAACTCATCCAGTCTTCACTGCGCTCACTATTCATTTCATAATCCCGCCCCAAAGAAAAACTCTTGACTGGTGCATTTAGTTTTTTTAAGGCTTGAAAGGCTCAACTAAGACATTAACAAAACTGAGACCGTCTAACCCCACCAAACGTTTCAGTATCATTAATTCATGGCAGATGATCAGTTTTAGTTGGAATTAGTTTGAGATGAAAGAGTTTCTAGTGTCAACTCATCAAGTTTCTGTCCACAGTCTGAAGGGCTTCTACTTTCCTGTAGAAAGAAGAAGAGGAAAGACTTTACATCTCTTTATCTTGACCTTCAACAACACAAGCTCCGACCCTTTGTGTCACTGTCACTGTCATCATTGTCATCTCTGCCATAATCTCCATTAAACGCATGTTGGGTTTAGATTTGGTCCACCTTCACTCCTCGGCCTCCGCTCTGGAATGACACATTTAAGCCTCGGACTCATCGTGATGAAGAAGAGGAGGACGACAGCTTCTTCATTTCTGCCCTGCTCATAAAGTTTGACAGTTTCAAACAGCTGTTTCCTGGTCCTCTCTCTGTATCATCTGGTAATGCTGTCTGTTCTCCAGATAGGCTGCCAGCTCAGCATCTTGAGCCTTCTCTGCTCTGTTCTTTGGCGTATCACCCTGAAGAGACACAAAAACACTTTCAGAGACAGACATGACACAGATCCGTGTTCAGAAATGTTTGCCCAACATTCACACTCCACATCTGACCCCCCCTCATGTCTGTCTTTTAGTTCAGTGCAATTAATGTTTTTTCTTTTAGAAAACTGTCAACACACACACACAGCCACTTTATCTACATTGTCTAGCTATGAGCTTCAACTCCTGTGGCAGCAAACACTTATGCAACAGAAGTGTGGTAAGTCGTAGAGGGCTTTGAGACGTTTAAACTGCTTGCACAAGTGGCTGGTGCAGAGAGAGCAGAGACTAAACTGTCAGAGTTGAGATGTGCATGTGGTTATTTTAATAAAACACAGGGTAAAAGCAAGCACGGCCCAAACACTAGGTTAGAAGTACCAAAATAAAACTGAAAAAACACAGGAAACACTCGACAAAGACAAAGGGAATTAGAGACTCATACACTCAGGGTTGATTGAACACAGGTGAAACACATGAGGAACAGGTGCAGACAATCACAAGGGCTGGAAACAGGACAGAGACAGGAAGCGGAGAACTCATGGGGGGAAAAACAACTCTACACAAATCTAATGACAAGGAAATAGGTAAAAGTATAAAGCAAGAGAGTCCATAATCAAAAGCCTCCAACAAAAACCCCCAAACTCTTTATCTCAGAGTTGAGAGTCAAACATATATAAATGTCATGATGTAGATTTAAGTGTGCGGTATCACTTTAATTGAAGCTCCTGACCTGTATCTGCAGTATTTATACACTGCATTGTTTCCACATTGTTGGCTGATTGGATGACTGCATAAACAAGCATGTGTACAGGTTCCCTAACAAAGTGCTTGGTGAGTGTATATCAGTGTAAAATGGGAGCCCAGCCCACCAGCTGCATCCCTACATCTTAAGAACTCTATTTTTTGCTCTGAGCAGTGAACGATGACGAACACACACAGGGAATGTTGTTACTTGTGCTAAAACTCCCCGTATTACTTAAAACCTATCTGCTGAACAAACAGCATAGAAGATTTGTCCAATTTGAGTATCTTATAGTCTAATGGGCAGATTGGCAGCTTGCTGAACACACTCATGCTCCTCAAGATGTGGATTTAATGACCCGTCGTCTTTCCTCTTGTGACGGCCTCCCCATGTCAGACCTCTGCTGAGCCTCGAACAACAGCATCAATATGTTGTTCATTCTGTCAGACGCTAAGCCTTTAGGCTTTGATTCCTGCTCATAACAAAATGTGCTTTTGTTACCACTTGCCACAGTGACCAGTCTCTACCCCGCACTGGAAACACCGAGGTATTTCATTAGGCTCCAGCTGCCTGTGTGATAGTGAGTTTACAGGCCTGTGTCGACAGCTTTTCCATTTCTTATTTCTCGATAATTGAAAAGTGCAGTTGTTGTTGGAGTAGCATTGTCTCCGACTGATAAAGCGGAGATAATGAGAAACAGCTGAATGTGAAATGAAATACACAGCATGTGTCCTTGGAAAGAAACAGAACACAACACGTACTGTATTCTAAGCGGCTGTTTATGTGGAAGGGGCCACCGAATTTAGAACAGACACTAATTAGTTGAGTCCAGTGTGTGTTTGTGTGAGTGTGTGTGTGTGTGCACATTTTTCTTTGCCGTTTATTTGGAGACATTCCCAGAGAGAAAGAGCGAGACAGTGCAGAGACCAGCACAACACAACTGTTCCTGATGCCACAAGTTTGCATAAAGAATCCATAATAATAAAGAATGAGCGAGTATCTTATAGCAAAATGTTCCAATCATGGTCTCCTCAAGTCATTTGTCTCTTTTTCAGTGTCTCTCTTTCCTCTGCACTGTCTCTTACTCTCCCTCCCTCCTGTCTTTCTTCCCTCTCTCCCCCACTTCTCTGTATCTAGGTCACTGCTGAGTCCAGACAGTTATAGGAGCTTTTCTACACGGTTGAAACCTCTATGGGAAACAAAAACGAGGGGAGGATGCCACGCACACACACCACCGCCGCCGCAGCCAGCGCAGCGGTGCCTTCGGTGGCCGCCACGACTCCCCTCGGGAGAAATGCTAATGCTGAACTCTTAATTTCTCTGCCGTGTTCATTTGTTTGGCCCACTGTCACGTACAGTGTTCTAACTCATCCACATCCACAATGGTGCTCGACCTCGCCGAACTTTACAAAGGAGGGTTCTCCATAAAAACACAGTGAAAAAATAACACGACAAACTTTTCCAAGGACAGCAATGTGAGCTTGGGGAAGTAGTTCCAGCATAAAGTGACTGTAATAAATGTATGAATGCAGTAAGTTTAGTTTCAACTTCAAGATAGGACAGTGAGAAAATGTCACGTCTTTCTATGCTTCTTCTAGATGTCCATGTTCTGAGCTTCATCTCTTTCTGTAACTGGTATGTCTGTCTCTTTATTGAAGAGCGTGGCCTTTCAGTTTGATTTCACGTTCAGATTTTGTAATGCTTTCACTCAAAACTCTGCCCTCACACTCAAATTGCTGTAGCTTGTGTCTAGATTCACTCTGCTTGTGCCTAATATGCGCTTACACTGAGAGGTTTTGTTGCTTGGACAGATTTCCTGTGCTCCAGCTTTAGCTCTTCTCTTCTGTGTGTGCATGGAATGTCTTCTCTTGGATTTATCCTCTGCTCTTGTGGTAACTTATTCTGTTTCCATAAAAAGTATAGTATTAGTTGCTTGAGAACGTTGATTCTGCTGCTGACCAGGGATCTGCTGGACTCATTTCAGGTCCCTTTCGGTCCTCGTGCGGAAGAAAAAGGTCCAAGAGTTGATGTTTCATGTGTGCAAGGAGAAGACCTGAAGCTGGAGCTCAGGAAATTGGTCCAGACATTAAAATTCAAGTGCAAAGTTTGAGCACATGCAAATCTATGCGCAAGCACCGGCTATTTGAGGGCAGGTGCAGGGTTTTGAGTGAATGACTTAAAAAATCTGACAGTGAAATCGATAAGTCCTGCTCTACACTTATATATATAAAAAAAATATACCTGGAGCGCACTAGTGAGGGTTGGAATGTGGACTGCATCACTGCTCACGCTGCACGTCCATCAGTGAGAGAGCCTCAAAAACCTGAGGGTGACTGTTTTTCAGCAGAGCACAGTGGCCTAGCGATGTCAAATTCTCACAATGGTCACTTCACACTTGGCTGCAAAAAACCATCCCAGTGGCTGCAGAAGAAGTTAGAAAAACTAAAGCAGAAATCCAATCTCAGGTGCCGGTTACAGGTCACCACACCCGCACAGTTTCAATGCACAGGCAGATGAAGATGTTAACCAGCTCCAACGATCCCATTTAGCCTATAGCTGTCACTCTGGGCTTCATTTTAGCCTCACTGATCATCCTGTGGAGTCAGTGTGAGGTGGTAGAGCCTACCTGTAAGTCTGTTTTCATCAGTGACGCCCCCGCTTCCACCAGATAATGACAGATGGTCCTGTGGCAAAGAGACGCGGCTCGATGAAGGACCGTCTCCCCACTGGTGGTCCCCACAGTTCAGAGACACAGGGAGAGAGGGAGAGAGAGCGAGTGAGTATGAGGTAACAGCAACTCAGGTCTTCTAGGAGTCAAGCAGTCAGGCACCCCCCGGCGCTTCTGTTTGCTTTCTTATGTTTATTCTCTTTAAAATTTGCTTTACTAGTTCAGATGCCCGGCACATACAGACAGAGCCGGGCCCGGCGGAGCTGTATCAAAGCAGTCACAGAGCAAGACTTTTTTTTTCTCGCATGTCCGTGAAACTATTTCAATTTATTGTGACAGAATAAAATGAAAACTATTTTAAGATGGGCACTTTAAAACCTCTTTATAATTCATTCAAGTTAACTTTAATATTTGATATTGTATGGTTTAGATGACAACAGTAACCATGACGGTACTTACTGAAGTTTTTCTGTGACATCCAGCAGGTCGTTAGGAGCTGTTCAGAGGCAGACATGAGTATTACACTGTGAATCAAAACATCTGTTTCTACAGGATTTATCAAATCAAACAAGTCCTTTCTCTTTAATTCTCTTCATCACGTTGTCAACTTGTAATCAGTGTGGTGGGGTGATGCTTTAACTGAGACAATGTGATATATGCTGCCTTCAGATGGAACTCATAGGCTTGTAATGATGAATATTTAAAGTACACAGTGTGCTCATCACTGCTGCTAGGCAACAGCAGCATGGACGCTAATATTAGTTACCGTTGGTGTCTAGGAGCCACAGGAGCTAAATATTTAGCTTGATGTCGAGTAATGTAATGCAGGAAATACAAAGACATAATGACAAGAGCAATATATACCTTTCCTCAGATATGTTATGAAACTATGAAGAAAAACTTTATATTAACCAATCATCTGGGGAAAACATCAATGAAACACAGTAAGCACGACCCCATTTAAAGGCTCATTGTTTGCCAATTGAAAGATTAATTCCTGGCTACTGTATGAAAGCTGATTGTATGTATTTTCTTTTCATAGTTCAAATGTATTTATTAAGTCAATGCAAGCTTGAACATCGGTGAGAAGCGATACTGCTGCTTTTATTTTTTCTGACGTGTACATATCTAACCGATCAAAATGTGTGTTGTTGGCAATGTCACATTTTGAATCAGCAGTAAAAGAAAAACATCTTCCTCCTCTATCCAGTCTGATGAAATCTATGTGTTGATATATTTAACATATTTGTCTTTAGTCATTGCTCACAGTTAATTTTGTCTCTTTGATTTGATGTAGCTTGTACTTGCTGGGATCAAGCAACTGGCAACCCATCTGAACCAGATGCAAACAGCTGGACTGTTAACAAATAAATAGGACGTTTCTCAAATTGAATAATCAAGAAGAACTATGATCTCTGTGCCACCTCTTGTAGATGTTGTTCACTTTGACTGAGAAAGACGTCCTGAAGCAGTAAAACTCCCCGTCTCCTCTCTTTGTCAATACTGTATTCAGGAATTTTGTATCTTTATCAAGTAAGAGGACCAGATCATCATCATTGTTTATATAGATTCCATCCTTCATTTCCCAGAGTCACGTGCGTCACTGTTTGTCTAAGTTATTCACAATTTGTTCTGTTTCAGAATCTCATATCTCTCAGCTTATTACAACATATGGTTAGGTGGTAATCTGTAATTCACACTAGATGCTGGTTTGCAGCAGTTACCGTTGTCCAGAATGTAGCGGACCACCTCTTTGCTTCCCGTGCTGACGGCGTGGTGCAACAGGCTGCAGTCCGATTGGTCCAGCGCTGTGAGGTCCGCCCCCTTCAGGTGCAGCTCCTGCAGCTTTTAGTGAAGGAGGGTCAGATGGGCTTTGAAATGAAAACAAGATGCAAGTTTCGACGCAACATTTTTGACGGACAACTACAGAGAAACAGAAGATGCATCAGGTTTTTTGGATCTGATGTATGATCTTATAAAGCTGCACTGACTCCTGTGTACACCAGCGATGCTCAAACTGTGTCCGCCTGCAGTTTGGCACCGAGCAGCAGGTGATTTCCAGTAGCCTAAAGCTCTGGGCTGAAATGATGCATGTCGGGGATGAGCAAAGAAATGCAAGATGATGGATTGGTTAATGAAACTGTTACTCACCCTCTTCAGATCCTTGTTCTTCACACACTCAATCAACATCTCTAGTAGGAGAGAGACAGAGAGGCTGTTAGAGAGGAGCTGTCAGGATGTTTCAGTGTTGATGAATGTACTGATGTAAATGTAGTTTATGGTTTAAGACCATGTATGAGAGCTTTGTGTGGATGAATCAGGGACGGAACATCTTTTGAGGTTAAGATAACATGTACTCACAGGAAATGATTAAAGAGAACAACACACAAATAACACACACACACAAAGTGGATCAAAATATGAGTTACTTTCCTCAACTGAGAGAAAAGAACATTGTCCCCTCGTACCACAGAGTTCTTGTTTAAGTTTTTGCCTGCGTGTTAATGTCACTGGTGTAACACCGCTCAGTGAAAGCAAAGAGCAAGCTGCCCAGCGGGATAAAGAGCCTGATGGTGAGTTGCCATGACGATACTATAATGTATTATATTGTGTTATACATATTATATTCTTGTTAAAGCTGTGAAATGCTCAGCATCTCTGTTTTTATTATGTATCTCTATACCGTAACTGATTGCTTTATAGGAATAAAATAAGAAATGCAAAGAAACAGGTATTGCAAAATGTATATCGTGTACAAACTTAGTTGCTTTTTATTTTATTTTATTTAACCAGGAAGGGCCTATTGAGATAAATTATCTCCTCTACCAGGGAGTGCTGTTCACGCAATGTCTGAAAAAAAGCTTCAAATATAAATACAAGAAGGGACAAACAACACAAAAACATAAAATACAGCATGTAAAACACAAACAGGAATAAATAATAAAAATGCTAGTTTATTATGTTATTAGGAGCACTGGGTTAAAACTGAGTCAACTGTATGATCCACTGAGGTGTTCCATTATTTTGTTCATCCCCTTTTAGCCATTGTGGGCAGGTTGAAAACCTCTCACTGCAAACGCAACTCAATTTAACAACCCACCAAAAAAGGCATCATGTACGCAGCGTGCAGGACATCCTAATCCAAACCACACACACACACACACACACACACACACACACACACACACACACACACACACACACACACACACACACACACACACACACACACACACACACACACACACACAGAGACAGAAGCACAGTGTGTTCATGTCACTGAAACACATGCTGCGTATTCATATGCTGGAATACATTGAAACACAGGCTGTACGTACGGCTGAAGCCAGGCTGGGATATGAGATGAATGTTTATTAGGCTGACCTCAATACTCGCTCTCACTCCTTCTCTCTCTAAATAGCTGAGTCCTAATCCAGTTATGTTAGGCTTAGTGTGTGTGTGTGTGTGTGTGTGTGTGAGAGAGAGAGAGTGAGAGCAAGAGAGGGGGACAAAAAATCTCTAATAGCTTTTGTGGCTGCAAGACAAATCAAAAACAACACACGAACCACAAAACCCAACACACTCTCTGAATGTAGGAATTAAATGAATTTAGCCCAGGGATGGAATTAAGGAGACAGGAGAGGAGAGAGAGGAAAGATTTATGAAACCATAGGAGCAATGCATAGACCTCACAGACTATAAATTGGACACATCTTTGTCTCTCCTCCCCCTCTCCTTCTTTCTCTCTCTCTCTCTCACACACAGGCGTCACTTGCTCCGTTGAACTCTTGAGTTTGATGCAGTCAACCTGTCTGACCCGTATGGGAGATTGTGCGTGTGGATAAAAGTGAGAGGAGGAGAAACAGAAGATGCATGTGCGGCAGAGAGAGAAAAGAAAAAATTCTGTAACTAAATCTGTTTCTCCGAACAAATAATGCAAATGAGGGAGAATGGAAACAGAGAGAAAGAAGAAAAGAGTCGTTTGTTGTCTGTGTGAAGTTCAGCTGAGGCTAATACAAGGTCTGCAGCCATGTTTACAGTTTCTTTTACGTGCCATTCACTGAGGGATACTGTGCAACCTGACGTGTGTGTTTTGTATCAGGACAAAGATCCACACTCCCAGAATCCCCTATGACCCATAGCTAAACTTTAATCCGACTGTGTGAGTGTGTTTTACCACCAAATATAAACTGAAATAACAAGGAGCCCCAAGGTAACAGTTGTATTATTGCTTTATATTGAATCTTGTAATACTGCACTGAATATGAGTCCTGAGATCAAATCCACTTTTCAGACCTTTTTTTTTTTTGTCTAAGTTTATATTCTTCTTACATGGAGCATAAATAAAGACCAAAGATTGGGGTCAATAGTGGTGTTAAAATCAAGCCATACACATACAGGTACACCTAAAAAATTAAAAACATCATGAAAATTGAATTTGTTGTTCGTAATTTATTTCAAAAAGTTTAACTTTTACATATTTTAGATTCATTACACGTGATATTTTGTTGATTACGGCTTACAGCTCCTAAAAAATTTAAAATCCGGTCACCCATCTCTAAATATTCAAATATTTCCCATGCAAGATGAATCAAAAAAGATTACATTTACAATTCAGAAATGTCCAACTTCTGACAAGTTTGTCCATGCAGTAAATATTTGCTCCTTTAGCACAAATTACTACATCAATGTGCCGTCGCATCTGGAAAAAAGGCACTGAGCAATTGTCCAGTTCTTTTTCTCCTCAGCCCGGCTAAGACACCTCTGATGTCTCTGGTTCAGGAGCGGCTCGATACTATCGGAATGCGACAGTCGTCGTCCATTTGCTGAAGACGTGTGCGTGGTGGCTCTTGATGCACCGACTCCAGCCTCGGTCCAGTCAACTTTCCACGAATATGCTTTGAAACGGTGCTCCTCGAACAGCGATGACCTTATGTGACTTGTCCTCCGTGTGGACAACTGTTCACTCAACACTGTATTTATACGATATAAATGGTACTGAAATAGTTTGAGATACTTTTTTTTCAGGCTCTCTCATTAGGTGTGTTAGAGATGGACTTGGTTGGACGGGGGCTGACTTATTACGACAACATAATCTGATCTAACTATCTGGAGGAGGCTGGAGGATAAAATAAAGAGCCATCGGACACTTTCTACTTCCTCTAGTGCATCATTGAGCCCACAAAAATGGCTGATCTCAAGTTTTTTCACATCTCAATTGAGTCAAAGTCAAAGTACAGTTTCACAAAAAGATACAGGGTGAACGGTTAAGTTACACGTGTAATAACTGTCAAGATGCACTGTAAAAAAAAACCCCCACACATTTCTCTAATCTATACCAAAGATATAGAAATATATATAAGTATATACACATACACGTACTTTCATACATGTACTTGATGCCTTTTTTTCAACATGAAAATGTTGCTTGTATAGTTTGTTTACCTTCTCAATAACTTCCAGTGCGTTTAGTCTAATCTAAGTTTCAATAAAATAAAATCTGCAGGATAAAAATACATTCTACGAGAGCATCAACTATTTATTAACAACTAAACCGTTTTCACAGCTGAAAATAAAACTGATGTATAAAGTGTGTAAACAAATAACTGCCAGAAAGAGATGAAATACATCACAACCTTTTTGGAGAGAAATAAACAGCAGATAATGGATCTGGATTTCTTAGAATAAAGATATAAGACAGGCCATGCAGTGAAGCCTTCAGCCAATCAGGGCGAAGTTGTGTCGTCACAGGGGGCGGCTCCCTGGTGCTGCAGTTGGAGGAGAACAACTGCAGCCGGCCCGCTTCCGAGATGTTTTAAGATCGTGTCACATGGCAACGTTCTGCAGCGCTGGAAAAAGTCGGATAGAGATTTCTAACCAGCATGCATTGATCTGAGTCCAGCATGCATCACATTAACTGAGCGCTGCACAGAGCCACATAAAGTTAACCGCCTCTTTTGTCGGGATGGTACAGAAAAGCATGATGGGAACTCAAGCATTAGAGATATGCAGCCATCACATTCAACCACAGCATGAGTCCCTTTATGTACATTTTAAGCAATATTTTGTTACTACTGTATTTTCTGAAAGCATTATGTTGAAAAAGACGGTCTGTTTCCTGTTTTCCTGTTTTTGATTATGTCGTTGTAGTCCTAGATATTTAACTCTGGGAGTGTAACTAACACATTATAGACTTCATTAAAAAATAACAGCCACGTAATAATTCTCATTATCCTTAAGGATGCCATTGTTGATGTGTGTATACCACACAGCTGAGCGTTGTTCAGCATGCTTTCCCATGAGGCAGTGGGGTCTTTCAGGAAGCACAGCAGTACTGTTGCTGCAGAATGGGGCTGATTTCCACAGTGGCACAGAGAACTGGGTTACACTTGGCTCAGAACACCAAAGCTGGAATAGAATGCAAAAGCTGCTGGAAAACTCACAACCAAGACAGACACAACTGGAGACAATGCAAGCGGAGACGCAGATTGCGAAGTGAAAAATATACATGTTCCCGTAGAGAACAAACGGCAGCACTGACAGACAGGAGCGAATGCTGGGGCTCTCACACACAGCCTCCCAGCATGCACTGTGAGCGCGGGGAGACAGAAGCTGAGACGATATGTGCCAGAATAAAAGAGTTTGTCTGGAGGAGCAGATGCTGTCTTACATCTCACATCCCCCCACCTTTCAGGTTAAAATCAGGTTAGGGTTTTATCAGTGTGTTGACAAGTGTTCAAAGTGTGTGTGTGTGTGTGTGTGTGTGTGTGTGTGTGTGTGTGTGTGCGTTACCTTTTTCTCTTTCTCCGTCTGCGTCACTCGTCTTCTGGCTCGTCTCTCGTCTGCAGAGACAGCAAGAATGTCTAACCACTTCCTGTTTCTGTTCTGTTCCCTACACAAGTTACACAAACTAGACAAACCTGATGCATCGTATTCCCCTCAGGATTTTCACAGTAGCTTTATAGTGTCAAGTTTCTCTTTGACAAACTTCAGGTGCAGTGATGTTTTTACAAAAAGAGTTTTCCTGCCATGGAGTCTGTGATATACATGGTGAACACACACATTAACCAGCTCCACTGATTGTTGCTGTGCTTTGTAACCTCACTGAACACTTAGAGCTGGGGATCACTTCTGAGTAGAGAACAGTTTGTGGACTGATGGAAATCTGAGCTCTTTGGAGACTTTATAACCATTAGCAGCTATTAGGGTTGGGCAATATGCTAAAATATTACAATCGGCCAGCGTCAGCCCAACAACCGTTGTTTTAGATTATATATCCGCACAGTTGTGTGTGTGAGCATGTGCAATTATAGAAAAGCTCTTTGCAAAGAATATAAACTCACCTATTCCGGATTATTTTGGTTTAAATTACACAAAACCAGCAAGATTATGACCTAAGTGTCATGATTTGTCATTTTTGCAAAAGTGTAGTTCTGCAAAATGATCTGAATATGACGAATCTGCATGAGCATTTGTGAAAACATCATCCACCTGAGCACGATGTTCAGTTACTTGTATAATATATAGAATAACTTCAAGACCCTCTTCAGACCTGATCACAAGTGGGAGGCTTCAAGTTCACCTGTTCACAACTGGAATTAAAATGCATCCTGAATGTGTTTCATCTGATCACTTGTGATAAGACGTCCCCGCTCTATATGCAAATAATCACGTATGTCATTTAAATTGCAAGCGGAGTCAGGAGTGGGGGTTGAATGAATATATAAGCAGTTATTATAATAAGCACCAGTTCCTAGATAAATTGAATGAATGAATTCTCGAGGAGGCACCCTGTTATATGAACACATACTTTTCACAACCTATTGTGAATGTTGCAGTGATACACTGATTTGTTTGTTATTGGTTAAAATAAATTCTGTAACTTCAATGACGATTGGACCACATGTTAAACAAACTTAAACCTGAATGTCGGACATTCCAAAGGGTGTACTGACCTCAGTCTTGGTTTAAAATCAGCAGCAGTGGTGTTGGAGCGATGGATGCAGCCCGCCCTGCAGAAAACAAACCAGTGACGCATGATGACCAACAGGAAGCACAGGGAGAAATCATTCACTGATACCAAATATAAAACAGAAGAGTGTATCATTGCCCAGAAGCTGCGGCTTTTGAATCACCTTGTTACAGATAACATCTCCACTGCACAAGCTGACATTTGCTGTTGTCAGTAGACCACAGATTGTTAAATGAAGATTATATATAAAGATGGACAACACGTCGCTTCTTCCTCACTGTACAAACATAAAGCTAAAATATCTCAGATACACGTTTTTACATTGATGTAATCTCACTCCTCTCGCTCTGGCTTGGTCTCCTCCACCTCTCATCTTTCTCCTCAGCTCCAGTACGGTGTTATCATCTGTGACTGTCCGTCTGCTCTCTGGTGTTCGGCGGGTAGTTAAACCGAGTTAGTGAAAGCAGTGAAACACCTTTTACACAGCTTCCTCTGGCTTATTACTTGTGTCTGCCCCTCTTTGGTTATTTCCTGGAACCAAACCAAACGTGTTTGATGTGAGTTAAGTCTGTGTTTGTGATGATTAGGCAGCTTGGTGTAAAGCTCCTTTTAACACCAAACTGAGTTTTCCTTAAAACCCTGCTCAGACTCTCCTCTGGGCTCAGCAGCATGACTTTTTTTTAAAGACTGTATTTAAATCAGTGGACATGGCGACAGGTCAGGATCTGTAATGAGTTTCTTCCTGTTTTTCTAAACTTCGATTCATCTGGAATAATGCAGCTGTTCACGGAATGAGTCATGAACTCCTTCAAACTCAAACTATGAGTTTGTTTTTTTGTTCAGGACAAAATGATCCAATGATTGTTGTTCATCTTTGTATGTGAGCGAAAACAAAAAGCAGCAGCAGACGAAGCTCAACCTGAACTAATCACTTACCTGCAATTATCTTGACATCAGTCCCACACCCAACTCCACCACTTAATATAAAACCAGGGCTGGGACATAATTAAACTGTGCTTTTTATTTCAGTCATTTTAGTAAATAATATTCACTTGTTTTTATTTCTGCTCACAGCCCAACACTTCTCCCACTGTACACACAGCTGAGTCCCTCAATAACGTAGATTGGTTAACCGACTGAATCATATATTGCAACTATCCAAACCACCATTGAGTGTTTGTTTATAGATATTAGGGCTGTTTAATTTTCATTTGCTATCTGGATGAATGAATTATTGTGGGTACTGTACTTTACATTCATGCGGAGGAGGAGAACCACATTTTCAAATTCATTTACAGCAGACCCACTGATACTCCAGTAGTTGCTGCACCAACATACTTCAGCTTCCTGTAACGTCTGCCACTGACAACTTATTTGGAGTGATTTTTTTGGTCACCAAAATTGCTGAAACAAAGCTCATTCATATTCATCTTTGAAAATACGGTCCTCGATTGAACTTTGATGAGTGGGAAGAAATTGAGAAATCACTTTTGAAGGACTTATCAGAGAGCTGGTGGTGGGTGTCTTTTTCGGTGCTTGTCTTATTTCACTATACAACCAGCAGCTTGGACACATTAGACAACACATAAAAGACACTAACCTGGTGAGTTTGCTGGCCACGGGCGCCGTGTTGAGCACGAAAGCTTCGGCTGCAGAGCTGTCGCTGTTCACCCGCTGTCTCTGAGAACAACTGCAGCAGAACACAGAGGAAACACAGTCAGCGAGGTGAGTTCACAGCCTGGACTCAATGTTTCCTACATGGAGTTCAGATGTTCACTGAGGCCTTCAGCCCGCAGACAGCTCGGGGACTGTTCTGTACAGAGGATGTGATCCATGTGGCCGGTTTAAAGGTTTATTCTGCTCATTTGCAGCTTTGTATTTTTATTCTGGGATTCCACCGCAGCATGATTCACAGTTCAAAAAGGTGCTTATTCATTCCAAAGTGCCGGTCATGCTGCCCCTCGGTTTAGCTTATGACGGAAATAGGTGATATTAGCTCAGGCCTGCACCACCTCATCCCCTTGACAGTCTGGGGGTTCTAAAAGCAAACTGTGAAAACATGGCCCTGTTCAGACCTGGTATTAATATCTGTCCTGAGAGATCTGATCATAAGTGGTCAGCACTAAGTACTTGCGTTAACACCGTTTGTTAAATTTGTTTTCTGAAGTGTCCCATGTGAGCACTTGTGATCGGATCCCACTTCCCTACTCTAGATGCAAATAATCTCGAAGGTCATTATGTGACCGATGCTATGTCATTGCATACCAACCCTTATGTGGTTTAATGGATCAACGTATGGAGAAGGTAAAGACACGCTTGATTCATTATTAAAAGACGACAGCTGAGTAGACCTGTCCTTCAAATGTGGCCCAGGACGAATTTACGTTCACACACCAAACAGAATGTGGCCACAAACATCCAAGACGACCTCCGACTGGTTCTATGTAACTAAAAACTAAATCTAAGTGACCTAACTCAACTGATTAGATCCATCTGTACATGTTCAAACCTTAATCAGAAAATGAGAGTGGACAGTACGATCTTCAGATTACATTCTTACTGTCTAATATATAAAATGTTTTCTATAAATCGCTAAAAAAAAATTGTATTTTAAGTTATACATAAGAAAAGAAACAAGGAAAGGTATTCAAATCAATGTTATTCTTTTAAGACTTTCAATAGGGGAGAATTTCAATTTGCTATGGTTAATCACATATGCCGTGTATCAGATATTGCAGACGAAATGTTGACCAAAAACCTTAAAATGACCATCAGTGAGGTAGATTTGAGATAAAGAATTAAAGAGCTGAATGCTGCCATAACAAGCCTGAGTGAGATAAAGGCAGTAAGAGACAAAAGGAGAAAGAAGAGAAAGGCTTTTCTAAAGAGCTGAGCTAAGGGAAACAGAAATATATGAAATTCTCTCTGAATTGTCCGTATATGAGAAAAGCAAGAAAGGAATAAGAGCCTTTGGAGAATTCCCCAAACTGCAACACAAATAACGTAGGATGTAAATGTTACAGTCTGAGCGAGGTGCAACAGGTGTTTAAGAGCTTTAGACCCAGAACAGCTCAATACCCTGATGGTTGATGAGTCTTTAAGATTCCACTGACCACCACTCTCTAACGACCGGGGTCCATGTTTACCTGGAAATAAACCTGTTATGGTAACAACAGTATTAAATGTAACTGATATATGCTCATTTGTGTAGGGGCTCCAAACAAAACTGACCAAGGACTCCGATCTATAATCATTTAAAACGCAGACATCCAGAGACATCACCAGTTAAAACTATACAACTATAACTGCAAACTTTGCCTTAGTCAGCCCTGAGATAAGCTGAAGTCCAAACAGTCTCCAAACATTCTCAGGAAGGGCTATATATGAGAACACAAATGTCCGAGCAAGAGGCAGGAGAGCTTCCGCAGGATTCTCCCCAAGCGAGTGGATGCATAGATGATTCTTCTGACAATCACTTCGGGATGAAAAAGCAGTGCCACACATAGAGGGCACCAATGTAGAGGTCAAGAGAGCTTTGGGTGATAAGGGAGGATGCCAGTGTTGATGTGCTGTGAACTAAAACATGATCTCCCCACTAGAATGAAGAAGTTACATCTGCGGAAAGTCGACTATTTGTTATTAAGCTTAACAAACTCGAGTATATTGAAAAACACACAGGGAAGTTATTCCTCACTTGTGTAAAACCTCCCACAATTAGTCAGAGTCGCGTTTCTTTCCTGAAATAACTGATAGAAATTCTCCGTCCTGTGGAGATCCAGACTCTCGCCTGGTCAGATGTTCACCTGACGCTAAAGTGCAAACTGACAGCATGTGAGGCTAAACTCAGTGTTTTTTTAAAAAACAAAATGTTTTGTGTGTGGGTGGCGTTCAGTGTGTTTGACAGAGAGTCAGAGAGAAGCAGAAGAGAGAGAGAGGTAATTACAGTGGGAGGAATATCGTTCACCTCTGGCCCTGTGTGGGCACACTGCTACACTGTTTGAGTGTGTGTGTATGTGTGTGTGTGTACAGTAGATTGGTGTGACTCTGGAGTGCTCTGACATGTGTATCTCTCTCTCTCCATCCACTGTTTTTCTGACTCTTTCTCCCAATCCCATCTCTCCCTCACTCTGCCCCTGCCTCTCGGCCTCATCTCTCCTCCTCGTCCTCCCACTCAGTGCACTCAGCATTGCAAATCAGCCCGCCAACACACACGCACATATGCACACAGTCACACACACACATAGCCAAAGGGAAGTGTTGTTGGGATCAGAAGGTTGTGTTGTTCTGCCTGTACTCACATTGTACCTGTTTATTTATTCCCTCTTTGTATTCTGAAGACTAATCTTCCACCACAACCTTATAACCAGTTTCATTTTATTTATATTTAAGACATATGATGATTCTGAAGTGTCCGTTTCACCGCAGTGTTGTTTCCAGAGACGATGTTCAACTTGAGGTGACAGCAAAAGTAAATAACAGATCCAGGCTCTGAAACAAACACGTAGCTTGGGTTAATTAAATAAAGCTACGCACCCACGCCTGTTTACACTAATAACCACCATTAATTATTGAAATGGTGGCAAAGAGCACTGTTGCTAATGTGTGAACTCGTTACATTATGTGATCAGGAAGAGGGGGAGCCACATTATCATGTTTAACAGAACAGTTCTCTCTGGAGGTTTGATCATTGGTCATGTTTTAATGTACAGTGATCACCTATTCAAAACAATCTACAGTTGATATCATGAGCAGACGGCACCCACCCACCCACCCACGGCTGAAGCATGTAAACTCACTTCACTGTAAATTCAAAGTGATTGTTCTCATAATTGCTTCGCTTGTGCTTTTTCCTTCTCCTCCCACACACACAGTGCACGTGAACATTTTCACAGCGTCACTGTTCAGCTGGCGTGAATTAGGTTCAATCTTCTTAAGGAAGTATTGTGACGACGAACCCGGTCAATGACGAGGGTCAGTCCATTCAGAGAACGCTCCTGTGATCCGTGTAGAGACGCAAAAACTTTTTGATAAACATCATGACGGTTGAACAGATCAGCCTGAGAAGAGGAGCAGGTCCTTTAAACACATACTGCACACTTTAATGTGTTTTTTGAGCTGTAAACTAAGTTATATGATGTTTTTTATCTACGACTTGAAGGTTTTTGACACCAATATAGATATATAGAGGATATAGTACAAAAATGTATTTATATAGACTTAACTGCTCCTAGTGTTTTTCCTCTTCTTATTTGTGTTTGAGCATTTGTTCAAATCTACAGTGAACAGCCATTACAGAAATATATATTTGTATTTGTTAAGATTTCTGTCTTAAGTAGGAGTGAGACTGAGTAACATGCAGACATACAGTCAATCATCAAGCTACGCAAACATGGTTGGTTTGGGTCTTGTTATGAGACAGAATGAGAGGGGGTGAGAGGGAGAGAGAAATAGAGAGAGAGAGAACATGATCTAACAGCTGCTGCTCTAACAGGTTCCTGTAGGTGAGAATTTAATCTGTGTGAGAGTGTGTGTAAATATGGTTAAAAGGATTTAATATGGAGGCAGGGGATCGAAATGTGTTATACACACACACACACACACACACACACACACACACACACAACACACACAACACACACATTATAGTAACACTTTGTGGTTCTGGAGCAAAAAAGATGAATATTACATTAATATTAAATATTATTATGTATTTCTACATTTATTTACATACACCCACACATAAACATACGGTACACACACACAAAATGATGCAGTTCTACTTCATGCAGGCTTTCACCTCTAACAGGCTCAATAACCAAAACACTACAATTTGCATGCACAAGCTTGACCAATGAGAGTGAGCGCACCCATCCCACACTACCAGCCTTAGAGATGATGTCATAATGCAACTACACACACACAAACACACGTTGGCAGTGTACAGAATGCGTGTGTTTTACCTGGGAACAGAGGATGAAGATGAAGGAAAGGAAGAAGGAACAGAGTCAGAGTTCTTATTAGAGGGGCCTTCCTGAAATATATCACCAGAAAGACTGAAAGCTGAGTAGAGAATATTCTGTCTGCAGGTAACACTAAAACCATCACTATCACCAGAGCACAGATCTGATTGCTGTTCAACAACACACCGATATCCTGTCCACCATTGGTAAAAAACTGTTGTTGTCCATGCTAACTATGACTCATGAAGCTCCAGTTTGGGACGCAACACTAACCTGTGTCACAGTGTGGATGCATTTTCACACAAATTCGATTTTGCACACAATAAGGCAGGGACGGGGTCAGAGGAAACAAAGATTGGCTCATTAAAATGGAAAAGTAAAGGTCAAAGATTGACAGTGATGTAAAAGTCCTATTAAGTCTGATTACAATGCTGCTTCTCTTTCCTGCCTGCTGTTTCCACTCAGGCTCCGAGTCAATATGATTGGTTCATGGTGAAATGAAAATGTGTTCGACGCTATCTTTGCACTGAGCAGCAGAATAAAGACAGAATCAGAATTAACAAGCTCTGTAATCCTCATCAGCTGGTATGATGTTATCTACAGGCCTTTCCTTTTCTCTGATGAGTCTGTTTACAAAGACTTTCTGAAGGCAAATATCTGTTCCATCTGCAGTCTCAACACAACACAAGTGATGACACACACTATCAAAACCGCAATCACATGCAGCAGATCTGCTGGGTACATTTTCCACGGATGTTGCTTAATATCCACAAAAGCCTCCTGTGGACATCAAGCCTGTTGTTTCTACTGCTGATCAACAGGCGTGTCGGACACTGATTCATTAAAATCTTCCACAGACGCCTCCCTCAGGACCGTCCATCCCTGCTGGTCCTCCCACGCTGTCTCCACCACCTGAAGCCCCCACATTTAAAATATGGATGGACAGTAAACAACACTGAATGGGATTTTTCTCTTATTTTTGGAAATAAGAGCTTGGTTTTTCCAGTTGTACAGCAGGACACATTCAGATTTCGAATTGATTTCACTCAAAACTCACATTCAAATGCCTTTGTTCAAACTGCGCGTACACTTAGACATTTTGTTGCTTGGACAGATTCCCTGCGCTCCAGCTTCAGCTCTCTCACGCTCACTCTGCTTCTATGCACACTTGGAATGTTGCTCTCAGATTTCTACTTTGCAAACAGTTTGACCACCAGCCACACCATGTGTTCTGTCTGATCCTATCCCTAACCAGGTTGCAGGTGGGCCATGCTCACCAAAATACCAAAGTGGATTTAGCAGTAGACTGCGATCTGTGCTGCGCCACAGGGTTCATGAAAATAGGGCCCTCAGTGAGACTCTTCTTCTGTGATGTGCCCCCGTTTTTCAAAACGTCATCCGAATATCTCTGTAGATGTTAGACAACGGCTGAGCTATTTTCCCACCATCTACTCCGTTTGTCTTATTTTGGAAATATTTATAGATGGTAGCGTAGTCAGCAGCACTTTCCTGCAGGTATCCATAAACACATTTGCAGACTGTGTAAATATGTGATTTCCTGTTTCCTCCCTTACATTAGGATTGTGTCTCTGTAGAGAAGAGATTCTGGAAACTGAATTCTCTCTGTAAAATCACAGCTGACCTTGACTCCAGGTAGACAGTGGCTGCGAAAATGTTCTATATGATACGATAATGTTTGATAGCTATTTTAGGGTCAGGGTTCAACCAGTGGTGAGGCTGACTGTCAGTGTGGGGGCAGCTGACTCACCCACTGTTCACCAGGCTGGAGTCAGGGGTCGCTACGTCAAGACTGGCTGAGGGGGAGGTGCCTACGGTCACGGTAACGATGAGCTCAGGGTCCAGGATGAAGAGCTCTTCCTGGGAGATTTCGGTTACATAGTTAAGATGTTCCTGATAAAGGAAGACAAACAGTGTTATCAGCATTGTGCTTTGAAAGAGATTTACTGACATATTATGCATCATTAGACATTATTCCTTTTTTTGATATTTTTAAAGCATAATCAATCACAGAAACATCTGCAACTGAAGCAAACGTAACTTCTAAACTGATTTTGTGTGATTTTGTTCAATATTTTCTTGTTTTATTGGCTATATTATATAAAATACTATATTTTGTTTCAATATGAATCAAATCCTGAGTTTATACACATAATACATTTTATGTTTGTGGATGATCTAATCAAATCAAATGGTTCAATAGTCACGCTGGGACAAAAATCATTTAAAAAGATTAAAACACTATCTATCTTCCTCTTCTACACCAGAAGTAGGAGGTTTTCACAGGTTTAGAAAAACGTGCTTTTAATTAATTTCCCATTGCCAGTGGAGAGTTTCACTTTCATGTTTAACATAACAGCTGCAAACTGTCAAGTTTCCTCACTTCACTGTCTTGCAAAAGTGTTGCATTTTGCATGATATAAAGAAAATAAATTGTTGATGCATGATGTTCCAAAGCAGTAAAAAAAACAATGAGAATAACATTATATAACTTAAATGTTCATGGCTGTTCAGGAACATCCAAAAGGTCAATGTGCGTCATAACACCATGCAGAGAAAGTACAGCGTTGTGTCCAATGCCAGAATAAAGAAGATCCAGAGATGATAAAAACCTGTCTATTGCTGATAGAATCCTGATTGTATCAATTCCCATTGCAGACAAAAGCCAGATGTTAGTGGGTTTATTGGGTTTTTTGACCAGAGGAAGTGGGGCTATACACACCTCAGTCGCACTGTATGATTATGTAACTTAAAAATAGAGAGAGATGTACCTGTGCTCTGTCGATCCTGTAGAAACGATCTGCTGTCGTAGCTGAGGAGACAAACATACACACAGTTAACCACAGAACATAGGAGAAGACTTCCAGAGTTCAGCTTCCAAAATAAGAGATCTCATCTCATATCATACATTTGTTATCCTTTTTTCTGCTTGACAATCTAAAGATCCCCGCTGTGATGTAGAGCATGTCTGTCCTCTGGTACAACAAATGTGAGCCAACATGTCACGGATCATCTGCGGCTGCAACAGCTGGTGAGATAACGCCTAACTCCTTTACATGCACTCATGCTTCTCTTCACAGCAGCTCTGCCATTCTCACAAATACACATTTTGGGAGTGTGATTACTCTGAAATGTTATGATCTGTTATGAGAATACTAAATACACTGTCTGTGCTTTATGCATGCTTGTTAAGCAATACATCCAATAGAGGACAGTGCTTCTCCCTTTTTGCAAACTTTGAGCTATTGTTTCTTTTTTAGTCTCAACTTCTCTGCAAAATTCCACCAGGACTCTACGACTGTGTGTTATTTTTTTTCCTGTGTGATATTTTTAGTAAGCTGATATTAATATTCATGACTGTCACCAACAAAGAGGAGCTGATGAAACTGTGCTTTTGTTATTTTGAGGGAGAACCACAAACAACAGAAATCTGTTTAATGACACCTGAACCACCTTCGTAGTCCTGGCCATCACTGCTATTGGTCATAATAACACTGCTTCAATCTGACGTTCTGCTTTACAGAGGTTTTAAACACATCATATTTAACTAATAAATAAAACTACAATGGATCCTTTGAGTTCTGCTCAGACTTGATTTAATGTTTTGTGTGTGCCAGACAGAGACTGTGTGTATCTGTATCTGCTGGTCTGATCTAGTGGTAACCAGACTGAGAAGGTGAGGCCACAGAGAATTAATGATCTGTGTGGGTTGTCACTCTGCCCTTTCCTCATCTCAGCTACTGATTTAATGAACCTCATCACAGTCTGCAATGTAAACAATGGAGTTTTCTCTCAGAGGATGAAGGAAGCCTATATGAATACATTTTAATGACAAAAACATTTGCATGTCTTCTACTGACGTCTGCCACTCTGCAACTTATATCATCTTTCTTCTTTAGCTGCTGTAGAGAGTAAAATAGCCCCCCTCAGCCACTGCCTACATGATGCCTCACAATGTGTCTACAGGTCGGAGAAATGCTACCATTGACACTTCAGATGTGTAGTTGTTCTTATTTTCCTATTTTTTACTCCACTTGGAGGAGTGCATGCAGAGTTGGTGCCCTGTCATCGTAGTGGCCACACATTCCCACTTTGAAGCAATTATCTGGGGTATAGAGATGTAATATGAAGCACAAAAAAGAATTTAACTTCTGCTCACCAGAATATGATTCCTTCTGGATCTAAAATCTTTTTTTATTCTTGAGAAACTATAAAATCCCTTCGAAAAGAACACGACCAATGACAGCCTTACAGTTGACCCTTAAACGATTTCGTCCAAGTCTGTGTGGCTCTTTCTTCATGAAAGCATGAAAGTTTCCAAAATCTGGAATCCAAAGTGAGAACTATCGAGTGTCATTGTCGTGTACAAAAAAAGGTAAATAGGTGAAAGAAAATGAAATCGTTGAAATTATCTTTTCTGTTCTGATAGTTCGTCACACTGAAATAAAGATAATATAATTTGTTTTGCTCATTATTAGTGTTCAATGGAAATATATCATTTTGATATAATAAGCTGTGATCAGTGATTTTAGCAGGAGACCAGACAGGAAGCCCTAACTACCAGCACAGACCATTGTTTTATCTTTACCAAGTGGATTTAATTACTTTATTATTTTAGCTTGAGCAGACAGTGATCATGTGGGGACGGATCAATGCTCTATCAGGATTTAGGACAAATGGTGTCCTCTGTCATTTCAGTGTGATACAGTTGTTGCTATGGAGACTTAATTCTCTGTCAAATGGGATGGATAATGGATTTGCTCTGCTTTCAATTAATTGTTTTTACCCATTTCCTCATATTATCATAAGTTTACATGTGAGTGTATTCAGGTGTTGTTCTTGCCTGAACTAAATGCACATGGGTTCCTGTGTGTAACCATACACTGATTTATTAATAACTTCCCACTCGCTTTTCATTCCAAATGCTCTTTACCATTGTACAAGAGCTACTGAAGCGAGGGAGCCAACGTAATGAAAAAAAATCCAATCAAGGGAAAAGTGCTTTATTAAAAAATGTGATTTACTTACAGTCAAGGAAACACCACTTTGGCGATAACCTCTGCGAGGAGAGAATCTTTGGTTTACCGGCCTCCTCCTGGGAGACAGAGAGACAGAACAGTGAGATGCAAGACGGCTGATCAAGCAATGAATATCAACGACCAGACCAACAAGGCCTCTGCCCAGGGGCCTCCGATCATTTGGTTGCACATGAATGTAAAAGAGAAAGCTGGAGGCTCGCATGCTAACTGCTAATGTTGATGGTTTGATCATTTGCGCCTCCAGACCACATATCCTCCAAGAAACACAGGACCCCAACCTGCTCCTGATGGTTTGGTCAGACTCAACCGAACACTCACACTCAAATGCCCCGCTTGTGCAGATTTATTCTGCTTGTGCTCAAACTGTGAGTTTACACTCATATATTTTGTGGCTTAGACAGATTTCCTGCACTGAAGCTAATTCAGTCCTTGTCCTTTATTTATCCTTTTCAAATCAATATCATCTTCATCATGTTTTCCTCTGCTCTTGGATTTTTTTGTCTTCAGCGTTTGATTTTTCTTTTTTTGTGCAACAAGTCTGTCGAATTCAGAATGCCAGGTGAAGTGTCGAAGATGTCTTGACCTTGTTGTGGATGTGTAAGCTTTACTTCATTGACAGTCCCCTATAGGCAGTTTAACCAGGTTCAAGTACTCCTGTGCAAGGGTGGGGCAACCCTAACCCTATCCCTGAATATCTTTCCAAAAGCAGGGTTTTCATTCTTGTCTCTCTGTCTCTCTACACTTGACTGTTCCCTCTTAAGAGTTTCAGAGTATACGCTCTGCTGCATCCCTGAGTTGAATCAGGTCACTGCCTTGATTTCTTGTATTTGAGCAACTTGCTGTCCTTGCTGGGATCAAGGCCTACAGCAGAAAGATGTCAGTAACATTATACTTTTCTCCATTCATATTCTACCCTACATTAACAAATACCATCCATTTTATTTTCTGCTGTAGCTCCACACACACTTGCATAACTCAGTTGCCTAATACCATTAAATTTCAGTGTGTGTGTTTCCAAGAAGTACACACAGTGGAAACTGCTTTTAGTGGCCAGTTTATATGAATTAAAAAGCTTGGTACAGAATGGTTTGAATAAAAATGCTGTTTAAATAATTTGGTTCTAGTGATCAGGGTTTAAATTAAGTTTCTATCAGCTTTGAGCATCGTCTGTGACAGGTGTCCACACTCACTACATCCAGTTGCCTCTTTACTTCAAGTTTTTCTATCTAAGTATCATCCACACTTTTTTTTTTAATCTTGTCTCCAATTAGTGCCGAACGTTGTAGGAAGACTTTTAACAAGATCAGAAAACCGACAGCCTCCTGCTCCGCTGCCTGTTATGTGTAGACGCCTGTTTAAAATCCCGCTCTTTGTTTACAGAACACTAAATGTTCTCTGCCTGTGAAGTCCTGCCCCCGCAACACACTGTCAGACAACTCAGATCCTTCGACCAAGGACTCGTCTGTCCACAGATCAGAGGCTAAAAGAAGCCAGAGAAAGTTGTGAAATCCTCCTCCATCATTTTCACCTTCTCACTTGACTGATGTGTTCAACTTGAAACACACTTTCGCTCGCCAACTATTGACTTTACATTTCACCTCCAAACAAACCGTCTTTGCATCATATCTACCTATTCCACAAATGTTTGTGATTCTGTAAGTGGAACTCATATCTTGCAAACCACAAGCACAATTCACAGAATCACTAGCTGTTTGGCAATTTGACTTCAAAGTGAAAAATGTTTTTTTGCTGCAATACTTTATACTGTGCGGATTATACAGTTTTTATTTTGAAAAGTTGTGAACTTGGGTCTAAAGATTGTGTCGACTGCTTGACAGACGTCTGAAATAGCCTACATGCAATCATTAAAAATTACAACAGTTCAGCAAATATTCCTACTTATATATACACCCCACACATGAACAGTAATAAAGAAAATTTAGTGAAAAACATTTACTATAAAATCATCATTGCAAATTAACCAGGTAGGATGAATACAAAGTTTTTCTAACTCTGCACCACAGACTGTTTATAAAAAGCTCTGAACACAACATCCAGCACACAAACAATAAAAAGTATATTGCAGACCAGTTTAAGGAGAACCTGCTGATGACAAGGAATAATTCTGAAGTAGCCCTGAAGCATCACCACAGGCCAAACAAACACGTTTAGAATGGGCACTGCACAAGTCCTATCAAATTGATATAATCTAAGAGGCTATGTAAGTCTAACATACAACGGTGGTGGGGATATGTTGTTGAGATGTTGTAGTCATAGAAACGAAACCAACACGCTCCCCGGCGTCCTGATAATGTTTTTTCGCCTGAGAAACACCGGCTTCCACAGCGACTGAGATAACATCCTGCAAGAGGATATTCAACAAAAAACTGGGCAAATGTAAAAAGCGTCAACACAACACAACCAGGTATTTCAGTTCAGTTGTAAAAATATCTGAATGTAAAAAATCACACTCCAACAGACGTGACGAGGGAAAAGAGCCAAAGAAAGTGAAGTTATTTTCCTTTCAAAGAGCAAAGCTTTCGTGCAGGCTGTGACAGAAAGGCTGGCTGAAGTAAACACCTCTACTCTCGCTCTATGCGTTTGTCTGTATTTATCTAAATCTGCTGTCAGGCTCAGCGGCAGTCTCGAGCCGAGTAAAACGCCCGAGGCTTTTACAGCAAACCTACAAACACCGAATCAAACGCTGCGCTCGTCTGGCTGACTCTTTTCTTCTACACCTCCATTCTTCTTCTGTCTCTTCTCCATTCACTCCTGCTCGTCTCCTCACACATGAAGCTGCTGAGTTCCTCCTCAGCTTTGGTTCGTCCGGATTTGCGCTGTGCGTGGAGTCGGTTGGGTTATTTATCAAAGGGGGCATCAAGCCCGGCGGTAAAGCTGACCTGTCACTCGACACTGACCTGTGTCGGCACTGAGACTTCTTCAACTTCACTTTCGTCTGATAATGGCAAACAAATCCTCGCTGAATCCTCAAAGTCTTATTCTACGAAATAATAATAATAAACTTAACTTATATATCACTTTTCTTGATAATGTTATCGCTTTAGAGGAAATAACACCACTTAGTTAGAGAAGCTGAGCAGAGCTACTAGAACATACTGTATGAATAAATAGGATTAGTCATCGAGATAAAAGGCAATGCTAATTATTTGTAAAAGCTTTCACAAAAAGAAAAGTTTTAAGAATTGATTTATAGGAATGTGGACTTTAGCATGTCTCAGTTCAATGGGTAGGGAGTTTAATAAAGGGGGGGGACTAAAAGCAAAAGATGGGCGACCCATTGTAACGAGGGTGATAGTAACTACCAGGGCTCCATCCGCTGATCCGATTGGTCGAGAGGGAACATAACTGGTCATTGAATCAATTTAAGGGGAACATTTTTAAAATCAATTAAAATTAATTTGAAAGGCTTAAAGGGATAATTCACCCGAAAATGAAAATTCACTTGTATTTCTACTTAAATCTATAACATTAGTAAATATTTTTAGAATGAGTTTAGGCGTTCAATCTCATTAATCTCATCTGGTTTTAAAATAATCAAGATGGGGTTGGACAAAAGGGCAAATCCCAGGCTGCACAACAGCAGTTCACAAGCCACCACACTTTTTCCACTGTCGCCCACTGAATATCCTGCAATGAACAGATACAGCCATCATCAGAAATAAGCTTTTCTTCTCATGCACCAGCGAGCATCATCAGTCACCAGCGAGCACGCGAACAAATGTTACATAACTTTGGTTGCTATGCAACACAAAGTCTGACAACAACTCATGAGCCGTCTTCTTAGTATCTGTGATCTAACACATACAGTTTTTAAAAGTAGTATATTTGTGTTATAAATAACATTGGTAGAATAAGTGTGACCCATGAATAGCAAGATGAAAAGCTCTCTGGGAGATGAAGCATGTGGGAACATGACATCCACATAAAGAGAAGAGACACAGAGTTTCCTCTCATCCACGGTGTCTGCTTAAATACATGTTGAAGAGTTGCATTCACATTCACTGCGTTTACATGTACTTCTGTAATGGGATTATCTCTGCTTCTCAGCATTGTGCCGATGTGTGAATCATTGAGTAAACCACAAACATGTTTGCCTGGGAATTAAAAGCAAACAACGTTCTGCTGGATTAAGCACAATTACTCTTCACTGGTGTTGTTAATGTGGACAGAACATATCACTGATGCGAAAAACAATAACACTGACGTTTAGCAGACAAATTTCTCCAATTCACTGTGTTCTCTGTCGGAAGGTTTCACCTCTGACCTCTGCACACTATTGGAAATGTAACTACTTCCTAAAGTGATGAAGTGTACTGACATAGCCTGGAGTTCACACACCTACATTATACAACAGGAAGTTAAATTAAATTAATATTCAATACAAGCTTGTTGACTGTAGTGACACGGTTCCACAAATTCAACACAAAGACTTTTCAAGATCTTTTTAAGACCACAATGAATTCAATTTAAAACCTATGTCAGGAACCACAGAGGAAATATCAGTCTCTGAATTAATTAAACCTCCCCATAATTGAAGATAAGGTAAAGTAGCCAAGTAGAGAATAATGGATGATGATATGTCACGTTATCTCTCAAACTACAGGCAGAGACACATTGGTCTTGTTTGTAGTTTTAGTACAGTGTTTTAGTATCTTTATTACTGAGAAAGAACTACAACACAAAGAGTAATTAGAAACTATGCATGCTGCCAAAATGTTTGTCTTAAAAACTCATTATCAAGTACGACAGTACATCTTTTAACATTAATCTGTCACTCGCAATCTGTTTTGTGTGAGAACGACTTTTGTGCCTGCACACGTTACCAACATAAATAGAATTAAGTCTGAGCAAAATGCAACATGTTATGATTTTAATCCTTCATCAAAAAATATATACATATCCAGAAATTATTAAAAAAGTGTGTCATGAAAATGTGTATTCTGAAGTCCATTTTGTCACTGACTTGATTGACCTTGATTGAAATGATAGACTTCCCAGATTGAAAACAACTGGAATCATTTGCGACAGTGTAAGCACCCAGCTTAACAACATTTAAAATTTCAATGTACGATACGTACTGTTCCTTAAAGTCAGTTTCTAGAAAGCAGAGCTTTTTAAAATAACATGTGCAAACACATTTCAGGTTGTATATATCTATAGACCACCGTGCTGTAAAAGCACAGCAGCCTCATCCCCACACCACACGTCAAGGTGACAGAGCATGAGAGTACAGAGTCCCCACGGCCACTGAGAGGTCAGAACGAAAAGGAATGGACACAGGAAAAAAGAAAAGTCCTTGAGAATGACTCACGGGAGCAGTGAGCAGGTGAGCTGCTTCTCTTCCCTCTCCTACATCACTAGATGATGTTTATTCCAAAGAATCTGAACAAGGTCATCTTTGATTGTTACTGGCCAGTTATAACAAGATACTGCCAGAGATGTTTCAAAAAAGTATTAAAAGCAGCAGTTTTATTCATATTCTCCTGCTAAGCCAGTGATTGAATGTTCTTTAAAGAAAAGGGTTTTCAGTTGTGTCTCTCGGGTCCCAGGAGAGAGAGGAGTGGGTGTGAAAATGTACTGGATGACCTCAGGGTGGCTTTTCATCCACACTGCCTACACTGGACCCACACTTGCTTCAATCTTTGGTAATGTTTTTAGAAGTTATCTTACAAGTTAGTAACAACGTTTTCATCTTGTAATGATGTCATTTCATAATGATGTCATTCATATGGTGATAGCATTGGTGAGTCTAAATAAGGGGTCATCTAAAAGGTAGTCTCTCATGTAATTGATTGCTAATGTTAATCCATTATTTCAATCTCTGTCCCTTTGTGATGCCTTTCAATGACGTCTCAATTGACATCATTTGATTGGTTCTGTTGTCTCACTATTATTTGCGGTGATATCTTGGAAAATTATGTTTTTGTTGACCTTTCAAAAATTACCTGCAAAAGTTAATCATCTCAAAATGTAAGTCTGGGAGAAAATCTGTCTATGAGTTGTACAGTTATTTTGTACACACTCACGCAGACAAAGGCGTAAATAATACTCAATATTGAAGATGCTCTCTGTTCCGAGTTATATAAATAAATAAAGCCAGTGCTCTGGATACCTTCACATCCACATCCTCATTTCAATTCCCTTTCACCAACAGTTTGTAAAGAGTTATGGTTTCCAGCATCTGATCCTGCATCTGTAGCTTGTTGTGTACATTTCACCTCGATTAAGGCAATATCTGTAAAAATGTTTGGGTGAAACAAAAATGGTGCATAACCAATAAGTTCTTTGACCTGCTTTGCATTTGAATTCAGTGGCTTAAAGCTTTGATAACATGACACTGAGAGCATTATTTTTGTAGCGGTGCAACGACCAGCGTGCACAGCACTCTAATCGTTTGGTATTTTCCTGAGCTTGAAATTGGCTTTGCCTACATGGGCGCATTTATGACACAAGCACAGGGTGCAGGGGTGTAATAGGTGCAAACAGGTGGGAGGTTCATTCAAATGAAGCAGCATAAAGCTCATTTCATTTGACAGAAACTACACTGTGCTGAGTTGCCTGAATTATGTCCGTTGATATAAAATAATATTGTTATGGCTGCAGCTTCTCTTACAAATCATACCGCCTGTGATGAACATGAGGGAAATAGGGATAGTTTATGTAATAAATGGAGCTCATACTTTGCCGCAGCACAGGGACTAATTAATCCTTAAAATCTATAGTCTGTGAAATCAAATTAATATGAAATACCTTCTCCTTTGTGCAGATGACACTGACATTCTGTGTATTATTTTATTAAGTGTGGTACATTGTGAATTAAAATGAGCAAAAAAACATCCTGGTACTGCAAGACTTGATTTTATAGACAATTCAACATCAAAATAAACTAGTTGTTTGAGTTGGATTTCTAACATTCATTAATAGATTTTCTTTGTCTGTTACTGAACACAACAATGAAAAGGCTTCAAACTTCTGACGATAGCGGGACCTTGAGAAAGAAACTCGGATTAACCCTGTAATTTAACTGAGGAAAATCGAAAACTGACTCTCCCTCACTGATCAGGATAAACCACCTCCTCATTATTTCAACTCACACACAGGTAGCAATGCGGTAAACTCACCAATAAAGCTGGCGACACAAACACAAACAAAAGAATATAGATGCACACTATACAATCAATACACTTAGCAAAGGTCTCACACATGCAGACGTTCAAATACAACAGTCCATGCAATGTGCAGTAACACCAAGACACATGAGGGAAACTAATAAGTGTAATATAGTGTCACTTGAAAGAGTTTCTGTCGGTCCCCCCTCTTTCAGTCTGCTTAGTTCTAATGGGTGCAGCAAGTTTGAGTGAAGTGGAATTTGAGTCAGGGAGGGGTGGTGAGTCATTCGCCTCTCAGCCAGTCACATCACTGGTGACAGCAGAGCATGATTAAAAAGGGATCATCAAAAGCAAATGAAAGATGGTTTCTCCATGTGTAAAAATGTTTGGACGGCTTTCGGAATTGGTCTTTTAAGTTTAAAATCTTTGACGAGCATGTCATGGTTTCTGATCATGAAGTCGCCTTGTTTTATTTTGCTCCACAGTAATCTACATAAAAGTATTACTGTATATCTTGAGGTACAATTTGAGGGGGTCCTTTGGAACTTAGGTCACCAAGAGTAGAGTGAAGAGGCCCCCTGGGGGTTGAACAGGACCACCAGAGCCACCAGGGTTTGACCAGGGTCTCCAGAAACACGGTACATCAGGTTTAGATTTAGTTTTTATCCAGATAAAGTTTTGTGACAGAAGCTGTCTCTAGGACATCAACCAAGACCCGGGCAAGGTCTTCAAGTCAGATCTGACAGAGCTAAAGAAGATCAGGGCTTCCATGAACATTCAAGGCCTGGATCTATCAACATGGTAACCTAACACAGACTCTATGATCCCTGCTGATATTCAGGCTTCAAAAGGAAGATCAATCACGTTTTCGAAAGGTGGCTCAGACCCCCCCCCCAAAAAAAAGCCTAGCCAGCATCACCGGGTAAAAGAACAAGCCCTGGCTACCCTTTAGCAGATTGACTGAGGAGTTCTCGGTTGCCCACCAAAGGGGGTTGCTGCATAGAGACTATTCAGACATAAAACACTTTGGAGATCGCTTCGAGGGCAGAACAGGAAGTTAAGTTGGACTTGCTTGACAAAGTCATGGCTGCATGCTGGCTCTATCAGTGGCATCTGTTCAGAGGTCTGTGCTACGCTATTTATTTTCTTTTTTACGTGTTTAGTCCGACACATGTAGATCCATTTCTTTTGTCTTGAGTTCAGTGAGTGTGAAACTGGATCTTCGAGCCACTGTCTGGACTGAGTTTGGCTGAATATAGCCACGTCAAGACATCCGTAACATCTCTCCTTTCATTTATCTAAGGTAATGACCTTTTCAACCACGGGTCTCTATTAGGAGATGTTCCATAATGACTGTTCCAACATGATGAAAGCACCATAATGATAGAGCTGCAATGCTCATGTGATATTTAGGATCTGACACATTAGACAAAGGTCTAAAAAGGTCCATTTGTTTCTCCTCACCACTTCTCTGCAGTAACTGGTGAGCAGGACATTAATATCATGAAATACCTGAGATTTCTCACATGCTACACCAGTGACAGATATTTAAACTTGTTTTTAAGTGAAGTAACTTAAGATGTAGACTTCAAGCCCTTTGCTTCTCTCTCTGGGATTTTGGAAATATTTGGGAAAGTTTATCGTGAATGGATCTGAACTTCCCAGTTCATTTCTTGCGCGCTTCAAATCATTGTTAAAAGCACATCTCTTCTCTTTGCCCTACTTTTCGAGTCGAGAAAGTTTTTATCCCAGCAGATTTCTATTTTTTATCATTAGTATTTTTGATATATTATGTATTGCTGTTTTCTTTTTGTACCTTTTACTGTGTAAAGCAACCAAGTTTTTTTGAATGTACTTTAGAAATAAAATTGACAAATGCTGTTAGTACAAAGTACAAGCTTGCTTATTGGCCTGTTTGCAGGTTCATGTCTATATGTTACTGCTGACAACAACAAATTGATATTTTAAATTTTTTTTTACCTCCACCAAGGGGGTTATGTGATCGCTCTTAGACCTGATCATATTTTGGTGAAGGTCTGGTGGATCTTGAGTGACATGATGGTTTGTTCCCAGCATCTCTGAAGGGTTCAGTTACATCACTGTGTTACCAGATCTCAGTTTTTAACTTGCAATATGTTTTTAACTTGCAATATGATCATTACTGAGAGGAATGCTGGTCAAAACTAGAGAAACTAGACCCAAGTTGTGGATGTGGTAGCAGACTGACTGTGCAGCTGGAGCGGCTACATGAACAGTAACAAGCACATTTTAATGAGTGTTCTAGCACCGTGAAAACTTAGGATGTTTAGATTTTCTTGGGATTTGAAAAGACTAAGGGGGTGTTTTTTGTTTTTTTTACCTGATGCTTAAAACATGTTTTTTTGTGTATCTGTGTGTGTTTAGTGTGTAATGCATTAGCTGTTCTGTTTGTGTGTGGGTGTTTTTGGTGCATGTGTGTGTGGGTGTGTGCTTGGGGAATATAAAGCAGGATTTCATGCTGGTAGGACATTTAGAGCCTTCAATAACAGACGTCTTCAGCTGCCAGTCTCAAAGCTTTGTTGTCAGGTGTTACCTTTCTATCAGAATCCACCACTGGATTCAGAGACAGGAAGCTTCATTCAGGAGCTTCACAAAATGAATGTTTCTCTCCATGCTCAATGATGTTGCCCACACGTTTTGCAGAAAAACAATCTTTGGGGATACTTTGTCCACATTATTTTACGGTATTATATATTGTCTTGTTTGCTAACTACAAAAACAATATACGGACACTAAACTAACCGTTTTAAGGCCCTTTCAGATAGAAAGCAGTTTCGGCCAAGGCATTCAGCGCACAGCCCTATGCTTGCTGTGGCAAGGTTTTTTCCGTTTACACATTTTCCCTATCTACAACAAACTGTTAAAACCCACTTGACCTGCAGACTTGACTTAAAACATTGTTTAAAAATGTGTTGAGTGTGGATAAAGCCTACCTAATCTCTATAAACAGATTAATTTGTTCTCAGATGATAGCTGATTGCATCCGAGACTGTATCCCCAACAAATGAGCCAGCCAGGTCGGGTCTGTCAAACTGGCTGGGCTGAATAACCATGCATGTCAGGGACAGGGAAACACAAAGTTTAACATCACATAGCAAAAAAAACTTTATCTGAAAGGGCCTTAAGTCAAATGTTTCTGCTGTAGTGAATTGTTTTTTGTGCATATTTATTTAGCTGTAGTTTTAATGATAAAATTGTTCAAGTAGAATTGTTGGTTCGATATTGTTGAGTCAATTTTATATTTTTTATCTCCTTCAGTCTGCATGATGTGGAGAAACAAAGCTCTGCATGAATATGTGAATAGCACTGCAAAGCACTTTAAGACTAGAAGAGACCAACACTATATAAATACAGTCAATTTACCATTTAGCTAATGAGAGTGAGGTATACAGCATCTGTTAAACACTAATGCGCTGCTTTGACCCTATTGAGTTGTTTCATCTGTGACTGGTCAGATTGTTCAGTATTTAACCCGACTGCTTTCTGTTTTCTGTTATGTACATACAGTCCATTTAATATCCTATTACATTAAACTTTGACAGTGTATTTATTATTAAACTATTATACAATTTCTGAAATTAAAATATTTCTATTACACTAATAATATATACTCATACTTTTGTCTGTATACAGTCTTTACAGTTACAGCGGCACAGTGGCAATGCTATATACTGAACTTCCCGAATTATTCACAGTAACCATATGGAGACAACTACATCACTGACCACTGTTTTATTCTATCTGCTATTACGTTTAATCTGTTTATTACTTTTATGTCTACGCAACACACACACTCACACCTCTGCAGCCTTTATCTGTTTTTATATCATGTATGAGGTTGAACTGTTTTTGCACTTTGGTCTGTGAGGACATTATATCAAAGTTGACTTATATTTATACAGATATATCTTTTTTATTTCTATTGTATTTGTTTATTCTCTTTGCTTAATGATTAACTTAGTTTGAATTGTTTCCACTTTGTTACCTTGCATTTTGTATCTGGTTTTACAAAGTCTTCTTTTGGCATTTCATTATTTCAACTTTTTATCTGTTTTGTTTACCTGACTTTGGTGTTCTCTCATTTGAATTTCATGAGATGTACAATAGAGTTTCCTCCCTTTCTATTCTGGATTTATGGATGGATGTGGGTGGGTAGAGGGGTGGCGTCGTTATTATTGCTTTTATCCTGTAAAGCACTTTGTGTTGCACTGTTTGTATGAAAAGTGCAACAGGAATAGTCTGACTGATTGATGTGCTCCCTCTGATATCCACTTCGAAAAATGTCTGTTCTGTGTGTTTAACTTTATTTTCATCTCCTTGTCTGTGATTGTCGAAGCTGCAGAAAATAGTGACTGACTGTTGTGATCAATGTTGTAATCAGAAGTGTGAGTGGTAGCTGTTAGTTTCCCGTGTGCCTCTGAGCCAAACAAAAACCACACTGCGAACTCCAAACGTACAACTACCAACCTGTGGTCCCAAGCACCTACAGGGAGGATGGACAGAGCAGAAGTCCTAGAGAAGACAACACAAGTGTAGGAGGATAGAAAGTAGAATAGGCCAAATATTAAGAGAGTTAGGGTTCACACTCACATACACACACACACACACACACAACTTAATTGGTTTGGCTTCCAATTAATAAAACAAAGTTTTCCATGCTTCTTCTCTTCTTGGTGTCACTGCGTTTTTTCTTTTCTTTCAATGACACAGAACCATGACCTTTTCATCTCATTCCACTCTAACTCCCTCCCCTCTCCGTCTTACCTCCTGCAAGCGCTGGATGTGTTCTCGGCAGGTTTCTAAGTCACTGTCACCAGGAACCACGATCAGGCCCAGAGGAATGGCTGGAGAATACAGAGGAACAAGACAATTATCCAGCAGCACTTTGACTTCACACGGTCCAGCCCGGAGAGCACGGCGACTTTTTACTCTGCTTTGACAGAGACACGGGACTCCAGATGTAATTAAATAAATGATGGTTGGGGCAACCAGCAGCACAGAGGGCCAAAAAAATACTAAAAATTACCAACAACGACACGTCAACTGATATTCAATCTTGCTTCTTCAAGTGATGCAGGACACAGAAACACAGCAGTGTTATGGTTGAACATTTTCTCTTTGTGAAAGAAAGAAAGAAACAGCTGATAAGGTCAGAACCAGAGCAACTCAATGCCCAGGGGCAAATTACAAGTCAAGGTGGATTCAATGGTCTTTAAAAAGGGTGATGATGCAGCTGTGGAGCTTAGTGTACGCAACAGTGTTGATCATGTGCACGTCCTCATGTCCCTGCTGCTACAGAGACTTCACAGGACTCTGCTGCTGCTGTTGGCACAGGTTGTTTTCTCTTTTCAATGCCGGTGAATCGATCGGCTGCTTTTCACCAGCACAACAAAGACGTCTCTGCTGCCACCATCACTGCTCAGCATCACAGCCAATACAGGAACTTAACATGGTCTTCCAATTCATATAGCTGTAAAACTGCAGCTCTGGAAGAGCCAGGTTGATGTTGGCGCGGCTGTCTTTTATTTTACCAAATGAGCCTGACTAAGCTGGCTCGTCATCAATGAGCCAACGTAGGTCGCTGGAACAATGGAGGCCGCGTTCCCTGAGGAAGTGCGGGCCGGCCGTCCGCCCGACGCACCGACGCACCGACGCACCGCTGCTGGCTGAGCATCACACGGCTCATTGTGCTGGAAGAGCTGTCAAATCGAGCGAGGAGATCCTGAACCCACACACAGACGCATTCACACACCTCTCACTGATACTAAATACCTTTGTGAGGAAAACAAAGGCTCCACTAGGAGTAAACAACAGGAGCGTCATGAACAGAAAACCAGTCAGATTCTAGTGTCGCTTGTTTGCTTTTTTCTTAATTCAAAGATTTGAAACTGTGAACGGAGCAGAGCAACGTTTCCTTATTTAAACAAGGAAAAATGAATTATAAATTCAGATATTCCCAGAATGTGCAATAAAACTCTGTACATACAGTTTACCAGGAACACATGCAGGTCAGTTTAATACAACCTGTAATAAATCCTCCTTCATTCAGGTTATAATGGCCAGTCTGTCCTCATTTGTGTAATGGAACCAAAGGCAACACACACTAGTGATCACACAGTTAAACCAAATGCAAACTGAACATTATAATCTCCATGACAGAGGATTTACTTTGACAGTAAGCTGATGATTTATGGACTTAACCAAACCTGTGTATATTTAGGATGATAAAGACTGAGTATGATACAGATCAGGGTATCTTCCCTTTGACAGTGGAAACTCAATGATACTTTAACTTAGAAGAAGAAAAGCAGATTCGTCCAACTTCTTGTAGAAAACAAGTTTAATTTTGTCCCTTGTATTTCAAACTGTCAAATAAAATACATGTTTATTTGTGGTTGTTTACAAGTCAGTGGTTGACAACTAGGTCAGTTATGCGGAGAAGAAGCTTTATATCAAGTCAATTTAAAGATATCTAATAGTTCTGTATCTGTGTGTGTGACTTCTCTCTTTTTCCTTTTTATAAATGTAACACCGTATGTATATTATATTTTTCATTTTCATGTCAATTGGTATGTCATGAAGACATGTATACATTTATATTACTTTATTACTAAGACAGTCCTGCTACAGCATTTAGAATTTATATGTCTTTCATTTTATTCACTGGCCCTCTCATCAGAAATCTGACATCGGCTTCTTTTGTCCTTTAAAAATCTCTAAGTGACTGAAAATCAGAAATCCGGGTTTGTTGTAAAAAAAAAAAAAAAGAGTCCTAGTTGGTTGTTAAATTGTTAATAAACCTCTTACATGATAAGAAAATTGTACTTCTGACAGGTTTAATCCAAATCCTTGTCAATAAAGAGTTTATATAATCGCTTCATGTTCAGGACGGAGCGCAGTGAGAGATTCGGCTTTGAGACAGCAGAACAGCTTGGCCTCGGGGCAAGAGACATATTTTTACCATCTCCCCGAGTGCTGCACATCCACCAGTTGAGAGCAGTGATTGATTTGCATAATGGAGGGGCAAACTTCAAAGAGTTAGAACAAAGGATGAGCCTCAAAAAAGATAAAAATCGTTTAGAGCTGATCGGGGGAAAAAAAGCATTTTGGAATTAAAAAACAAAACATGTGATTTTAAATTATTAATGTAAATTAGGGTGAGATATGTATCCATATATATTTATTTCAACCACAGATAACGTAGGCTTAAGTCCCAGGATAGATGATGTGCAAAACAGAGAAACAAAAATAACAATGTCTACTTTACCAGTATTATAAAACATGCTGTTTAGAGTATTGTAAAAGGAAATAGTGCCACCCTGTGTCAACACTCTGAACACAACCTGACTGTGTGTCAGTGTGTGTGCTGCTGCAACACCAGCTGAGTGCAACTGTTCCTAATGAGAGACAGGGAGCTTTCATCTGCTTTATTCCTCAAACAACAGCCGGTGAGCGTGTGTGCGAGCGTGCGTGAGTGAAGAGGATGGAGGGACAGCTGAAAATGATCTCGTTGACCTTCACATCACTGCTCCACCCTCCAATCATTCCCCACTTGAAGCTGAAGATGCTGCCGTCACTCAGGCAGCTCCACGTCTGACTCGGTGGCACAAAGCTTTTCCACAAACTGACGAGCAACACGCAGCCGAGTGTGAAGCATGTGATGACACATTCGTCTTTTCACATCTAAAATCTGAGACTGAGAGCGATCCACACCACACAGCATTGTTGTGTATTTAAGCCTACTGCTTTTTGTTTTTGTTCCGAATAAATCTTTCTTGTTAAGATTTAAATATCATTAAATATCATGTTTGTGTCTACACATATCTATGTGGAAGTTATTATGCATACTTCATATTCAACAGTCATAAATAAAGATAACACAATTCTTCAAGATGGATTTTGGCTTTTCACAATAAGATACAACATTAAGACACATTCAGTGGTTCCTGTAGGATTCTCTTTAGCATGTGTCTTGCGTGTAGACTTTTTTCTTCAGGTTTTTATTCCAAGTGTGTTTAAAAAAATACAACCCATATTGATCCTTGGCAGCACTGTGTACATGGACGTGAGCGGGTGTGTGTGTCCTTACATGCTTGCCGTAGTTTGTCCTTGTCGTAGTGCAGAACCTCATAGTCGGTCATACTGATCCTGCTGACTCGGATCCTCAGCCTCTCTGGGACCGGCTGCTGACTGACACACAAACAGCAACACAACAGGGTCACCAAAATGACATATTTTTCATAGATAGATGGAGATTCAGTGTGTGTGTGTGTGTGTGTGTGTGTGTGTGTGTGCGTGTGTGTGTGTGCGTGTGTGTGTGTGCGTGTGTGTGTGAAGGGGGTTCTTACTCATTAAAGTGTGGCAGTGAGGTCCGTCGTTTGGTTTTCTGGACCATGTTGGCCTGGTTCCTGAGGCTGATGTGGATGACAGAGGGAGCAAGTCTGCATGGTTCACCGTCCACCTAAACATAATAAATACCAACCGATCAATCAATAGCATCATAATCATAATGGTCACTATCATTAATATAACAGGGTTGTCAGTGGACCCCTGCTCATAGTGTGTAACGGTCTGTGTACCTGTACTGGGAGAGGCTTAGTGGTGGTGAGCGTAACTTCTCTACACTGGTTCAACCTCTCGCCATGGCCACCAACCTGGAGAGTAGCCTACACACACACACACACACAAATGATTATTTATTACATACTACATATTTTAATTTATAAACTTCTGATGCTTTAAATCTCTGGCTCCATCTGTCTGACTGTGTCATTGTGACATTTAAGAGCACAGCATCTGTTTTTCTGAAAGATAAATCCTGTGTTATTTCAAACCACAACTCACTGCTGTTCTTTCCAAAATTTCTCAAAAACTTGTCTGGCCATCTGGAGGGAAAATTATTCCTCCCACTGCGCAGCAAGTATGACTTTTTTTTTTTCATGTTTTCCAAGTTGGGAAAGAAAATATTGCAACTTTGGCCACTTTAGGGGAGATTTTGAGAATAAAGACGTAATATTAGGGGAAAGGTTGTCAATTTACAAGAAAAAAGTCATATCACAAGAATAAAGTCGTAAATAAAAATATAGAATAAAATAAGGAAAATATATCATAATATTAAGAGAATAAAGACAAAAATTGGAACCAATGACAACCTTACAAAAGAGACGATTAAATCCAAGTCTGTGTTGTCAGAATAGACTCAGTTTCTTGCATACTCTCTGTAATATAACCACTTTTTTCTCATGATATAATGTCTTCATTTTCGAAATTAAGAATTATTTTTTAAACTTTTAAGTGGCCCTATGACAAAAAGACTTTTGAATTTTTGAATCAAGAAAGAAGATACGTCAGTTCTGACCAACATCAAATTCTTTTTAGGTTCTGACGATGCAAACAGCGATGTCATCATGTTACATGTCATCATAAAGTTGCATCACATTAAACAGTATATTAATACAACATATGTTGCCCTTATGGGCCCTTGTTACCACGGCTACCATGTCACATCGAGAGCTCCGTACCAGTGAAGTCATGGTGAATCCAATGACCTCGATGTATCCGTCGTCATGGCGCTGAGGTTCAAAGTCATGATGCTCACTGGGATTTCCCCAAGGTGTTGTGCCCGCACAGTACCTGAAGTTAACACACACACAAACACACACAAACACACACACACACACACACAAGACTCCATCATAAGTATCGCTGACTGAAATTCACACACATTCATTCCTTCCCCAGAATGAGTTTGCTTTTCACCTTTAAGAGTTGAATGGTATAAAGTAAGTAAAGCACTGACTGACCTGGGGATGTTGAGGAAGACCAGACACTGCAGCTTCAAGTCCTGAACCTTCGATGTTAAATCAGTCCCATCACACTGAAGACAGAGAGAGACAATTAGAGAGACAGACAGACAGAGAGGGAAAGAGACAAAGAGCAGAGAGAAAGTGACTCAGTGTTTCAGACCGACAGCTACGTACTTGATTGACAGCTACTCACCACCACTTTGATATGCCTAGACAGGTCTTTGGAGCTTCCCATCAAGAAATCTGAGAACGCTGTCTGTGTGAGAGACAGACAGACAGACAGGTAAGCAGGCAGGCGGACGAGCAGGGTTCTCTCAGAGGACTGCATCATTAAATAAAGCCACAGTTGGATGCGGTTATCTTCCACCGCCTCCGGGCAAAGTCACAGACACAATGTGTTCCCAAACTACAACTGTCACCACAGCAGAGTTATCGTGTAGCTCTGCATCTTTCAGCAACACACTGGTAACACTGGTCTTTAGTCGAGAGTTTAACTTTTAGAACATGTCGGTGGCACAGGTGCTACAACAATAGGACACTAACATTGGAAGTTCCTCACGCTGCTGGATTTGCTTTACAGTTTTCTCAATTGCTTTGACACAGATGTTGTGTGGAAAGAGAGAGAAACAGTTCTCAGATCTACAAATATCTGCACTTCAGACATTAGTTATCATTTTACTTCATGTATTCAGAATGATGTATAAATGCAGATCGTCTTGTCGTGGGGCTGGGGCCTCCTTGAGCCAACCAGTCTGAAATTCCATTAAGGTGTCTCCGGGTCAAATTCGTGAACCCCTTTAATTAATTGTTGGATACTGGCAGACATACAGAGGATGCCATATTTACAACATTGATCTTTAACATGAACTCACCCCAGCATAGAACATCTTATTCCTAAATCGACTGTTGAACTTTTCTGGGTTTGCCTCTGAAACAATGACAGACAAGAGTAAATCACTTGATAAATATACTTCACAATTTTAAATGAGAAATGTTACTATAATGTTTACACATCAGTAATAATGTGGACAGGGTACCTCTGGATTCATGGAACTCTAGAGTCACATGAGCATCGAATCCAAGACTGAAGTAATTGTTGAAAACATCTAGAGGAAGCTGAGAGGACACACACACACACACACACACACACACACACACACACACACACACACACACACACACACACACACACACGATATGTGTGGGTTAAAAATCCCATCTTGCCATAGTGTAAAGTGCTTGTCAAGAAAATATTGTGGTTTGCTAGTGGCACTGACACACTGACACTTCCAGGTTCATGACAAAAGTTTATTTTTCTCTCCCAGCTGTAAAAATACATTTTTCACATTAATGTGTGAGCGGAGCCAACAGGAAGCCAGAGGCGGCCTCAACCAGCTCACCTGCTAGAGGACGACAGTGCAAATGCTTTATGGGTCAAAAAATTAAGATATTTTTGGGCATAAACTCAGCGAGCAACTTTTATAGGAAAGAATGGACACTATCTATATACACACACAATTTTGAAACTAAATCCTTACACAGAAACATGTGCACGTAGAAACCTAAGATACAGATAAAGACAGTTTCAGACTCCGTGCTGTACGTGCACCGACCTTATCAGTTTGTTGTTCGTCCAGTTCCGCCGCTGCGCTGAGGTTTGGTTCCACCTGCAGATTCCACCTGTCGAGCTGGACAACAGTGCCATCCTCAACATGGGACAGGATCTTAGACAGAGGTTCGTCTGTATAGCCCTGGAAAAGACACACACACACACACACAAGGTTATTTATGACATATGAAACAGGTGAAAGTGAGGTGAACGTTGGACGGTGAAAAGAAAATCAGACTTCCAGCAGCAGGTGACTGGACTCATATATTCCTCATATAGTTAAGTTGTGTGCGGGTTGTGTTTGTCAGTTTTGTACGCACCCCTCCCCAGTTGAGGGTCCTAGCGAGGTCATTTCCTGTCCCCAGTGGTAACACGGCAACAGGAGGCTGAGGGTTTAATGCCAGCTCGTCGAGACAAGACAGGATCCAGCCCACCTGGTTTAAACATGCTCTTTTAATTCACAGTACACCTGTTTTCTCCTTTTCTCTTTTTAATTTCGTGTGTGTGTGTGTGTGTGTAAGTGTGTGTGCAAGCGTTACTCACAGTGCCATCTCCTCCACAGGCCATGATCCTCAGGTTGTGGACTTTACGATACAGCTCCAGGCTACAAGATAATTAAATGGTCTGTATTTTTTTAGCACTTGTCGAGTCTTGATGACCAATATTTTTCCCATTCACACACACATTCATTCAGTGCCTCCGTGGACCGCACTTTTTCTGTGAGGTAATTTGGGGGACACTTCAGCATTGGGAATGGGAAAGACGGGGATCAAACCGCCGACCTTCTGGTTAGGGAACGACCTGCTCTACCCACTGAGCACCTTTACAGATTGCACACAGATATACACAATCTCACATGGATATACATGAGTGCAAATCGCACACAGGGAGCTCTGCAGTGGGTCATTCTTCTATTACAATTCTAAGTTATGCAGAGTTTTAAAAGTGTGTGTGTGTGTGTGTGTGTGTGTGAGAGAGACCTACCCCTCCTTTGGTCCTCCTTGGCTCAGGTCAAACACCTGTCTTGGGTTCAGATACCACATGAAGGACTGCATGATCTTAGTTCCCTGTGAGACAGATAAACACACATGACATCAAACATGACACTGAACTAACTAAACAGTCCAATGAAGGGAGGAGATGAATGTCTAAGGCTGGATCATCACTTCAGTGGGACAGAGTCTGTCATCCTCTGACAATAAAGTTGTTCTTCATACAACTTGTGTTGCTACAGTTTTGACCTCTCGTCCTTCATGTCATTAACACATACACATGCTCTCACACTCTGTCCTGGAGAACATCCAGTCATTATGACTCGACGACTGTAACTCCCTCCTCTCAGATAGAAATCAAAAGCTGCCTCCAGCTCGTTCAGAATGCAGCATCGGCTTTAAAGATGACATATCAGCCCAATCCTCGCTTCCTTCCATAATTGACTCCCTGTCTGGTTTAGAATTGATTTTAAGATTTTACTCTTCGTCTTCGTCTGGCATCAGGACCCTTCGGCTTTGACACGACCTGCCTGAGGAAATGAGGCTTGCGTATTCTTTAAAATCACTTAAAACACACTTTACAGGCTTGGCTTTCTGTGATGTCATCTTATATATCTCTTTCTTGCTTTTATTCTTTTTATTTCCAACATGAATACCTGGTTTCCTCCACTCTTGGGGTTGACAAACACCAGCAGAGGCGTCATCAGTGTTGAGGGGATGGGTCGGATAATAAACGGCCTCCACATACGTCCTTCCTGTCAGAACAAAGGATAATCTGCTCAGAGACTCTGCGACAGAATATCAGTCTAACCTGCAACTGGTGTCCAAGCCAAACATTGAACCCTCTGTCATCTGCAGTTCTGTGCAAATTACCAGCAACACATACAGTAGAAAAACAGCTTCACGCACAACTTAAAGGTTCAGTGTGTAAGATTTAGGTGGAGCAGATCTGTTGGCAGAAATGTCATATAAAATAATCTTAGTGATGTTTTCACCATCATCATCTTTATATTTAAATACTTTATATTTACATGGGTCGTAAGGATCTGTTGTTCGGTGGCAGAGACAGAGACACAGTCATCTCATCACACAGTGCAACACTGACCTCTGCTCCTTTCTTGCTGCTTTTCCTCTTGAACGACGTTCTCTTCTTCTTCTTACTCGACTTCATAGACGACTGTTGGAGACAGTGGAGACAGAGACACTGGCTGAAACACATCCACGTCCTTTTGATCATCACACACTGAGGTCAGTAAAACATCATATGACACTGAACACCTCGCTGGAGTCTGCCTGCTGCCTTCCATGAGGTACTTAAAATTCTACTAAGTTGCAGTTGAAAGAGAAATACCTGTCTTCACATCTAAAGGACTCTAACAAGATGCAGTTTCTATTCCTCTTCTGTTTTCAGAACATAAATGAACAAGGACATTTTTCAGGACTAAACCAACAATTTCCACTGCTCTATAATAGAAACGTTATTAAGTTAGTAAAGTGTATTTGTATAGCACTTTTCAACACGAATGCAAAGAAAACAAACACACACATTCACACACACACACTAAAAATAATATAGTGTGTCTTAAACTGTTTTGAGAAATGATTCCACAGAACCATTCATGTATAAATGTGAAACAAGACAATCGCTGTTTCTGAGTCTTGTAATGACTAAACAGATTGACTGACGGCAATGTTACCTGATTGCGTCGGACCCGGATGATCCATGTGGGCGGAACAATGAGGGCAGCGTGAGCTCCGATTGGACAATCCTCCTCAATTTGTTGCAGCATGAAGCAGGAAACTTTGTTGTGGTACTGTAGGGAAACACAAAATACAAAAAGATGTATTTATTAATGGAAATTCCATCATTTGGGTTATGAAAATGATGGTTGAGCTTAAGTTAAGTGCCAGGGTTTTATCTCAGGGAATAACTCATACTCACAGCCTGTTTACACCAGGAGCAGCTGATGGCAACGATCTCTTTACTGTGAAAAGCAAACTTTTGCTGGAAGCCCTGCCAATAAAAACAAGAAGAGAAGTTCTGCTGCTCTGCTAATGACAAACCTTTGGGAATCGACGAGTAGATCAATAATCAAAGCGAGACAGGTGTAATATGTTGCCAGACTCTTAGCAAAGATCCAGAAAGAACTTCAGTCTTTTATTGGAAAAAAAAATTACATTTAGTGGACATTTCGTGGACTGTCACAGTTGCTGCGTAATATTAAATTGAAGCCACTGCTGCACATTTAAATACGGGGCCCACGCCGTAATGTTTTTACCAAAGCAAGATAAGCAACAGTTGATGCTCAAAACACGAATCCTCTCAGAATGACCACCTACCTTCCCACATTGTTTACATTTGCCTTCTTGCCGTCTCCGATGCACCCAGTGATGACGCACCACAATGGGCTGAACACAGAAATGACAAATACAAAAGCTAATTTAGGATAAGACAACAAAAACAATGTAAAAAAAGAGAAATGTTCTGATGCCAGACAACAAGAAAGTCAAGAACTCACCTCTCGAATGTTCCTAGAGCCTGATTCTCTGAAAGATGGTTTACACCTGAAATTTATCTGAAGAGGAAGAGCAGAGCGAGGCCGGCAGGTGTGAGAACATGGATGATAACTGGGCTTGTGAATCTGCTGAAAGGACCACAGTAGAAACTGAAAAAACTGAAATCTGCTATCCCACGGATGCACCAGTATGATTGCAATGATTTCAAGTGATCTTTGTCAGGTATGACGTGTTTGAGGAGGAAGAGGTCAAAGAGAAAACGACGTGTGGCTCTGTGGCAAAGAGGCAGGCTCCATGATCCCCAGTAATAAAGAGTGCACGGAAAAGAAGAACCAGAGGAGGTGTTTCTCATATCCAACAAAGTTTTTATACAGCCCTTTTCCAGGTTTATCTGTCAGTCAAAACATTTTACAGTCAGTTACATTCATCTGATCACACACTGCTGCTAAAAGGGCACTTTTTTCCCATCACACCATTTGTACACTGTCGGCTCAGCCGTCAGGGGAAATTTGGGGTTCTGGAGGAGATGGGATCGAACGTCTGGTAAGTTGACAACCCTCTCTACCTCCTTATCCACAGCTGCCCATTGATCATTCACACGATTAATGTGATCACGAGGGATACAGCTCACAGCACCAGAGACTTCACCGAAATGATCTGAAATGTGTCAGACTTGAATATACTTGATATATATTGAATAATATTTCCACACAGTAATTACAAACAGGGAGTTTTAGCCTGTAATGCTTCCCATGAAAAACCAATCAACACTGCACAGAGGGAAGTGTTTTATTGCTCTGTTTAATACTAATTGTAAAGAGGATGTAACCATGGTGATCAAATGGGTTTACACAGGCTGCTGCCTCTCTCCTTTCAAATTAAAAATATCATCTGTGTACAGTGGTTCCATTAAGTTTTCCAACTGCTTCACTTTTATGTGATGTTAGTTGTTTGTCCATCAATCGGATCGCCATGACAAAGTGAAAACATGTTTTTAGAAACGTGAATCTCTCATTGCCAAACATATTCTTAATAATAAGTAAGCAAGGCGAGTGGTGTAACAGTTGCTGATTATTTATTTCAAAAAATACCCAAGTGTCTTTAACAATTACTACATGAAAAGTAAGTAGTCATTAAAGAAAGTTACTTTTGACTTATTTAATTTAATGAGAAAACGCTCTGGTTACTTGTGACACCAAAGAGTCAGGTGATGATTGCATTTGTCTGCTTTAATCATTACATTTCAGTAGTTGTAACTATATATATATACCTAATCTAAAAAGGTTAATTAATTATTAGTTAGTTAATTATTAACTATTAGTTATTCCCAAAAGCAATGACGTTACAGTGACGACTTTATCCCTACACTGGTCACAGGGACGGTGTGGTGGTGGAAAAGGAAGACAAGAGGTCGAAGGTCATGAACCAGGAGTCAGAGGATGTGTAATTAATCAATTACCAATATGGCTGCACTCCAGTTAAATGAGAGGGTTTCAAGGTTTGATATTATATCTGCTATGATACGCCTGTTTTAAGTCTCTAGTCTCTCTGGGGGGACAAACCATAAACCTCCTCATCACTGATGTGCAAGTGCCACAAAGACTAACACTTCTGGTCTGAACCCACGCAGCAGCTTCACAAATGTCACGCAACTTGATTTAAAGTCAAGGTCACTGGAAACATAGATTAGCCTCCTTGGTGATGTTAAAATAAATTCTTTGTGCAATTTTTGTGAAATACTTTGCAAGTGTTGCTCTCTCCATCTCCCAGCATGTAGAGACACAGGTACAGGCAGCATGATTCCAACCAGCACTGTCGTTAAAAGTGACACAACTGCGAACATCTCGTGTGTTTAAATTCAACCTTCGTCATTATGATGCGTCACCATCTCAAGAGTCAACTGTCTCCTATTCTATTCAAATGTCCAATTTCTCTGTGTAAACCTTAAAAATCATCCAAACCACATGTCCATAGCATGTACACGTCTTTCTGCTAACTATCCCACAATGCAACGTGTCACATTATAAGGGTACAACAATTACAGCCATCAAACTCTGTAGCTGTCAATGATGACACAAAATAATGATGAATTGGTTAAAGTTTCCAACCTGATGAAGACTTTGAATCGCCGCATATACGTTCTCTGTGTTTTTCATCGACATGACCAGTCCTGTTGCCTCCACCATGATTTCATTAAATATCATAAAGCTCCCAGAGATCTCCTCCACCCTTATGGAGCACTGGAGGCAGCGTCGGATGCAGCAGAAGTTGGGAAAAGCTAAAGTTTTCAAGCATCAGCACAGATGGTTTCCTGTGTCCTTCCCTTCAGCATTGCAAGGGACAGCACGTTAACATGAGACCCAGCTATGTTGTGTGTTCTGAGTGGGAAACCCTGATCGATTGTTGTTATGATGATCACACCAGCACCAAGCATGGGGCAAAGACCCAGCCATCTTTAAACCAATATGTTTGTGTGAGTGCTGCATTAAACCAACAGAGAGAATAATTGAACCGCTTTGATCAACAAGAAAATTAGATGTAGAAACAAAGATTAGACTTAAAAATCTAAAAATCAAGAAAAAAGTTGTTCAGAGGGTGTGTCCAACCTTGATAAAATTCCAATTCAATTCACTCATTTTAAAAGTGGATTAGATTCTTTACAGAATAATTATTATCTGTGTTGAAGACATTTTATCAACCACTTATAAATATTCTTTGCTGTGTTATTGCACCAAATATATTCCGGCCTGGAGGAAACACTATCATAATTTTTCATCATGAATGGATTGAAGTGATTTGCAGACACCCCCCTCTGCTCTGCGGATTTCTCTCAGATTCAGATTGAGGGTCACAGAGGAGAAGAGAGGAGAGAAAGCGGCGTTTTGTGCATCTCACTCTAAAGTTGGGGTCACTGAGGGGCAGGGTGGCCTCCAACAGAATGGCCTGAGAGCTGGGAAACTGCAGGTCAGACAGGAGGGACAGTTCAAGATAACCTGCGGTCCACTGCTTCAGAAATGAACGACATTAATTTAATGTGATGAGAAATAAATAAAGAACAGTTATTAGATGAAAAGCAACCATCCCTGGGCCCATTTTTAGATTTCCTTCACGACTGAGGGTTTAGAGTAATCCTCCTTTCCACTTCTCTCTGAACTTGAACTCATCCTTGAGAAGGGAAAATGTAATCCTCCTTTATTCTTGCCTCAATCACCTTTTGTCCCACATGAATAAAGCTTTAAACATCCTTCTTCTATTCCCCTTATCCACCGTTATCTGTCTGTCTGTCATTGCTGATGTCTTACACCTTTTTCTTATCTCCATTAAGTACGTTTACACGGTGAACATCTTGATTCCCTACAGTGAAAACATAGAGAGTGATATTACCTTCTCCAGTTGTTCTATGCAGATGGTGTGGGCGACTATCTTACAGGCGGCGCACTTCTTTCGACTGTAAGACTTTTGCTGGAAAGAGAATTAAAAAAGAGAGAGAGAGGGAACATGAGAATTTTTACGTAAGAAAACAGAAAACCACAGGGACAAGAACTAAGAACATAATCGTTTTATGAGTTTAATTAGTTTTATGATCTGATGATTTTTAAAATGAAAGCAATCGCAGTCGTACAATCTCTCACCACTTGGGGTCAGTATTGTACTGTAAAAGAAGGATGTTGAAAGCACCACAGAGAGAATTGATATGACATAATGGTTTTTGGAGGTCATTTTTGTAAATTATTAAATCTATCTTTTTATTAGGTCTTGACTTTGTCTGGTCCTCTCAAGGAAAAGGTTGTGAGGGTTGTCTTGGCTTGATGGCTTCAGGCCATTGTCGGGACAAAAGCTGATCTGTCACCACATTCTCACGTCATGTTCTCTCTTTGTGTTTGACTGCATTCAACCCCTCCTAAGTTCTGACCAGTCTCCCTGTCCCTGCTGCTAAAAACCCCCCCAATGGCATGATTGTGCGCCCTTCATGCTCCACAACGGGGTTGGTCTCAGCCAGACCTATTTGTTGGAGTTATATTTGTGTCCTTTTTCCTCATGAGACGTTTAAATACTGTTGGCTTCAAACATTCTCTAATAAAAAACACCTTACCAGACCCATCCGTTCCAAATAATTATCTACCAAATGTGAAGCTGCTGCATTTATCCAGAATATCCAGTTTTCTCAGAGCCCCCTCTTGGACAAATTTATTGTTTAGAGTCCACTCTCCTGAGGGTGACAAATTATCTGTTCTTATCTTCATTATTTTAATTCCTTCAAAACTCTCAACTGCCTTTAACAGTCAACCATCGTAAGGACCACCCTTCAATGGTTTGAGTTGTAAATCCAACATGCTACTTGATACTCTGATAAACACACATTATCCTTAACACACTGGCAAATCATTGTAACTTGCCAAATACTGTGTTGTTGAAACACAAAGGGGGAGAGACAAAGGGGGAGGAGGGGAACAGGGAAAATAAGAGGGAGATACTAACCAGTGCTTTGGCAATACAATGTTGTTCTCCCACGTAACAGTAATCTCCGGACGCATTCGTCTCAAACCAGATATGATCTCCATACACAGCTGATTCCTAAAGTGACAAACACAGAGGTTTCAGGGGAGCAAAGAAAATGGAAAATCATGTCCGTCACAAAACATGAGAAGCTTCATTCCAAGACTTACAGTCCAGTCCAGAGTACTGCGGATACTTGATTCTGAGTCGGTCCTGTTCAGAGATGATGTGCTGGGTTGACAGGGCAGATGGTGCAGGCCAGACTTGGAAATGGCTTTCCTGAAAAACACAAACACATTTTATGTCCTGGAGACAGAAAAGTGTGGAGCCAGGTCTCATGAAAATCTAATCTCCTAGTATGGTGCAGTGCAGGGGAAGGCAGAGACACAAGCCTATCAGTAAACTTTGGTTTTCTTGATTTTTAGTAAACAGATTGGGGAATTTGGAACTGCTAACTTCTTTTAGTAAAATAATGAAAATGTATTTGTATGGAAACATTAGATCTGCAGTAATCTTCTACTGATTTTGATTTATGAGAGAACTTGACATGAAACGCCTCTGTATTCATCTTCTGCTCATAGATGCACTGTATAAATGTGTGTGTACTGTAAAGGGCTGTGAATGGTCATCAAGACTAGTAAAGAGCTATATAAATGTATATATTGATAGCATGGGCCAGTTGAACCCACAGATTCCTGTAACCACACAGCTGTAGATTTGTAGGTCTATGTACTTTTGCTCTAAACATTTACAAGAGCAAGTATTGTCTTTTAATTTGCGCTGGAGATATTTTCAGAAACTGGAATGTGGCAGACTGTATTTCATTCCTTTTGTCAAAAGAAACACAAGAGAACATCTTTGAGTCAAACCCTTTCACGTCAGATTTCTAATGTTCTAATCGTTACCATTCCGATGCTTCAGTCTGAAAGAGATTTACTTTTTACACAACAGCATATTTTCCAACTTTCTAAAACTGGATTATAACAAAACGATGACAGATGTGATCGTGTTTCACTCAAAGCATCTTCTCTTAGGTAATTGACCCAGACACAGACCTTGTGAAAAGGCAAGTGACAAATGTGCAAGTGACAATAAGCAATGACACCAAACCCCCCAAGGAAGTAATGAAGTAGAATATAATTGTGTGCCATTACAGAGAGACATTTCCCCTGAATGATTAAAATTATAACAATGATTTATTGTGCCATTTTAGAAGCTGTGTTGCAAGGGGGGTTGGTAACATTGTTCATTGAGATACCTTTAGGGATTATAATTGTTTTTAAATGAACCCTACCCAATAAAGATATTTTCAGTTTACTCCAGTTATGTAAAGGGGACTCAGTGATCTGGAGATTAGACTGTCGGCAATTTCCTAATGTTGTGTACATGTTTAATACCCAGGTGAACCATACCTATGACGGACCGTTTTAACAGCAGCCTGTTTCCAAGAGGAACCTCTGATTAGTGCTTTTTGTTGTGAAACAAGATATATGGGACAGTTTTAAAATAAAAAAACCATTGTCAAGGGGATGGTTTGCAGGTTGTGTGGAGACCAACTATATATTACCCACATATAAAAGCAATTCATGCTCCTGGTAGTCCCTTTGTTGAATATCACAAGACCACGAACCTCCAGGGCATTCTCTAAATAAGAGCGGAGAGCAGGCATTGCTGTTATGTGCCTGTGCTGTATAATTACACACCGGGTCTGTAAATAATTATGAAAATAACTGTGGTCGAAGAACTTCTCTCTGTCTGGTAAGAAAGTCATGGTAAGACCATCATCCGGAAACCCTGAAAGGCAAATATAAATGGGCAAATGGTTGTATTTTTTCATTTATGAAAAAAGGTGAAAAACTGTTTGCATTCACCTGCTTGCACAAAAATGTAAAACTGTCACATGGTGCTGCTTTTTTAATATGAAATATAATAATACCGGGATGGAGACCATTCTTCCCATAATGCCCATCACCTCCACTAGTATGCACAGCACATTACTGAATTCTTTGAAGAGATATGATGGATGATCAGCAGCAACAGGAGCCACATCTAATACCTTTTATAGCATTATTGACCCTCATTCTGTTTCAAGCAGAATCAGTAGGGGAAATAATGAACACTTCAACTGTTGAAGGGATTTGCTCATACTTGTGTGTAAAAACTTCCTCTTATGGTGATTTACAGTTCCTAATAGAAGTTCCAAAATTTGCCCTTTTCCTGAATATATTTCAGTATGAATTGCCAACCTGCTAAGACATAGTGATTCCATCTGATTTGGTTTTTGTTCTATTGTCACAAGGGGATGCACAGCATTACGGTCAAATATTCTATTTTGAAGTTTTAACATGTCATCAGCTGACAAGCATGGATGTGACAGATCTGCTTTTGATTATAAGATAACTTGACATTTCTGCCTGTTGGCGTCAATACGGGGAAAGTCAGGGGGTCACCACTAACAGAATATGGGCAATGTATACCCGCAAGAAATTCCACTGAAATTTGGGTTTTAGTTTTCAGGATAATTTACAGAAATACAGAGTCCACCTCGAGGTCATTTAAATATCCAATACAGCAAAACGACCAGATACTTCCCTGACTGGCAAGATCAAATCAAAGAAATACTTTTTTATTGAAATGGAGATATCAGTTTGACAAACAAATGCCTCTCAGCACCAATGTGTACAAGGAGAATCTGATCCCAAATCAAGATAAAGACAGTCGTCAATATACTGTGTCCTTATTCAGGGGATGTGTCCTTTGCAGGCTGCGTTTGAAGACTGGTTGCATCACTGTGGCGCAACTAGGCTATCCCATTTTGAAGCCTCCTTCAATATGTAACATTCACTGCGTATTGGCGATGAAGCTAAGGAGCTAGCTAAGAAGTAAGTACTGCTCAAAGTTACTTACAATGCAATGATAAGACCAAGACAAGATGGTGCCATAAATAAGAAATCCCTAGGACCAGACCACACTGTATCATTTCTACTAGACTACTTGGTCTATGCAGGCTACATCCTCGTAGACTGACAAGACCATGAATTAGGACAATAATTTTAAATCAGAAGGTGTCAAATTACACAGTGTATATGTACATGCGTGTGTATTACATACGACAGGAAGTTCTCCCATGTATCCAGATAAGGATCGTAGTATATGGTTCCCTTGTGTCCCCCAATAGGTGAAGAACAGCTTTTATGCAGCGTAGACCCAGAGGAGGTCACATCTGTCTCAGCAGCCCCAGGATCAGAGCTCAGGCCTGCTGAGGCCAGCTGACCCAGACTGGGGCTGGTCGTGGAGGTCTGGATTGGTTTATTTGAAGTCTGGTAAGGTTGACTAGAACTCCGTCGATTATATCGACCATAAACTCCATAACCAGTTTCACTGTTGTGAAACACAGAGTCTGCTGGGAGGAGGTGGGAGGAGTTTCGTCTGAGACAGCGAGGAGGGCGGAGCAAGGGGCGGTGTTTAATGTTTTTTATAGTGACACCTTGGGTTAGATGCATTTGAGTTCCTGTTGCATTTGAATTCCTGTTGTCCACTTCTTCATCGCTCTGTTCTTCTCCATCTGACTCAGAGAAGGAGCACAGGCAAATATCCAGCTCCTCCTCTTCCTCTTCCTTCTGTTTTACTCCTCTTCCCATCTGGACCACACTTGCAAGTAACATAGAGGATCCAAGTAAATGAGGTTCAATGGATTTGACTTTAGATGGACGTCGATATCGCAGCGGTAACCCATGATGTACGCAGGAGGCGCTTCCAGAGGCTCGGTGAGCATGGTGAGGTTTATGATGAATTGCTCTTCTTCCTCTCTTTATAGCTGCATCTCCTCTCTCTGCTTCTTTTCCAGAATCTCCAAATGTTTCACTGCTGTTTGTCAATCCCAGCTCTATAACTGATCGCCGCCTCTGCCCACTGGCCACCAGTAAGCCAACACTGGGGCGCCTGCGCTGGTCAGCACAAACTGGAGGTAAACCAACAGAGGAACGTCTGGACTGTGCTAATGCTACAGAGGGCAGACCAACACTAGAGCGCCTCCTGGCTTTACTGGTCTGAACAGCAGGACCAGGCTGACGTACTGCGGGGCGCTCTGGTCTTTTTCGGCGATAACCAAAACGCCGTTGGAAGAAGAAATCCATCATGACTTGCTGCAATGTGGACGTTATTAAAAATGTGCCAATCTCCTGTCCAAATTAAAGGTTAACAGTCACATGTAATTTCAGATGATGTTTATGTAACCATGTGACAGCAGATGGTATCCATGACAACTGGGTTTTGTCCATGCAAGCCAGTATCAGACGATGGTCCAGCATCTGCTGTTCACCTGCTAGTCCACCTCCTTGTCTCCAGTCATCCTGTAGAAATGCTGAAGGGGCAAGTAGGCTGAGTTGTAAATTAAATCGATGTTGTTCCATAATGATGACATCAACAAAGAACTGTTAGTACATAGCTTACTCATACAATAAATACTTCCTTCACATGTATAACAAATGAATTACTACTAACAATTCCATAAATAAAATCATTTTTTATCTAGAATCAATGGATCACTGATGCAGTGCTGCTTTCTTCATAGTCACTCAAGCCATTGAAACGTCACTGGTTCCCTCATTCACAGTTTGATAGATTGGTTCTGTGGTTCCTCCTACAGAGAACAAAAGATACAGATAAACTATATACTTTCAAACTTCTATTGAGGGAGGTTGGGATCCCACTGATGTGTGAAGTAATCACTCGATGTGTAATTCTGAAACAAGTGTTCAATGATCGCAAAGATTTTTTTCCCATGATGATGAACGACTCATAAACTGATATAGTTTCTATAGATCTGTGATCTTGGCTCTTTGTGCTGAATCTCAACCAACAGACACAGTACTGAGTTCATAGGTCTCTATTAGTTTCTGTTGGACTAGACTCAACCAGTCATGCCCTCATTTCTTTTATTTTTCCAGGATTCAAATGATAAAAAGGAAATTTCCTCTCTAGGTAAATCTTTCGCTCTGAGCCCTGAGGTATCTGTTGAACCAGATTTTGCTGAGTCTAGTATCATGTTATGCTTTCACTTGCAAACACTTGAGCTGAAGGTAAATTGAGAAAGCATTCTATCAGGAAAAAAACTCAAAAAGATTTGAACTCTGTAGTGTCAAGTTACACCAAGGCCAAGGATATAACTGCAGAGAACGGGTACATCACTCTATTCAAAGATTTTGACAAAAGATATGGTTTTCATCTTCTCTTCATTCAGCAATAACAGCTGAGTGATGTAAAAATAATTACAAAGAGCATATACAAAAACGTATCATTATGACTTTATGAAGGACAATTGTATGACGCTAAATTTAGTCAGTTTAGTGGACATAATAAACTTCAAACTGAGTGTATCTCTGCTCAGGATATAATGCATTTAAATGACACTGAAACTGCACTATTCACATGTAGTGACAGTGACACAGATTACTTGTATAACTGTGGAAGCTCTATCTGTCAGCAAGGTGTTAAATAACTGCTTGATTTCCTGCTTCAGACACAGTTTCACACAGTGTACAATAAACGTGACACTCAGGATACGCTATAGATAAAATGGACAGCAGTGAGTTACAGGGGGAGTTACAGAATCTGCAACCTGCAGAAAACGCATGAGGATGAATCATTTTTTAACTCATGTTTCGCTTTTATATGTGAAGAACAAAAGAGCTCTGCGGTTGCCTTGAATGAGCGGAAAATGAACAAAAAGATCTTTTCAGTATGTGTTCCTCTGTGTGCCACTGAATTTACAGGAAACACAATGCCTGAGTCAGAGCCACACAATATAGACAGCTGCGGACCACAACACCACAGACCAGCCCGAGTTAGTCCAACAGAATGGGACCGAAAGCTTGACATGTGGTGTAATCAGTCATTTTACTGAGAGTATATATGTAAAACAGAATTTTATGTAACACAAGACATGAGATGAGAGCCTGGAACTCCTTCACTTAAACCACCACACAATCTGACAGGAAGTCCCATCAGCACACTGAAACCTCCACTGCTCACTTAATCTCACCCCCACTGACATTCAACTGTGAAGCATTCTGTTTCCTAATGCTCTGATGGAAAGGTCAGGGGTCATCGCAGCGATGTGATGACTGGTCGTCATAAAGCCACACACTGCAGCTATCTGCAACCATAGTCTGTGGGGTGATAAGAACATTTTCCAGCTCACGTCTGGAACTCAGGTCACTTCGCACTAAGCGCTTCTGAATTTTCCCTCTCACTTCACTAAAGGCAAACTTACTCAACAGTAACCTGCAACACACTTGAACAAATCGGATGTTGAGAGACCACATGGCTAAATATCAATCATCCCTTTCAAAATATTTGGCATAATTCTTTATAGTCGGTTATAAGACACAAGAGAGGCTGCAGTTTCTGAATGTGGAAAGCATATCTCATGAATCGTTCATCTAATCAGCTTCACACTTAGCAGGGGTGTGTTTTTATCTACATCCTTGAATACGCTGTGGTTGGAAACTATTTGGTCATTTTGATGATTTGTTGTTTTTTAGATTCACCATATCGAACTGACACCGACGCTGCGGTTCTCCTTATTGGCACCAAACCCAGCATAACAAAATCAGACAGTTTTTCCATCACCATTGATAATTTCTTAGTTTCCTCAGGTTAAGAGTCTGAGTGTCATTCTTGACAGCCAGTCTTTTCAAGCACACATCAGTAATATTACTCAGTCTGCATATTTACTTCCATATACGTAACATTAATCGCCTTCACCACACCCAACAGGGCCTATAAATTAATTGTAGTATTATTATTATTTATCATTCACAGGAATCTTGGTGCTGATCTCTGTCATTACAGCCGACATGTAATGTATGAAAGAACACAGCTAATCATTGAAAGTAATACACAGTAATACATCAAATTATGTTTTTCATTTTATCAAAAGTGATGACAAAATCTCTTTTCTAACTTCACTCTGACTCCAGTATTGATTGTATATTTTTTAAAAACATCACACAACGTCCAGCACGCAAACAATAAAGTTGACAGTGGACTGTAGAACTGTTTGAGGACTCACTAATGACAAGGAATCATTCTGAAGTAGCTCCGGAACATTAACACAGAAAAAACAGCCAGGCAACAGGCAGATATAGAACGAGCACTGTTCTAGTTAATTAAATGTGTTTAAATGTTGACCGGCTGGGAACCACAGCTTCATGGCTCATACTGTTATATATCTATTATATATACATCTATTACAGGGAATAAAGTGGTATTTATTTATCATTAACTACAAACACAAAGAGTTGCACACCCCTCTCACGCATAACATAACATCTGTCAGAGCACTCGCACTGATCAGGGATCAGATATGCAGCATGCCTTCCTTATGTGCATACGTGTAAAGTCGCTGGAGTCACTTACTTCCTGTCACTATGATGTGACAGGAAGTACAGCGAGTGACTTTTCCCACAGACCACTTATTGACCTGGGAGTAAACAGAACACATGTGTCTTCGTTGGACAGATGCATGAACATCTGTCTTCCAAACATCCTTTTTTATAACCGTCATTCGCTCTATCGTTCATAAAGTTTTTACCGTCCATGCAGAAAGTAGGACCTGATGGCTTCAGTTGTGCACTCAAGTGGCAACAATGTAGATCTATGTTGTCTTTCACCTTTTAGTCTGTGCACCCGTCACTTAGAACGTTGCGTATGAGAGCCACATTCGTGCGTGTGAATGTGCGCCATAGATTTAATGAACTCAGGGGGAAACACTGAGACCTGATGATGTATAAGCCAATATTAGCTCTTCGGTGCATTACATCAGCCAATATGTCATCTGATAAGTAACAAGGAAAATAAATTACAGTTACTTATATTTAACATTTCAAAATGTTCCACTCACAACATAAGAAACTATTTTTGAGTGTTTGCACACACCCAAATATCAATGTCAGCCTCAGAAATCTGTTGTTATGCTACAGTCTGTTCACATGTCCTTCTTTGCAGTGTAAATAATGAAAGTTTAAAACCTTTTCTCTGATTCCCTCCTCCCTGCCCCTCCTCTGAGTGTGTCACTGTTATGCAACAGCTTCCACAATGATAATCCCCTACCATAATGGGGGAGAGTGAGGGAGACATGAGATGAGAGGACTCTGTAATAAAACACTATCCACCTGAGTGTGTTTACACGTCAACACTGCGAGCGTTCTCTAGCGACAGAGACACACAGGGCCTATTTCAAACTGCTCAAGGAGGCAGGCACTTCCACAAATAGAGATGTTGTATTAAAGAGGGCAGGACTCCTTTTATGGGGGATGAAGCAAACAGAGGTGCTTCTCAGCGTATGCAAGTAAACTCACTTCACTGAAAGCCTGACATCCTGTCTCCACTAACTTGCTGTTTTCTGACCTGCACTGAAGTCCGCACATGCTCATTTTTTGGAGGTTTTCCTGTCAGCCCTCAAGTAAAATGTCCAATTGAGCCCATGTGAGAATACAGCAGGAAAGTGTTGGAAAATGAACAGCGAGAGAGTGGGCAACAGATGCAACCCTGGAGAATTACAAATATCTGTGGATGAAAAAGATGAAGCTTTTTTTTGCGAGCAGGGCCAACACCGATGTGCTGTTCACAAAAACACTACGTTTTCTGCAGCGGAATTCCCAGATCGTGTCCTGCAATGCTCAACCCAGGTGTCACCTCTCATCTCATCTGAATCAATCTCCTCCTGCATTGTTCATATGTGAAAGGTAAACGTCCCGACCCAATGTTCCATACATATTCCAAAACAGCAAATGATATGGACACTTTGTGGGAAAGTACTTCACACAGTGCAGGCCCAGTTTCAATCTTCAATAACAACAGTGTAGAACGTCAGCTTGAAGATTCAGTTCACTTCCAATCGCTTTTTTCAAAACTGCAGTCATGAAGGTGACAAATACACCTGTAATGCTCACCGTGATGTAAATGTATGATATCATACACTGTAGATTTACAAGTTATGATGTTTACAGCTGGTGAAACAGAGCACGAAGGGATAAATCTAGTCATACAATCTAATTCTCTGTCAAAACGTGTATTAATTCCTCTCACAGCCTTTCCATGTAGTTAACAACATGTCTGGACCGTTAATGACAACAGGATACCACATCAAAACACAGTGCTGTTGAAGAGCAGTTCTTTTCAAAGTACAGTTGCTTCATCCTGCACAAACAGTCGCTAAATGTGACTAGATGATGTAATGTGCTATTTTGCATATTCATGAGGCCATGGCATCATATATGCATTCTGCCTGGAGTCAGTTTCAGTTTGCTTCCGCCCAACTCACATACACAGTTTTTTAATGTTTCTGCTCTGAGGTTGTGACCGAGACGATGTGTTAATCAGTTCTTACGTGCACATGCAGATCCCCCCCTAAAAAAAGCTGGGTGATTTTAAAAAAAAGTTGCAAAAAGTCTGTAGCTGTGGCTCAGAGGGTAGAGCAGTTATCCTCTAACCAGAATGTTTGTGTTCAATCCCTCTTACCCATCCCGCATGCAGTGGGAGGTGTCCTTAGAGAAACACATATGCACTGTATAACCGTGTGTAAATCTCTCTGAGTGGTCATTGAGACTAGAAAAGCGCTGAATAAATACAGACCATTTACCATTCAAACACCCCCTCAAATGACAGAAATAGAATCTGTTGGTGTCAATTCATTTTTAAATAAACATCAGCTGACCAACTCTGTAACTTCATCAGTCAGCCAGTCAGGAATATTTGGAGATGCAGCACGAACCCGTGGCCGTTAGTTTCTTGGGTAAAAAGCAGTGAGCAGCTAGGGCTGACTGCCAGCATACACTTCTCGAATAGCACAGAGTGTGGGAGACTACCCAGAGCTTAAATATTTACATAAAACATTGCGGTGTATTATGTAAATGCACAGGCATGACGAGCGCTCTATAACAATGTGGCTAGGAGACCAAGCCTTAGCTGTCTGCAGCTGCACTGAGAGAAGCTTAACCTGTATGAGGTTGATGCCATATTGTCTGTAGAAAAACTCCATCTGTCTCATACTGCTACAACTGCTGTTACTACTTCAGTACAAGGACGGAGCAAAAGACTTCCTATTTGCAGTTTTTTCAATGCTTTCATTCTTAATGTGTGTATTTTTACTGCCTGCCCAGGGACTACAGATGAAAATCAGCTGCTTTGGCAAACTCTGGCATATTTTTAAAAATGTTATTAATATGCACTGTCCCTGACAAATAAAGTAATGAAGTAAAGTAAGAAGAAAAGAGGAACCTGAAGAAGGAAGTGCCTCTGCTATCCAAAAATAACACATCACATATTGAAAGAGCTCCTCTAAAATAAACTCAAGGTTCATCAAGTTAAAGGAGCATCTGAATGGACTTCAGCCTTTTCTATTTAGTTGCACAGCGTCGGCCCACAAGTATGATTTATGGAAAATGTCCAAGTGAGCCCATTACAGCAGGAACATTTCTCAAAAAAGTGAGTGAAACAAGTGACTGACACAAAACTCGAAAACACAAATAGATGTAGACGATGTAGACGATGCTGCAGAAGCTGTCGCATCGCAAAAATAGATATTACAAATGAGTCAGTAGCTACTTCTTCAACCATCTTCAAAATGATGGAAACAAAAACCCTGTGCTTTCTGCAGTGGGATTTATATGTCGTGTCTTGATTTTACCCAGGCCACCCATCACTTGAATCTGGACATTTGGAATTCATGTCTGAAAACACTGTGACTGTGTAAGATTCTCCAGATCAGGGTTCTGCGGAACTGGAACGAGCTGATTTTTAATGAAGAAGGTTTACAGCTCTTGGTGCAGCAGCAGTGACGCAGCTTCGGTGGACTGAGAACTGCTGAGAAGCGGCTGAATTACTGCAGGTCACCTTTACATATTCAGAAGGAGAGCCGCACCCAGCATTACCACAGGCCAAGAAAACAGCCCATTCCAAATAGATTAGAATGAGCACTGCAGACATCATCCTGACAAGTACAAAAAAAATGGAATCTATGCAGCACTTATGTTTCCTCCACATATCAAGAAAATGTGTCAGAACAAAGGTTAGGCCACAGACCTGACAACCGTCAGTGTATATGTTTCTACAGTAATCTCTATAATACTTGGAAAATGTTTTAACATTTTTAACATAATATTTAGTGTGTGTTTACTGGTCGCTTATATGTGTGTGTGTAGAGATGTTTTCAGTCTAAACAGAAGCGCTCTCTCACGCTCTTATTCCAACTGTCTGTGTTATCAGTCCACATGGTGACATGTTGTGGTCTAAACAGCTGCTTTCATGTCAGCCTTAAGACTGAAATTACAAACACATCACTGATGCTTGAGACACAGGATCCAAAACTGAAGCTCAGACAAATTAAACCATCCACCACCATGCACCAAGCTACTGAGCTGTGCTTTGATACAAGCTCACATCCATTAAAACTCACATCCATTAAAACAATAAAAAACAATTGTCACCAAGGCTGACGGAGCCCTCAAGAAAATAACTTTCAATGTGTATGTATTTCTATATTATAAAGATTTTCGTCTGTGTTTCTTTATTGGACCGTATAATAGAATTTTAACTTTACCGTAAACACATATTAAATGTTTTTTAAAATTTAAAAACACATTCACATGTTAGGAGACAGATTACATTTTCACTTGACCTATAATTGCTCAAAAAATATGAAATATCCGACTGAAATCTGACGGTGTTGACCGAAAATTGAATTTGTTCTCATTTAGCTCTCAAATACATTGAATCGATCAACTACAGCAGCAAACCAATCAAACCAAACAATTTATAGGTTTTTATAAACATTCACACCAAGCACACAAGTTGTTTTCCTTCATTCAATTCTTTCATCTTTCATTTTCATTTCTCTAGAATGTCTCAGCCTTGTTTGGACCCCCTCTCTCTTCCCTGCTGCAGCTTGCCTGTTTGTCGGGGGTGTCTCATTCAACTCATCTGATGGACTATCTCTGGGTGTTGGTTGAGTCTGTCTTCGCTTCCATGAGTCTCTTTGACTATGCTTCCAATTCTCTCTCCTTTTCATCTGTTCTCAAATTCTTTATTTGCTGTATTTTTCCTTCATTAACTCCGTCTGGACTGCCTCCATATCTGCCATAGAAATTCTTCTTTTAATTATGGCTGTTTACTTATTTTCTCTCTCCCCTTCTAAGTTCCTCCACTGACAGATGATGCCTCTCCATTCTGGACTAAAACACACAAAAAGAACACTCAATATTATTAACCATATGTTCCTGTAGTGGAGAGGGAGTGTGTCTATGTATCTTCACCAACCCTGATAGAGTTGATGACTATCAATTCACAAAAGCAATAAAAAGGAGATAATGCTGAAGCCACGTATTTATATATTATTAGACAAACTAATAATAGACAGTGTTGGGACACAACTTTGAAAAATGATGAAATATACATGTGTCATTGAAAAACAACTTTGCTCCAATATGAGATATTATTCGTGTTTCTTTTGATCAACGAGCTCTTTTTAATCGTTAAATATTTGTATCCATTTTATTGCACGTGAATGATTGAACCCTTCTCTGTGGACATACTGTTTTAGATGTAGGGTAGACAGATAAGTGGTTTGATAAAATCATTATTAAATTAAATTGAAGGGGATAATTGTGTTGAATACATTCTATAATTAGTCCCACATAACAACAGCAGCTGGACGGGTTTTGTCCCATGTCTCAGGACATGATTTAATGAATATGAGACGATGACGTGCACACTGTGAGAAGCAAAAGAGACAATAACACTGAACATAGGCTCAACATTTCATTTAACGTTCACTGACTTGTAATTAATCTTTCATTATTTATTTAGTTTCTTGTCGTTTGCTTTTCTTGGGCCCTGTCCAAAGTGTGTAGAACACGATTCTCCTTTTCACTCCGTTTTTAGTCTCCGCTAAGTCCTGAGAAAAAAGATCGACTGAACGCACCACTGCAACTGGACTGTGTCCGACAAGCACAGCTATAATATCTGTCTTCTGTTGACAGCATTCCGTCCACTCTGTCCTGTCGTTATTACAGATATATCAGCTTTAGCCTCGGCTAAAGAAACTTGGAAAAAAGTGTAAGAGATTTTCTGATTCAAATCAATCTTCATATCCATCAATCTTTTAATATATGTGGCTTTTGATGTGATTCTGAATATCAGTCTCAGTAAATAGACGACGCTCATCACTCTTTGACTCCGTGGCAGGGACCTGAATTTAGTGTGTATCCCAATCAGGATCACTGATTACACTAAAGCTTTGAGAGACAAACACAAGTGTAGGAATGATTGCAGTGCATTTTATTCACACTGACTGTGATTTCAAATCCACGTGTTCATATTCACTGTACATACATTGTTTTACTTTTTAAAATCTAAGATTCGCCTTTAGCTTCAGAGTACCCTCAAGTTCGACCTGTAGCATTGATTACAAGGCCAAAACACTTGATGTCGCTAAGGGCAAACAACTGAGGTAATCTCCTGAACATCTACTAGTTAGTTAGTAACTTAAACTGTGCAGAGGACCCTCAAATGTACAAGTGATATTCACGACCAAGAAAACCTGTAGAGTCCAACTGAACATTTTTACAAAATATGAGGAAATTCTCCTGATGCGTTCTTGAGGTGTTGTATTCACAGGAATGCGATCGACATGCGGATGTACAGACAACCTGAAAACATAATGCCTCCAAACACTGGCTGTCGCCCGCAGAGAAGCATGAAAGAGGTAATATTTCTAATCTAATCGTTATTTAACAAAATCAGAAACCAAAGCGATTTCAGGCGTTGCGAATAGCCACATATGCAAAGAGAGGCTCTGATCTGTTTTTGTTTTATAATCGGGAGGTACCAACGGAATGAATGTCAAGGAAAAGTTTGACTTAGAAAAAAAACTGTAACTGCACCTGCGACTGTGGCTCATTATCTAAAGTTTAGATATTCAGTTCAAATTCTGTTGTGGTTTAACGGGCGTTTAAACGCTTGTGAACTGGAAATCTAACATTTTCCAAACTGAGGGGAAAATACAGTAACACTCACAGTGTAAGAGAGGGCAGCAGCATTTTTAAAACGTCGATTGATTCAAATGGACAGTGATACATTGATGATTTCTTCATAAAGTGACTTTGTTTAAGGCATTAAAGGGCATCGTCCTAAGAGCTCCTCCCACTGTGGAGGCAACTACCACAGAGGAATCCTACAGCTGTGGGAAACACTGAGGTTGTCAAGACTTATTTGTCATGAGCATTCTCTTACGACTGAAAACTAGGAAGAACACAGCACTGCATCAGTCCACACTTTATACCAAACAGTCTATAACACAACAACCACAAGAACAAGACGTTTCTATCTCTGCTTGCTACATTCACTAAATTAAGTCTATTCAGAAATATAAATAAACATAATAAATTTAGAGCCAACCTGGAAAAGGAGGGGAAAACTATCCATCCATGCCTCCACTCCTCTTTCTCATCTATCTATCTGCCGAGCTCACTAAACCCGGGTGTGCAGTGGCCGCTAACAGAGAGGGAGAGGGACGGAGGGAGGGGTGAGAGGGAGGGAGAGAGAGATCAAGTAGGTGTGGCCAAGAGAGAGAGAGAGAGAGAGAGCGCCTGAGAGATGACTAAAATAACTTTGTGTACTTTCTTGACAAGTTGAGTGCAATACTGTCTGATAAATGTTCACACACACATAGGAAACAATAAAGGCCTTAGACAGAGTGACTGTGAGGTTACACAGTGAGTTGAGTTACATCCTGTCTCTATTCCAAACTGTTTATAAGTTACTCATGAGTGAATGACATCAACTACAGGTGCAAATATATAATAGATTCCTCGGATTTTAACAAATCATTCACATTTTCTTATCCGGCAACCATAAAGCACAAACATACGGCCACAGAGAAGTTGAATTAATTTACTACTTACTAACTATACTCTGTGATTAAAAAACTACGACAACAAGCACTTTAGTTTTTATTATCATGAACAATGAACCAATAGTAATGTTCAAGTTTTCTTTTATCACTTGTTTCTGAGTTGACACTGGGGGTTTAGTAACATGATTATTTCGGTGGCTGGTTGGTTAGGCTGATACATTTATTGTTGTTAAATTTAAATTGTGTATTAATCTCTCAAAATATTCACAAATACTCATTCATGTTTTTGTTGCCTCCTATCTTATTGTAACTCACTGTTCACCACTAGCTTATCTGTGTCTCAGCTCCAAACACAGGCTTTTGATTTGAGTATTTATTTTGAATATTCATACACAACATTCACAGGTGCTGATCCCAGACATGGCAACACAATTCATAGAATCCCTTTGCAATGCTTTATATCGAGATGATTTAACAGGGCTTTTATTTGTATCCAGTCTCTGTGTAAACTGTGTCATATGGCCCAGCAAGGAGGCTCTAACCAAAGGGTGTGAACATCTTTGGCACATCTCTTCAGATTTTGTGGAGTTACTCACCGCACAGCAATACCAGCTTGTTACTGTTACATCTGCATCTCCCACACATGTGAGTAAAGAGCCAGATTATGTGTTATGAGTATTGTAGGTCTTTTCAAAGCCACCACACATCTGTGGCTCTTTTTGTTTGTGACAACATAAAACATTATGATAAAAGTAAGTTTGTTAATTAATAATTCTACTTTAATCATAACCACAATATTGTTCAGAAAAGTTACACTTAAAATGGGATCCAAACATATATTATCCTCCACATGATAAATCGTTTCAGAGTCGAATGTTCCCAGCTTTCCACCCTTCAACACTGACAATGGTTTTTTTTTGTGTCTAGTCAAGCAGGAGGCAACACTGTCATCGTTGCTTCTGTTGGCATGACAACCGTGGCCCCGGTTGCTCCCCCGTTCACATGATGACCAGTGACCCGCTGGCAAGGTTATACACACAGACATACACACACAAATATAATCCGTATCCTGCACCGGTACAGCAGGAAATAGCACTGCGGGGAAACCCCAGATAATTTCCCAAATACGTGAATGAAATGTTTGATGGGACAGGCTCCTTATCTGTAGTGGTTGAGGGTGGTGGCTGCAGCTTATGTGATTAAATGTAATATATGTGCAAGTGTGTTACAACAGTTTTCTATTCACACACACATTCATACAGTGCATCTATTTGCAGTTTGGGGTTCAGCATCTTGCCCAAGGACACTTTGGCATGCAGATGGGGAAGACTGGGGATTGAACTGCCAACCTTCTGGCTGGAGGACGACCACTCTACCCCTGAGCCACAGCCGATGTTAGTGCGACTTGCAGCTAGGCAACTGTTCACATCCTGCTAAGTTTTCAGCCAATGGCTCCACCCATTGGTCAATGTGAGGTACTTCAACCCATTCAATACTTGACTTACGTTCTCTCTGTCTTCTCTCACTCATGCCATCTTACCTCCGGGTGAAGATCTTGAGTCCGGTGAAAGACTTGGAGCAGCCGCTCATCATCTCCTTATCCTCCTCAACGCAGAGTGGTGGCGGCGAATGGGACGACGGAGGGAGGGTGGATGAGGAGCGCAGGGAGGTGTTTGAGGAGGAGGACTCCGAGCTGAACTCTCCATCGACTCCTTTCATATTTACAAACCCTTCTCCTCCGTCTCTTTCCGTCTCCAACTCTTTTTGTTCAGTTGTGTCCGCACAGGTCAGCGGTGCGGCCCCTTGTCCCAGATCGGCGTGTGCTCCAGGCTCCAGATCCATGACAGACAATAAGCTACTGTGATCTCATGGCCGGTCACATTTTGCCAGGATAAACCACAACTCCTGAAATTTAGGCAGTCCGTGTAAAGCTTCGCTTAGACAGAAGAGTCTTTATGCGACTAAAGTTCTGAAAATCATGTGCAGGCAGTCCAAGAAGAGGCCTCCCAACATCACTTTAACTATTCAAAATATTCCCTAAGGAATTCTGTGTGTTTAAAGGAATCCTATGTGGAGTAGTCACACTCCTCCTGACTCAAGGTTCTGAAGCCCTCTATAAAAACCAACTGTCTGACCCCGGCTGCTTCACGGCGGTCAGGTCATATGGTTTTCATGGAGGGAAATGTGACCTGTGACAATGAGGTCAGAGTGTGTGCTGAAAGAACTGCAAACAAAGGAGCAGACTTTACACAAACCACTGTTTGTTTAAACTTCAAGTATAATAAGGCCGGGATAATAAATACAGGAAATGACAGCGGTGCTAACTTCAGTCAAAGCAAGTAATCTATTAAAGTTGATCAATTATGAGAGTTATACAGAGACTTATAATAGAGATCTGAAAAGTTTGACACAGTAAAGTAACGACAGTGGATTCTTAATACACATTAACTGCTCTAGGACTTCAAACATGGCTACCCTAATCCAAAGGTCTTTTTACAAGACACACAAGGTGTGTGTGTGTGTGCCTGTGTGTGTTGGTGTGTTTGTCTGTGTGTGTGTGTGTGTGGTGAGGGATTAGTGTTGAGTCCTGAGTGAGAGATTATCCCTCCCAGCATTCCTCTCAACGTCTCCGCTCGGCGTTGGCGCTGTCACCAGCCGTAGTATCAGTTAGAGCGCAGCAGGCAACCAATCTTCCTGTGGCTGTCACTCACTCTTCTTCTCTCTTCTTTGTTTGTTCTCCGGCTCTTCACTTCCCCTTCCTCGCTTCTTCCTCTTCTCCTCCTCGTCCCCTGTGCTCTGCGATTAGCCTGTTGGCCTCCTCCTCCTTCCTCTCTTCTTCTTCAGTTTCTCGCCAAGTTTAATTACACTCCACTCCACGTGAGGCGGGGACAGACACACACACACACTCTGATCTTTTCCTGCTCTGCTCGCCCGGCTACAATCAGGAAGTGGATAATGACAACACAGAGGGCCTCATACATAGCTGCTCAGTCACATGCCTGACTGAAAATGTTTCACAGAATAACTGCTGCTCACACACTTCTGTTTCTCCAACACAAAACATGTTTAAAAAAGTATATGACTGTGCTTAAGCGTTTTGTCAATGCAGTGAGATGACATAAGATCATCTGCTTGTTCTGCAAAGTTCTTTCAAAGCACTTTTTTCGTGACTTGATAGTTGAACTGACAAAACAAAGCAAACTGCTGTGCACAAACCCTAAGGACCGCCTCACACTTGAGCATAATCGGGCCGATTTTAGACCCAATTCACCCGTTCATTCTCTAAAGGTAAACTTGAAACCACATGTTCAAAAAGCCTAAAATGTCTTTAGTGAGGCTGTCATGATTTTAACCTTTGACCACTGAATATAATAAATTCATCCGCAACTCGATGAGGACTCTTATTTCAGCCGACGGGACTCTCTCTCTCTCTCTCTCTCTCTCTCTCTGTGTTTTACTCCCCTCCTCACCTGCATTGATTGTAAGTGAACCAGGAGGTGCACATTCATTCCTGATACATTAAAAAGAAAAGCAAAAATAGAGGGAGGAAACCACATGGTGTTTTTTTCTTATTATAATCTCATGATGGTGACTTTCAAACTTGTTGCCTTACAGAACAACAAAGCTTCACACTTGACTGTCCTCATCTGACCTCGGCAGGTACCACAGCGTCATGGAGCGCCCACCCACTCATTACACAGAGTCTGGGGTACTCACACAACAGAGCTCTGTGCTCAGGCGAGAGCATCGAGACATCAAGGACATGATTGTGTTGTTCCGTGTCAACAAGTGCAACTGTGACTCACTGAGGTGTTTTTTTAATAGTTCCTGGACAACAATGAACTTCTGTGACAGAGAGGAATATGATACGTCAAAAAAAAAAAAAAAAAAGGTAAATCATCAGTCAAGCCTTTTTTAAAATAAAAAATAAATAAAGTGTTAACCCTTACCCTAAGGAACGGTGGGGGGTTGCATGTAGGGCATTTCAGCACCACAGTTACTACTTGTCCAACCCTAATCCTTAACTTAACCTACCCTAAAAACATGTAATAATTAACATTTTGGGGACTTGCTTGTCCCCACATTATAAGAAATACTGCACACACACATGCACGCACACACACACACACACAAACAATTTAAATAGTTAAATACAGGCCCCTTCTTTATTTGTAATACTGTAAATGATCACATGAGGGTGCTGGTTGATAAACAGACAGGCAGGAGCAGCTCTATAGTTTCCAATATGATTCAATATGAAAGAAACTTTACAAGAGTTGACAACTCCACAACATCCACAAGGATCTCACATATGTGCTACACACCAAAGAGAATAACTATCAAATGTTATCTTGCAAACTATAAAAGGCAGACAGTGGAAATATTGTCTTTTTCACAGCCAAATTCTGTTTTTAGATCATTGTAGTATTATTGCAGCATGTTTATATCTGCATCATGAAATAGAACTAAAATAAAAAACTCAATTTAAAGTGTGAGGGAACCAACGCTGAATAAATGTAATTGAGACATATCGAAAAACTAGTATCAGCAGAAACCATGTACTGTATATTCATCCTATTATTATTGTCTTTTATTACTTACTTTATTTTTGCCATAGCAGAGCTTAGTTTAAAATCAATTTGATGAATTTGATTATTTCTCTGGCAGGATCACAGAATCCAGCAGGAACTACTAAAAATAGACATCTCTATCGGAATTATGATGTAAGCATTACTTAACTGTACCCTGTCCTATTCTGGCCTGACCGTAACATAAATATATTTCTTTTTATATAGCATTCACACAGCTTTATACTATGTGTGGGAGCAGGAAGAAAAGCAGAGCGGAATTAAAAGATTGCTTGTTGCTGTTATGGTGCAATGTGATCGTCGCTCCCATCCTCTCCACAGAAAGAACACATCAATACTTTTATTTCACACACACACACACACACACACACACACACACACACACACACACACACACACACACACACACACACACACACACACACCTGCTCCTTCTTTCTGTTACCACTGCTCCCTCACATCCGCCGCCCACTCCATATTTCCATGACAAATAAAATGCCACTCGACAGCACAACGCACAATTCAGAGAGATCCTTTTAATTTACCAACACCCACAGCTGACCTACTTTTTCCCCCGTTTCTCTGTGAGTGAAGAGCTGATTATAAATTAGAACATTAATCCTAAACCTGACCCCAAAGCAAACAATGTTCCTAATGAGGTGCAGGAAGCGGCACGGCACAGCACTAAGCCCTTTGCTCTCTATTGTAGTCCTGCAGGGACATTTACATCTGATGACACACGACAAGAAAAGGCTGATGCCGTGCTTATCAAGAGTAGAAGTAATACTGCAGTAATAGTTGTAGGCAGCAGTCGTTCCGGGAGTTTCCAATGTGACACTGCCTCTAAATGTATTTCAAGAATTTGGAATTCTCTCTGTGATTGGTTGTCACACACCTTTCAGGAGACAAGAGTGGATGACACACATTGCACTCAGTCCAATAATATGCTCTTTACAAATAGCATAGTATGCGTCATTATGAAAATATTCAGCTGTAGGCTACATAAAACTAAAAGAATGACACTTCAACTTAACCTACTGTGATCAACAATGTGGCAATGCCATGTCAAGTTCATTTATATGACAAGCATGTACTCATTGTGCTTATACTGTATATTGTAACCCTGTAACTATATAACAGTGTAGTGTGGTTGCCAGTTTGATCCCCACAATCCTTGAGCAAGACAATTAACCCCAAGTTGCTCCTGTGTGTGTGTGCGTGCGTGTGTGTGATGTAAATTGCATTGTGCTACATAAATGCTGCCACTTGTGAATACCTGACTGTACTCGGGTGGCAGTGTTTGCTTACAGTTGCATGTTGATGAAACAGTACTTCACCTGGAGCTCCAGGGAACCAGGGCTCAGTTTTGTAGGTATAACAATTCTTCAGTTATCAGCTATTAGGAATGAATATAATACTATCAACGATAACTTAAACCAATATCATATTAATAATTGAAATAAATTCAGGTCACAACCCTTCAAAGGAAGGTAAAAGATTAACAATTAATCAATTCATAATTACATTATCAATTTGGAAGTCTTAATAATCATCATAATAATAACTATAACCAAAATCACCACATAAGTAACTAGCAAAGGTGGGAGGCTTTGGAGTTCTCCTCAACATTAATATTAATGCTGCCCTTTAGTCAAATGCTAATTAGATACTATGAATTAATAATTAATCATTATTTCTGATAGTTATCAGTTATTTTACATCTACATTTAATGTGAATGTATGGATGACCCCACACAATCATAGAGAATCAATCAGTCATCTAGATTTGTTTGTTGAGATTCAGGAATTATTTGCTGGAAAACGTCCGAAAATGGGAAAAAGTGAAAAAATCCCTGGATCCACACCAAATTTTAAATTCAGGTTTTGTGGTAACCCATCCAGTGTTTGTGTAACGCTGCTAAATAACAGACAAACAGAGAAATGCAGATGAAACAAACACTCCTTAGTGGAGGGGACAACGCTGCAGAGGTCAGTCCTGTAAATCTAATATCATCAAGCTGACGTTGGCCTGTGAGGCATGATGTCATGACAACATTAACTCTGTCATCAGTGATGAATTTATTTTCTGTGAAAACGCCACAAAGTAAAGAAAGAGGTGTGAAACGGCCATGCTTTATGAGTGACTCCCTCTGCTCTTCATCGTGGAGGGTCGGCAGTGATCAGTGACAGTGATTAACCTACTTACTACTCTGACCCTGTAAACTGACGGCCAATGATAAGTGGGAGTTTTCTGTCAGTTGACTGCTGAGTGTAGCAGAGCAGCGTGTCAGCTGTTTGAGATAATGTGCTTTAATCTAAGAATCATATGTAACATCACTGATAATCATTTCCAAAAGCATATCACATAATCTCAGTGCTCTAGGTCATCACAGTTTGACAATGCAGAACAGGTTCTTTATTCATTTTGCCCTTTATTCAGTCTCAACCCTGAGACAATGGAAGGGAAACAGAAAGAGCAAAGTTACAGTAAAATAGATTTTAATGTCACTGAAAACTTTGAATTCTAATGAGAACTAATGTGAACATTGTGAAAGTATACAAACTGACCATGAGTCACGTTTGACCAGATCGTACAATGACACAACAGACGATTCCCACTGCTAAACTGTAGTTCACTCCTTATTAAAATCACTGAGGACACACTTCAATGATGAGAACTGTGAAAGCTGTGAATGCAGCCCGGCCTGAGTATCCAGAGATAATGAGATTACTTTCTGTGTTCAGCTATTTACAAAAACAGCAAAAAGAAGGAACCAGAGGAAATTCTTTTTTTATACTCAGCATATCAAATTTTCAAACAACAACCAAAAAATCCTGAGAAGCACATTAGTGCGCATGACGTGTGTACTGCAGCTGTGGTGTCAATGTTTACTAGGTTTTCCACTGTCTACTGTCACTCGCTAAAATCAGGTCATTAGTGCAGTGTGTACAGATCCACAAACACGGGGGGGGGGGGGGGGGGTTTGAAGACACTATTGGGTGCTTTGACAGAACAAAAGACGTCTTCACGATTCAAAAAGCAAGACAAATCCAGATTTTCCCAGATCTCCATTTCCACAAATCTCTTTAAGCTTTTGCCAATGATTATTTGAATTAACCGGTTAACCCAAATATAACAATTAGTTAAATATATAAATATTTATATACCTGTGTCTTTAGTAACTGAGAGTGATGAGATGAAACATTTGCTGTCAGGAGGATTTCATACTCCAGCGGACAGAAGACAACAATGGAACCGTGTGTGTGAGTTACGTGAGTCTTACACCCCCGCACACAGTCACAGCATGTTGGGCACAAATCTGAACATCACCAATGTGCAAAGTGCAAATGAGATTTCGGTGTTATGAATTCTCAAATAGCTCAGTGGCAGAGAGCTCTTGACTCAAAACAAGCTCATTCCCTGGTGATGTGCAGTGTCCTCCATGTTTCTCCTGTTTCTACTGTTTCATTAAGGTTGCTAAACATCAACTGAGAAAAAACACAGTGTATATACTAAAATTAATTAAACTGGTATTTGTGTTCTTGTTACTTCATCCACGACCTCATCTTCAAAAGCTCTCAAAAGCTGTGATCTTTGTCGGCGTCTTCTATGTGTGTTTGTCATCTCTTTGTTTTTATCCAGTATCACGTCTGTCGTTGGAAACATCATCAATGTTCCCACTCACTCACGGTGACAATAACCCTTTATGATATTCTCCACATGCTGTGGTCATGTCCTTCATCAAGGTGCAACATCAGCCTTCACAGTGAGAACTACTGTCTATGGACAAAAGGAGATTGGGCAGTTTTGGATTGATTGGCCAAAGCTCCTCTCTGTTCTTTTGGCTGTTTGTCTTCGCCATCTGTGGTGGCTCCACCATCTGGTGTGCTAACGTGCTATATTATGCAACTTTTTGGCTTTAGGCAAGAAGTGCATTGTTGTTCCCCTCCCACTCCCTCAGTCGGTCAAGTCAATGCATTAATACGTGTCAATAACGATCATCAGTGGGAGCATCAGTGTGTCGCCTGAGGCTGAGGTAAAACCGCCACAGACAACAAAGCATTACATTTCATAGAGGGTTCAAAGATTTGTGGCTCGTAAACTGCTGCTTGAGGCTAAAAATGATTTATTTTCCCGTAGGGTGTTGCTAGAGTTTAAATTATGAAAGACAATGAGCTCATTTGAGTAAAAGGGTTCATTTTCAGGAATGTTACCAGGTTGTTGTTGTGTTGTTGGGGGCGTGTGTCATGATTCCTCCACATGCCCACCAGATAGCCACCTTCAACCAGCTCTGCAGTTGTCAACCTCTGCCAGCCTCAAATCAGTTACCAGGAAGCACTTAACAACTCTGTGTTATCAAGTTATCATGTCACAAGTGACTGAAAGATAAATTGTGGTATGTATCGGACCAGAATTGGCTCCAAACTATACATTGATGTCATAAATGCTGCTGGTAGCTGTCTGAACCATGAAGTGGGATTTTCTGCCAGAGTTAAGAGTTAATCTGTCGAGATCACAAAAGTCCTGATTCTGACTTGTGCGGTGGAACATTTTTGTCCTGAATGTTTACGACACAAGTCAGTAAGACGGAAACCAACAATCTGAGAGTGTGGCTTCAAGGCCGACTGCACATCCACTGTCCACCGCTGCCTGCCTGCTCCTCCACAGCGTTCAAGGACATGGCACGTCTTTGTTCTGGGCTATTTTCAAACCTGTAATCAGTTGACTGCAAACGTGACACAAACCCTTTTTAGTCATGTTCGCAATTGTCTGTTTTATTTCCCAGTACACATCCTGCAGACAGTAGATATATCTAATTATCCAGAATAAACACAATTTTATTCCAATTAGCCAAATAACTGCCAGGAAGACAGACATGATTCTTATTAGCATCTGTCATCTGTAAGTCTTTGTAAATTCAGTTAATTACATTTCTTTCCAGCCATCTGGAGGCAGCAGGTCTGTGTTCCATCTGCAGATCTCTCTTGTCCATGACAACCAACATGTCACTACAAAAACCTGATACAGTGGAAACTGATTATTTTGTTCAAACTGCCAGATGAGTCATATTTAGGTATACTTTGGCCTTTCGTTTTTTCATGCGATCAAGCCTAGTTATTCCTAGTTTTACAACCTGACCAATCTGACCAATGAGAATGTGTGTTGTTGATGTTGTCACATTCAAAACATCGGATAAGGTGGATTGCTTGAGTAGCTCCGCCGCCCCCTTTTAACGTTGAATGTGCATTAAAAAGCAAATGATTCCAGCTGTAATACGAGGTGTCTCCTATTAGGTTTGAATTCTCCCCAGCAGCTTATAACTGTTACACAGCAGAGCTCAAATGTGGAAGTAGTCCGACACTGAGGTGCGAAGACAAAATTTTTACTGTAGCCAATGATTTCAACCATCAATAACGAAGCAGCGTGAACAAAATCCCACTAACACACACAGTCGATGAATCATAGGTGACTTTTCACCAGTTATCAAATAACTCATACAACTAAACTAACCAGAGAAAATAGCAGTTGAACATCCTTATGTGTGGTTTAAACTAACTAAAATGACAGAAACCATCTTTGAGAAAAATCTGGTGTGCACTTTCACTTTTGGACAGTTGTCATCTCTTCCACATTTAAATACAGTCCATGATGTTAACATGTGCTTTTTAGGGAAATTCCTGACATTAAATCTTGGATTAAATCTCAGGTTAAGGGAATACTAATTGCTGAAAGTAAATAATAGTGTGTCACTGAGACCCTGAATGTGAAAATACATTAGCTTTAACTGCTTGTTTAAATGATTAATACCCTTAATAGACACACAGGACACATGATTCACTCAGCACAAAATGAAAAGATAATTACAACTTGCCTCCCTGCTTCTCTGATTTCCCCTGCTTCACATGGGAAAAAGAGCATATTAGAAATGTCGCAATGTTCCCCTCAAAAGCTAAAGGTGGGTCCAGTTTCCCTGTAGTAACGCGTGAAACAGATTTATGGTCGTAAAGATCCCTGCTGATTTTTCTTTGAGAGCTTTGCAACTTAGAGATGGAGATGGAGATGGAGAGGTCCCCTTGTGTGAGAGAAAGCAGCACACACAGACACAGAGTGGATACATGTGATCCTTATGCAAAGGAGAATTGACAGCTGTGACATCTGGCCCCACCCCCACCACCCACAATCCTATCTGGATTACTGATTATACTAAATTATATTGAGATTATGTCTCTTGCTGGCAGTGACATAAGAAGCCGGCTGATGAACTGTGTCACTGTCGCTGCACTGTCTGACCTCGGCGCAGTGATGGAAAACTCCTGAAATCAGACACCGGCTGTGGAACGACTGAACCTGCTCGGCACGTATTTATTCATCACGATTCAGTTCAATATCAGACAGGATATCGTCTGCCTGTCGATTGATACGCCTCTTTCTAAATCATGCGAACACAAACCTCATCCTGCCAAGATGAGTGACAGGAAGAGAAGGATAAGAGAAAGAGAAGGAAAGAGAAGGGTATTAACATTTTCCTTTAAGACATTAAACTGCTGCACTGCACACACCGGTGCACTGAGTCTGTGCACCATATTGGACCATGTATTCAATCCAAAAGCAACATCTAGGTGCTTTTATTGCAATGTAGGATAAGTGGGATATCTTTGGCTCACTTTTAACCAGGGTAGATCCCCACAGTAAAGCTGTGCACACACTGTGGGACTTCAGAAATCGTTGTTGTTGTATTAGTAAATCTTCTGAGAAGTGAAGCCAGCTCCTGACTGGTATTTTTGGCAAAGAAAAGACCAAGATGGTTGCCGATCATTTGAGTCATCCAAAAAAGAGACACTCGGGTGGCTTGGAAGAACCAGCTTCTGTGCCTGCTGCCTGTTTCTCGGCTGGTAAGCCTGTTGCTGGCTTCCTTTCTGCTCCTACACCTCAGACGACAAGCCTCCTATCTGATCCTGCCTCCAAAGAACTCCAGCTGTCACCTCATGGGGACTCGCCTCAACATTTTCATAGGGTCTAAAGATGTTGGAAGCTCCTAGAGGAAAGAGTTGCCCCCAAAGGTGGTGTTCATCTCTTATGCTCGGAGAACCAGGGCCCCACTAGAGCCTCCTCAGCTGACACTACAGCCAAGCAGAGTGATGCAGAGGTGTACTCGGACGTGGTCAGAGGGGCAGGATTCAAACAGTTCAATGAAACAATGGCGTCTGGCCTGGTGTTGAGTTACTCCCTCAATAATTCAGTCTGTGTATTCACCCTCATTTGTGTCTATTTGTCTATGTAGGTGTGTTTGTCCATTAAATGAAACAGTCAGCTAGAGAGGGTCAAAGTGCGAGGGCAGCTGCTCAAGCTGTCTGTTTATGAGGAGGAACAGCAATTAGATTTGAGATTCACACACGCCAACCGTCTCCAAGGCAATGGACAGTACAATATTTAATTCATAGAGAAAGCAACAGCAGAGAATCTTCAACCTGACTTCATATCACAAAAGACTTGAAAATATTTGCCTGGCATTCACTATTCACCATGAGGTCATTCCACTTGGGTTTCTCACTCAGTTTGGAAATGTGTGTGACATTAAGATGAAAAACAACACAACAAAACTTAAATCCTGTCAAAGGGCTCCATGTGGAAGATGACACGTCACACATGTCAGCGACCTTGTAACAGTTCACACTGAGGTTAAACATGGCGACGGAGCTAATTAGTGATATGACTGCTGCATGTTTGAGTACAATAAAAACCTGAAGTCTTGAGCGTAATTAAACAGCATCTTGACTATTTGTGCATAATCAGATCTCCAGTGGAGCCTCGTCTGGGTTGCTGGGGGATTTGAAGCACCACTGCAAGTAAACACTGTTTTGGCTCCTCCATGAGTGAACAATGCAAGGTCTGAATAATGAGGATGTTCTGTCATGGAGACACAGAATAGATGAAGAATATGTTTCCAAACAGCCTTAAATTAAATCAGGTTTCTGCAAATGCAGGTCCTGTCAGAGATCAAACATCAACATGAGCCTTGAAAGAGGAGCCAGAGGCAGCTGGTGAACCTGGTCTGTGCTAGTACATGAAAGGGGGACACTGTGATCGGTCATTGTCATTATGATGATCACACCAGCACCAGGCATGTCTACTGTCAAGTATTCAAGCAATGCATACGTGTGAGTTCTCAGTTAGGATGTTAAAATAAAGATAAAGTTAGGATGCAAGATTTGCAATTGATGTGAAACTGATATTAGTATTTTCATGCTGAATGAGAGGATTATTATGTACCGCCAACTTATCTGATCTGATCTTGCAGATACACCCACATGGAATGAGATGTGCTCTTTAAATAAAGATTTGCTTACACATGCACGCACAGACACAAACACACAGCTTCATACAGCCATGTTACTCATAGTAGCAGTACAGAAGAGTGTATCGTTCTGGTATAACAGGTTAGCAGGAAGTGGGACGCATTCCACGTTGTTCTGTTTACAGTTTTTTTCTTGAGTGTTTCCTACCTGTAGGACACCTGCTTCCTGAGGTTCAGCTGGACAAACTCTGCCTCCATCTGGGACACTGACATATGGACCTCATCTTTCCTCGAACCCCTCACCTCTGTCTCTCTTGGTAGCTAAAAAATACATACTTTGATTAATTACTTGTAAATTAGGAGCCATAAAGAGGCCATCATTTACTAAGATGGGCCAAATATTGTTTTTTTAAGGCCCACATTTAAGTCATTCCTTGTTTACTGTTTGCTCTATAAGCAACAAAGCTACACATCATTGAATATATTTGTGTGTATTGTCAGTATTGTTCATCAAGACACTTTTAGATATGACCTGCAGGTAAAGTCCAGAGAATTGGGGCCGGACTTTAGCCGCAGTTTGGTTTTCAAACATACACAACACAGGAGGAAGTTCTCTCGTTCACAACAGCAACAAATCCTTCTCGTTATTGAGGTGAGAGGTGGAGCTGCCGGTTGCAGCAGACAGAGGAAGCAAGTGACCTATTAACTCAGATGCAGAAATCACGTGACCGGCCACAAACTCTGCAGATAATTTGGTCAGTTGCATCTGCATGTATGGTTCTTCTTTTTCACCAGAAGAACTGTGTTTGTTTAATTTCTGCATCTGTCCGAGGTGTCAGCTTAGCTTTCCAACGACCCTGTGTTCACAGCAGTAGTATCTTAATATCACTGACTCATTTAATTGAATCAGGAGACAAACTACTTCAAACTAGCACAGACGGGCTGAATATTCTGAATTTGAATGGGTCCTTAGGTGTCGAACATGATCTTTCCCCCCCATTGACTGTTTGAATTAAAAGAAAAGGTGACAGCACCAATGATAGGACAGGGGCCAATCAGGGCTAGTGCCCCCTTGACCACGCTCCTAGACTCGCCCCTGAGGGAAGACACAACTCTGGAGATGATGACAACACAGTGCAGACATTCCTCTCAGGTAAACACACAGTGAAAAATAAAACACTACCGGATAGCTGTTCGGCTCCCGCGGGCTCCTGAGGCTCCCGTCCGCCGCGAACACGTCCTCCTCCTCGGTCACGTCCTCCAGCCCGGGCCGCTGCATCAGCGGAGCCTCGGCGTCTCTCATCATCCCTGCGGTTCTCCCCGTCCACCTTCCCCAGTCCCCCGTGTCTTCTCACAACAGATAGATGTCACAATGTCCCCTCACCCGTCACCAGCCGCTTCCTGTTGCGTCCCTGTATGTCTTTTAACAAGTAACTGGAGACCGAGCGATGCACCGACCCAGCCCGGACACCGGAGGAGTGGACGCGGGGTGTTGGAGCAGAATGAAATACGGAAGAAGATTCACATGAAAAGTTACTGAGACAGGTGACAGGAAACCAGCTGTGATCGCTCCCTCGCTCCCTCTCTGCACTTGTCATAATACGACTGATGACGAATGAGAGGACAAGATCCTGCACGTTTGTCTTATCTTTACTGTGATTGGACTGCAGACACTGTGACCCCGCCCACGTCATCATTTGATTGATAAACAGGTTTTATGTTGCCAGGTTGTGTGTGTGTGTGTGTGTGTGTGTGTGTTGATGCTTCTTATCCATCATGTGCAAACATCTGCAGAACATCAGGCTATCGACGATCCAGTTTTATTTGTGTAACCCACATTCACAAATCACAGTTTGTCTCATAGAGCTTAAAGGGGTAGTTCAGCCAGAAATGAAAAAATTCCCTCATTATTTACTCACCACTGAGCCGATGGAGGGGTGGGTGAAGTGTTTGAGTCAAAACACTTCTGGAGTTCCAGGGGTAAACAGCGTTGCAGTCAAATCCAATACAACTGAAATAAATGGTGACTACCTTTGCAATGATTATATAGCTCATAGGAAACTTATACAAGAAACATCAGCGCTAACATTTTCTATTTTAAATCGGAGCTGTGCACCCACACACACTTCCGTATGGATCCATCCACCCACAGCCCTCCTCCGAGCGGCATGGGCCTGTAAAGGAAACTCTAAAAATAACACAGAATATTGCAAGTACACCTGGTTTCATAATGTATGTGAGAGGATGGTGCTGGGGTGGCTGTGGCTCAGGAGACGTTCAAAGGAGATGGAAAAAGTTCCACGAAGCCTAGAAAAACACTATTTAAGTAAATAAAGAGCATTTAAAAACTATATATCAATAAATGTAGACATGGTTATCAGTGCCTACAGAATACAGAGGATGATATTGCCTAATCAATGTATGTCCCTAACCTTAGCAATGACCAATTTATGTCTATCTCTAACCTAACCAGTTCAAATCTTACTCCAGACATTAACTAGGACCTCCAAAATAAAGTTTGGGAAGATGTTGTCATAGATAAGTGTTGGTGAGATGGTAAATTGTGGTTGGGTTAAGATAACTTGATCTAAGCCCCCAAAGATGACCTGTGACCTATGGACACAGCTTTTGTCCCCTTTTACTGTTTTTAAGTCTGCAATTCGTCTCTAAAGAGACACAAATATGAAATCAAACCAAAATAAAACTGCACAAAGTCTATTTGTGGCAGTAAAACCATGAAAGTGAATCATCTCTACAACAGACTTCCTTTACATAAGCACGTGTGTCCTGGAGGCGTTCGGCTCTGACACACCGCCAGCAGCAAGGTCTATTTTTACTAATGAGGCATGGTTGTCCACGGTGAACAGCTTCGTAAGAAATAGCATGGCTGGATGATTTTATTCACAGCCGTAATATAAAACTCAGAGAATCTGGGTGTTCCGTTCACTTCCACATAAACTCAGCTGGCTTTAGGTTCCGTACCTGGGTCAGGCAGGGTCTCAGAGAGTTCAGAGGGCGAGGGAGGTGATATGATGTCAGTCCAGCTGGGGGCAGCAGAGCTCAGCTTCTCTGAAAGAGTGAAGAACAGAAGAGGTATCCCTATTTCAAAACCACTTATTTACATACATATACATTTCATTAAAATACTTTTACCTGACAGCAAAAAGTGTTTCCAAGCTGTAGAGGTGCTGCAGAGGTTGGGTTACCGAGTATTAACTTTGTACAGGGTCCAAACTTCTGCACAAATAGCTATATGTAAAACATTTAAGAGAAAAGAAAGTGTAATATATTTGTATTAAGTTCATCAAATAAAAAATAACAGTTATCAGAGACTGGAGGAGTTTTTGAAATGCTCTTACTATAAAAAGGCCACTGTGGTGGTCATATGAAAGATCAGAAACTACACTAAACCATTTTAACTTTCTTCATTTTCAAATCCTCTGTACAGGCTCATAAAGGTTCTTGACTGGTCGACCTAAAAGTATCCATTGTGAACGGAACCCATTCAAAATGATTTGGGCCTGATTAAAGTGCCCGCCCCCAGGGGATGGTGCCAGGGGATGGTGCCACCCCGGTATTCTACCACTGCAACAACAAGCTGTAGAGGGACTCAAACCCAGTCCAGTGAGAGGAGCCGCTGTGATTCCCATAGTGTGGATCAGTTGTTTGAGTTGAAGTAAGTGTTGAAAAAGGAAAATAGATTTCGTATCTACGGACATTTTTGAAACATACTGTCAATAGGGCATTTTCATGTGTGGATACAGGACAAAGAAACACAAAACACAGACGAAGATGTCAAAAGAGTTTGTGGGGATAAGAGCTGACGCTGGTGCTAACAACATCACGTGATCTTTACATCCTGCCTCCGCCTGCTGCTCCACCCCACACCACCCAGTGCAATAAATTGCTATCGTTATAATCTGCAATGTGAAAGGCTGAATACTTTCATCGTGTGTGTGTCAGAGATCACTGTCATTCATCATGCGTGCTGTTGCATTCTTGTGATCCAGTTATGAGATTGATTCCTCTGTCTGCCTGTCTGTCTGTCTGTCTGTCTGCAAGCTTTAACTATCACCACCTCTTCCATTGAATCACTGAAGCGTTGCTGCCTGTCTGGTCTGTGTCTGCATTCTGGTTCATCCTCCATTTAGTTTCCAGATTTAAGGGGAAACCTAACATGACATTAATATCCTGATATTCCAGATATACATAACACTTTTTTTTGCTAAGAGTAAAAGATCAATGAATAAAAGTCGGCATTTCCACAGCGGGTTGCCAGGTTGTCGGCCAAAACAGCTTTTCATAGCTGTGGACAGACTGAACACACAGCTTTTGTCTGCCCCATTGATAAAAACCCAGAATGCTGACTGTGCTGAACTGCAGTCAAACTGAATCTACGTCTGGTCTGCGGCACCTCGCAACCCCGTACCCCAACAACCTCCCCAAACTGCCCCTGAAACAGCCCCTGGTGTCCAGCCCAGTTTCTCTTGGCCTGTACATGCATGGAGCAGATAAGCCCCCATGCTAGCCAGCCAAAGCCCTGCAGGATTAGACTAATGCAGACGGCGGGAAGCCATTGGTGGTGAAAAAACAGGCATGGGAAGTGAGCCTTATGTAAATTAACTCTTCTAACTTCACGCGACAGCAATCATCTCTCTTTTACTCTAAAATGCATCATTATTGTTGTCTTCTGGTTCTGAATCAGTTTTTCTTATTGTTTTTTATATTTGTTCACGTTTCCCTTTAGTGAGAAAGTAAATGAGCATAGAAAACCCAAAGAAACGACATGGGATGACTCCCCAATAGTCAGTCTAGTTGGCCAACAGGTGAGGGCGGGGCGTCTGCACATTGACCGAGGCTGATAAAACTGTCATGGTTTGTAAGGGCTGGGATAAATGCTAAATAGACTTAATAACACTTTTCTATAGCACTCAAATTGGTTGACAATTGGTGTAATGCATTTTTGGGATTCAGTATCTTGCCCATTGACCCTCTGGTTAGAAGACGACCCGCCCGAGCCTCACAAAACTTTAATTCAGGCAGTAAACCAATCAACCAATCATGTGGCTGCAGAGCAAATGTATGACATGCTATGGTCTATACTTTACAGTACATTCAACCATTCACACTCACATTCATACAGCAGTTTTGGGGGTTGTTCAGGGTTCAGTATCCTGCCCCAGGACATTTCGGCATGCATTCAGCTGGGATCGAACCGCTGACCTTCTGGTTAGAGGAAGATATTAGTCACAGGACAGCCGCCAGTATGCTGCAGATACAGAAGTAGTTCACATCAAATGATTTTGACATGATTGTCGGTTTGAACATGATCCCACAAAAGTCTGTGTTGATGAGAGAGGTCGGAGGAGAACGGTCAGACTGGTTGGAGCTGACAAAGAAGAAGCTAGGGGTTACTCTGATAAACACTCTTTTTCTAGTCTATGCTTTTATCATATTTCTCATCAGTTTCCCATAAGAAAACAAGTTTCACTATGAGTGTCTCCTGATTGAAATGTACACTGGCTCAGTCTGTGCTCTTATTCCTGTTTGAAACTGTTAGTACGTAGATACACATGATCACTGATTTTGTGAGTGAATATTACATATAATCAAGAGGACGTCCTATTAGCTCCCTTTTGATTCGGCCAGTTAATATCTCTATTATCTCTATTTTGATGATAAAACATCTGTCCCCACAGCTATCTGCTCTCATCTTGTTGTTGCTCTGTGCAGCATTGTTTCTAAATCTGCTCTCTGTCCAACCACACAGGCAGAACAATACTGCAGCATCACGTCACTGACAGACAGACAGACAGACAGACAGACATAACACGCATGTGTATGTGTGTGATGGATTATCACACAGGTAAAATCCCTCTGTGTCTTTAGTTTGGCTTCCTGACCTCATTGTCTCTGTCGTGCACTCCTTCGGTGCGGTTTGTTTTGGCAGCTCTGGGTGTCTGGTGTGCGGGTGGCACTGGGTCGCAGCAGGGTCTGGACTTTGTGGTGCCCCCCCATCCTCAGCCCTGATTCTGCTGACAGGGCCCAACCCACCATGAGATAATGTCATTCCAGAGGGATCGTGGCTAAAGCCCCTCTTTCTGGCTCTCAGGTATATAAAGAGGAGGCAGCCATGGAGCAGAGGACAAAGCACCCTGGGAACACACTTGACTCGTTGCTTTTTGTCAACATCCTGCTCTCTCTATCTTTCCTCACCTCCCTTCCCTTCACCTGCTGGACTCTGAACTGAGCAAGTACGACAAACCAAGCCAAGTCGAGCCAGATCCAACTGTCACCTGCAGCCACTATGGATATTGCCATCCAGCACCCCTGGTTCAGACGTGCCCTGGGCTCTGTCTACCCTGCCCGACTCTTTGACCAGTTTTTTGGAGAGGGCATGTTTGACTACGACCTCTTTCCCTACACCACCTCCACCATCAGCCCCTACTACAGACAGACACTCTTCCGCAACTTTTTGGATTCTTCTACCTCCGGCATGTCTGAGGTAACCCACACGTCACATGACTCATCAAGCTTAACTTTATAGGAGAAGAAACTCTTCGGTGATGTTTAACTCCAAAGTTCATAATCAGTAGTAGCAACATTAAATGTCTTTACAATGTTGCACCTTGCTCTTGTCCAAAGAGAACGATGCACGGTTGAGTTGACAGTCTCTGCTTGTGTGTGTGTCCTTCAGGTGAGGTCTGACAGGGATAAGTTCATAGTCTACCTGGACGTCAAGCACTTCTCTCCTGATGAGCTCAATGTGAAGGTCACTGACGACTACGTGGAGATCCAGGGCAAACATGGAGAAAGACAGGTACACACAAACACACACACACGTTATTAACAAGATTCATGCATTATTCTCTGAGAAATCAAGTTTCACGGTAATCTGTCCAGTAATTCTTTATTTTGTTCTTACTATTATTTGTAAAAATAAATTGAAGGCAGATGAAAACATAACCTTCTTGGCAGAGGTAAAAATAAAAAGTCCAGAGAAAAAGAAATGTAGCTAAGTATAGAAGAAATCGTGAAAGAGCAGGCGTCTCACTTTGTTGTGACATTAGATTCAGACAGAAGTATTATTATTATTTCACCTCTTGTCTGGGGGACGCCTTTGGTTCTAGCAGAATGGTGGATAGGTACATAGGACCCACAGAGGTTAAATGCTTGGGGCCCCTGCTGGTTGATTGGTGCTGGTGAGGCCTCTTGGATGGGAGGTGGGTGTCCTTTAAGGGGCAATGGGTGAGTGTAGTTGCCTGTGGGCACATGTCAAAGTCCTGAAGATCGTTGAGATAGTGTTCTCCTCAGTTTGTTCCTCATAATACAGTTCTTCAAAATACAAATCTTAATGTTGGACTTTTATTTTGAAGTTCAACTGTGAAATTTATACATGACATCTGCTTCCATAACAAAATCAGTGTGAATAAGTAAGATGGTCATTTATATAAATATATATAAGTGTAATGTTCCTTTAAACCTCTGATCCCACCCTGTTTGTGTTAATCCTGCTGTGTTTCAGGACGACCACGGTTACATCTCTCGCGAGTTTCACCGCCGCTACCGCCTCCCCTCCAGCGTCGACCAATCGGTGATCAGCTGCTCCCTGACAACTGACGGTCTGCTGACTCTGACTGGGCCAAAGGTCACCGGGGGGAGTGAATCTGGCCGCAGCGAGCGCAGCATCCCTGTCACCCGTGACGAAAAGCCCAATGCCGCTCCATCCTCTTAGAGGCCCTGTGGTTGGGGTTGACCAGAAGTCGACAACCTGCGTCTACTTGCAAATCTTCCTCTCCGAGTCCTCCTAGCTTCACTTTCTCCTCTCTATATTCTTCTTAGCTCACTCTTACAGTTTGAGTAGCATTGATGTTTTGAGTTTAACAAACCTCTGCCTGTGAGGGTGGTTCAGTGAGGGGCAGCTGGAGCGTTTCAATGAGAAGAGTCATCGAAGGACGAGACAGTCACACGACCTGACGCTTCATTCTGCTGATTGTTGTTGATTTGTTTCAGAGAGGTTCCTCTGATGGTACAGGGTGGAGCTTGGAAGTAAATGTCAAACACCTCTGGTCCCAGATTTGCCACCAGTGAAGTTCTCTGAGCCCTGGCTGCTGCCGTTCTTCTTCTTCTCTCGTCTTGAATACGTTCTGGTACTGTAGTCGAGGCCTTGTTCAGTGGAGACCATACCTGCTCGTTACTGAGAAGTCCATACTAAAGAAACATATAATAAAGCTGTACAATTAACAAAAGGCAACTCCTGTGTGGATTGTTATGTGTATGTGTGTGTGTGTCGCTAAGGGATTTTTTATTCTTGTTCTAAAGCTGTTTCTGACACACTGGAGATATTAATTAAGTTCTAGATACATCTCAAGAATAATTATAATTATCAACAGGATGCATTTGACCCCAATCTGGCAGAGCCTGCATACTTTTACGCTGTTAATTCAAGAGTTTTTGTATTTATTTGCAGAAATCTCTAAAAACACATTTTCACTTTGTCATGTTTTGGTTATTGGATGCAGATTAATGGGCAAATAAATTATATTTAATCAATTTTAATTCAATCTACAGAATAAGAAAGGTACAAAAAGTGGAGGGGTTTGAATATTTTGAAGAAAATCTAATATAAAAAATGATTTATATAAAATTGTATCAAGTGATCTCATACCTTTAAAGATGCAAACATCCTCTTTAATAGATCTTATACAAACATGTATAATCATATTCACATTCAACAAGAGATAATACGTGAACAAATCTTTAAGCGTAAAAAATGTTAAGTTTAAGCTCTAACTTGAACAAAATGAAATTAATTGAAACTTTGATCTTTACATTGTCTATCACTTCTTTGCACATGAAGTGTTAATAACAAACATGAGAGACTTTCACACAGAACAAGGACTCGTGGCTGAATCCACATCAGAGGCTGTTCTGTTTACATCCCTGACCCTGGAAACACACAAACACCGACTGAGTCAAACTAACTCTTCTTCCTTCTTAATCAAGTCTCCACATTTTCAGATTTTACAATTAAAAATGAACCGATATTGTTTTTTAAAAGCATTACCCATTAGAGTAACATCGCTGAAAAATGTGTTGATTATTGTCCCCTCACTTAGAAGTTGGCTCACTGGACAGTCAGTGATGTATGTGTTGCACAGTATTTACATTAAACCTCAGTCTATATTTGCATCTTTACACACTTGCCAGGTGGAGAACAACAAAACTGAATAACCCAGCAACACAAGTGCAATTACTTTGATAATAATACTAAAATAATCTTATACAGGCCACTGTTTGTCTTATTCTTATAACTTATGTTCTCACAACTTAGGTCAGAAACCTACTGTCCTGCAGGATAAATGCTCAAACTTGTACACTGATACAAAAAGCCTTCGGAGGAGCAGAGGGTTCAACATATGCCGTGTCTGTGGTACCTGTTGGAGGGCTTGCAGATCCTCCAGGGTCTGCTGGGCAGCTGCTCTCAGGCTCGGATTTGAGCTGGACGTGAGGTGGCTGACGCGGGCCTGGAGGTCTGGGTCAAGCAGAGAGGAGCCCAGCAGGAGCACTGCCTCCTCCTCCAACAACACCGACTGCAGGAGACGCAGAGAGTGGAGACAAACCTCCCAGTCGCCATCTGTCCAACAGAGATCAGAGGTGGTGAAGATGCTGAATTGAATTGTCAAACAAATTTTGGGGATTTATCAAGTATTTATTTTGTCAATAAAAACCCTGAGGTCACTGTGACCACTGAAATCTAAACATCTGTGATCACTCATCCGGTCCCTTCACTCGTTACCAGTGGCTGCCCGCATCCATTTCAAAACACTAGTACTTGCGTATCGTGCTGAGAACAGATCCAGTCTACATCCAGGACATGGTCAAACCTTACACCCCAGCCCGTCCACTCCGCTCTAATCACAACAACAACAACAAAACAAATATATATATATCAGGTCACACTGATCAGGAGACATATAACCTTTGACCTCGAAATTCTAATGAGGTCATCTGTTCTTAAGACCATAAACTAGTTATGTGAGGTCACACTGGCCTTAGAGAGTTGAGCTGAATTAGAGACAATATCTTGTCACTGGATTTGTTGCTGTAGAAACAGTTGATCAAAGTTCCCAAACAACACATTAGTTAGAAGTCAGGAGGTGTATGACGGACGCACTCCAAAACAAGGTGTGATTCCCATTATCTGTGGGAAACAAACTATCACGTGCACCAACAGCACAGTGAACAATACAAAGTGACATGATGAGGCTTGTTATGGACAGAGAGCTGTGGAGCCTGTAATGAAACTCAAAGAGCTGTGAAAACAGTCACGTGTCACAGCATCTCCTCATGTACAACTTCATAACAAGCAGCGCGTTATTCACAGTGTATCTTCAGACTGACTTTAAATTTAAACTATTTGAGTTTGTCGCTATTATTATAAGTAACAACTCTGCCTCTTCCACACGAAAGCATGTAGCTGGATAAGACAACCCAGAGTTAACTGAGACAGGTAACCAGCTCGATCATACAGCAGGTTATCCGGCCAGTGTTCAGTTATATGTATTTTCTCAGACCTGCACAGATCTTTGGACTTTCACATTGAAAAATATGTGGCTGATTTGAATGTGTGCAGTCAAACAAGGCTCTAACCACAGTTACAGGAGTCACAAACTGCAGTGAATCATAACTGCTGAAGTTAAACGATGTGTTTGAATTTAAAAGGCCCACAATATTGATAAAGATATCTTCACCTCACTTTTCCTTCCTCAGCTGTGCCTTTGACGCACACATTCGGTGGATATGATAGAGCTTGAACAGGCTGAGGGAAGCTGACCCGTGTTTGAATTAACAATGCACTGGTGTGTGTTGTTCTGAATGAGACTGGTGCATGTTCACATGCATGGGGTCCTTACCGTTCAGCAGGGTCCAGATGAGAGTTATGAGTCTTGGGTTCTCACTGATATACCTCAGCCCGTTCACATTGATACTGACATTATACAGAGCCATCAGCATCAGCCTGCAGAACACAAGCACATTCAGTTAAATAAAACACAGGTACAGCACTGACACCTGCTGTCCACATCTAGATACTGACCACACTGACTGAATGAGTCTTGAGCTTATGACAACTAGTTGGTTGACTTTCTTAAAGCCCCAACAAGGAGTTTTTAACTGGTTCAATATTGCTGCCTCTTTATGCACTAAAACAACAAATGAGACAATTGGGGAGATTTCTTTTTTTCTATTAACTGTTCTTAATGTCTGTCGCTGGGGCGGATAACCCGTGAAGTCAGAGCAACAATTTACGACAGTCTGGCTGGAAAATCATGTTTAGGCAGAGGGAGAGGATACAGAAGCGGAGGAACGAGTTAGACTAAAGGCTAACCCACACAGACCAGCACTCCTGAGTCTGTTCCTCGCCAACTCCAGGTCTCTTACAAACAAGATGAATGAGATCAGAATGAGAATTACGTCTCATTGTGTGACTGTCATCACAGAGACCTGGCTGAACAACCATACTGTAGTAGCTGGCTGTTCTGTTTACAGAGCGGACCATTTGAGGAATTCTGGGAAGAGCAGAGGATAGAGGGGTGTTCCTTTGCCCACAATAAGAGGAGGGGGGAAGTACAGATTCCTCGTACCTGTATACATGGATTTAATGTGTCTGTTTTCTTGTTGGTTTGTTTGTTAGTTTGTCAGCAGGATTACGCAAAAGACTACAAAATGGATTTCTACGAAACTTGGTGGAAGGACATTTTCTCCCATCTTTGAGTCTCATTCTAATAAAAAAAGTGTTTATTAAGACAAACCAGAAATTATACGACAGTAACTACCAGTGGTTTGTGATTGTGTTCTATCACAGCTTCACCTACACTTTGAGTTTGGGGAAGACACCAGGCTTCATCTGCTCCAGAAGCTTCATCAGAGTGTCCAGGAGGATGTGAAGCGAGCTGGACAGGAAGTTGCGCCCACATGGTACTGCTGCTACATCTGATTGATAGGGAATAAAGACAAGGCAGATATTTTTATCATGCAGGATGAATTTCTGCACAAATATACTGTGGAACAGAGAGAGAAGTGGTGCTGCATGACTTAGTGTGTCAGTGATTACACCAGTGTGTTGCAGAACAGACGCTGTGAACTCACTAGTGATGGTTCCAGCCAGAGCCAACACAAACTGGTGCTCCTGGGAGTTGTGGTCCTCGGTTTTCACCTCCGTGTCCAACGACCCGACAAAGCTCTCCAGAGTCTGAGCAGCTACAGCCAGAAAGGACTGGAGCTTCCCCTGCTCCATCAGCACACACACATACAGCTCCTCCATTCAGCTGCCCGATATCAAAATGTCACAGTTAAATGCTGTTTAACCACTTTTACAACTCACATCAGCCAGCCAGTGTGGGATCGTGTCCTCAGAGGCAGAGCAGCTCCACAGCAGACTGCAGGTGGCAGATCCCAGAGCAGAGCAGAAGTCGGCCTGCTGTTGCAGCTCTGTGCCGCTCTGCCACAACTGTTCGCGTAACAGCAGCTTCTCCTGCACGCACATTCACATACAAGTGGTAGCGCACATGTTGTTTTGTTGTAATAAAAACTGAATCTAAAATAATCCTAGCAATGTTTTTTCACAAGTGTGTTTCATCTAAATTGCATGAAATATTGTTTTCTTGACCCTAGAACTGGCCATTTACATTTTAATACTTCATTTACATCAGGAGCAGGTTCTCTCTACGGAGGCCGCCATGTTTTTTTTACAATATTCCAGACTGTCACTAAAAAATGTCACTAAATTATTCATACACAGTCAGATATAACGCTGCCTAACCTCTCTCTCTTTCTGACATTCAGTCTGCGCTGCTTCCAGTCGCGACTGAAGGTGCAGAAGCTCCTGTCGCAACTGCTCTTGTTCCTTCACAAGGTGTTCATTCACTGCAGGTATGCACACACACACACACACACACACACACAGGCACACACGTTACATGCTGTCTATGTACATGCAATACACTCAACAAAATGTTTAACCAAAGGTGTAGCTCTGCAGTTAAAGCTGCTTCAACTACACCACCTACAGTTCTACATGCACATATAACAACATACTAACTAACCCTAACATGTTTTTTGTAAAAAATGGCAACAACTTGGTGTAATATTTAGAAATACCACATTAATTTTTGGATTATGTAACATTATCAATTCAATTATTGTTGAACAAAAGTTATTGACACATTCAATGCAGGGTCATACCTGTACCTGAGTATGAAAGATAACAATGTCAACATGAATTGATGATTCTATCACATTCCGCTCCTCACAGCAGTATATAACAATCATTTGAAATAATCATTTATTAATAACTTGTGATTGAACACATCCTTGATGAGCAGAAGTAAATAGATGGATGGATGTATCAATAAAAAATAACTAACCCTTTACTTTCGGGCCACATAAGAATCTTATATGAGGTGAAAAGCTCTTCTGAGGTAGGTTCTGAGATTTTGGTGCCATCTAGGACGACTCCTTGTGGAAGAATATGATACCTACCAACCACCATTCAAATTCAAAGAGAGAACTTGTTTTATTGACCAATGGGGTTTCTCGGTTCTCTAAACAAAACTGGCCTCAGGTTCTACAGAAACACAAATCACTTTTGCTCCACATTTCACACAGATATTTGTTGGAAAAGTAAGAGCATGTAGAACTTGTAATTCGGTAAAAAAAAAAAAAAACATTTGTGACTCGTTGCAGCAGATTCAAGCAGATGGAGTGTTTGTGGTTGAAGTGGAAAAAAACTTTGTGACAGGTGATGTTTAGCAGAAGCGTACCTGTCTGGGCTGTTCGAGCTTTGTGCAGTTTCTCTATCAGGCCCCGATTCAGAACTCTGGGCACGAAGTCTCTCAGCTGCATGACCTCTGTGGTCAACTTCTCCAAGTCACATTTCCTCACTCTGACAAAGTCATCCTATAAGAAAATTCATAATGCAAACATGAATCTGAACAAGTGCGGCGCTCACATCAAGTGTATTTTGGCTTAATCACAGTGCTTGATTTGAGGTCAAGCCTACATTAGTATTAATATTTTATGAAAACATATTTACTAGCTAAGTGTTCCTATCCTGAATTAGCATTACAGATATCTGCATTCCAACTAGTTCAAACTTAATAATGCAATGAGGGGTATCTATTATTCAGTTTGTTTATCTGCAACTGAATTGTAGATATCTAGAATGAAAGCTCCAGTATGCATTAACGACAGACATGCTTTGAATTTTTCTATTTTAACTTCATAACAAATATCTGCAACTTTGATTCTGCCTCGTCAAAGTACAATTGTCTTGAATTGGTGATCTGAAGAGGCAAAAACTGATTGCAATAGCGATCAAATGTTAAAGTAGCTAGCCATAGCAAATCCACCAGGTTTCTAACCCATGTGGGCTCCTTCAAATGAGCCCGGACAGCAGTGGGGGGGTGGAAATGGCTCATCCACACATGTTATTGATTTCGCGTGATTGATCATCATTATGGACATAATCAATGAAGGACATTTACCTTTCCTCCATAACTCTGAGCCACACTTTTCCCGCCTGACATCTTCTTCTTCCTCTCACGTCCACACTATCCCTCCGACCTCCAGGGGGCAAGACGGGGGATGGAGTTCCCGCCCGGTTTCAAACGCCAAGGTGAGCCCGACTCCAGTCCGGGTTTTGTGCTTCTCCCGCCGGCCACAGCAGCTTATCTCCTCTCCCTTTGTGTTCGAGTCCTCTCCTCTCTGGTTCACATCTATGCGGAGCCGGGAAGCCTGGAGAGAACCGCCTCCGTCCGCAGCTCCTTCATGTCCGCGGGACAGGAACCAGACTTCCCCGGGGACGAGGTGTTCATGAGCCGGTTCCCCGTCCACCGCGCCTGCCGGGATGGAGATGTCGGGGCTCTGGTGTCTCTGTCCGAGCAGCTCCGGGCTCACCTCACCGCTGAGGACCCCTGCTACGGGTGGACCCCCGTTCACTGGGCGGCTCACTACGGACAGGTATGGATTAAGTCGCGAGAGATGCACCGATCGCCTCCATTTTGGCTCAAACTGTCTGTGATGTTTTCTGATTTATTGACAGATTCGCTCCGCACAACTTAAACACACTTATTCTAACACGCAGCACTTATAGAACTATAACAACGGCTTTGTTTAATTCTCGTGTTGAGTGTCTGAGGTTTATAACAAATGGAAATCACATGTTCGTTAATTCTGTCAGACACTCGCGGGTTTTCCTGTCTAATTATCCCGGAACAATAAAGTTTTGCTGTGCGACAAAAAAATTTAATAAGTGGATTGCAGGATTTTCATTGGTTCCGGTGTAGCCAATGGCTGCTCAGGCGCCAATACACCTTTAAGAAAACAGGAAATGTATAAATATAAACACTTAAAAACACGTGTCATGGGTATGAATGAAAGATACATTGGTTTAGAGAGTACTTTTCAACACAAAGTACTGCATACAAGAAAACTAATTTATTTGCTAAGAAATACATAGGGAAGTACATAAATCTTAATAAAAACTATAATAATAATTATTATAATCGAAGTAAAAGAACAATGATACATTGTAAAGTAAATTCTTGAATTTACAGACTGACAAAAAAGGATCAATACAAATTTTAAATGAATCCTAAAAGAAACTGAATTCAAAGTGACTCCATAAGAATTTGTCATTGTCCTCCCTAGTTCTTGATTATAAAATACAATTCTAAACTTTGGTCAACTTCTCCTGGGAATATACCAGGGTCAAACTATAATGGCAATCCTGCATCTGCCCCCTGACCCAGATCCACAGCTAAATGTATTGAATTCTTCCCTGACCCATAACACATCCTTCCAACAAGTTTTGTGGAAATCCATTTAGTTGATTTTGTGTAATGTTGCTTACAAATGAACACACAAACAAATGGACAGGGGTTGGAATATCCTGATTATCTGTCTTACCACATGAAAAATGTGTGTCCTTACATCTTTGACGGAAAAAACAGCACCCTACTGTAACACTGAACAACAAAATCTTTATTGAGTATTGTATTGTCTTGCCCTCTGTGTTGTAGCTAGAGTGCGTGGTACGCCTGGTGCAGATGGGTTGTGGCGTGAATGTGGGGACCAGCCGCTTCGACCAGACACCGGCCCACACTGCGGCGTTTGGAGGACACCCTCACTGTGTGGTGTGGCTGACCCAGGCTGGAGCTGATGTCAACAGGCAGGTCAGTGGTATATGTGTGAGACATATAACCTGCGGTTCACAGAAAGCATATCTGTCTCTTTTGGCTTTTTTGCTTCATTCTATAAATCTAGAGAAACAGATTTATTATTTTACATGTATACATGTACATGTGTAGGATTGAGGTCTTAAAGGAGCCATTTGAAGTTTTTACAAAGCCAACGTTGGCAACATCAACATTAAACTTTGCTCTTCAAGAGCTACTCCAGTGGTGGAGAGCAACACTGATAATAATCTTGGTTCTATTTCTATCTCCCCCGTGCTCTCAGCATCACGGCCTGTCTCATGCTTTCACATAGCCAGCGTCCAGTCTGCCCTGAAGAAGTAGCGCTACTCACAAGGCTTATTATAACATCCCGTTCTAACATGACAATGGCGGAACCATCACCACCACCTTCCTGGCATGTTCAATGTTCAAACATACTTGCACACACCGCTACTTTAAGGTTGATTGAATGGATTTATTTGTACAGTCCATGGCAACAGCACACACAGTTTCTAAAACACCTCTCATTTCAGTGTCTTTAAAGATTTGTTTTAAAAATAGCAACATTCCTTTTATTCCTTTTCCGAACAGCCTCGCTTCGTTTCAAATGGAGAACAGTAATCGGAGAAACCTCATCAAAGCTGCCTTGCTGAAATGTTTCCGTCTTTATATCTACTCCTGGACCAGGTTTAATCACCTCAGATTGAAAAAGGGTATCTTTCTCATCTTAAGCACTAAAGCCAGCAGAGTTGACTCGTTAATTATAGCTGGACAAAGTAGAGCTGCTATGAATTATTTAAAACTTATGATGAAGTCGCAGTGCACCCATGTGGTGGATACTACATGTTTATTAATGGGTTTGAAACCTAGGACGATAATTAAGTCTCTGGGGCAAAGAAAACACAAACCGATACCTTTTGGGTCCAGATGTCATTTTGGCTAATCACTATTAAAGCTGTCTGCATATGACAGCAGATAAATTACAAAGCCATCATTGTATTTTAATGTGTTGTGTTGTTTTGCTTTCCACATGGACTGTTTACATGCGGGCAACCAAAGCCTGCTCGAATGTGATTGGTCCAATTAGAGATGGAAATCAGAAGGCTTCCAGTCCCAAATCCTTGTCCCTCGCCTTCCGATGCAGAATCTGCGTTTGTCATATTCTTTAATAACACCTTCATCAATGGATATCTATACATTCTGTTCTCAGGACTTTGTAGGTGAGGCTCCCATCCACAAGGCGGCTCGGTCAGGTAGCCTGGAGTGTATCCAGGTCCTGCTGATAGCAGGTGCTAAACCACAGTAAGTATCCTGCCGTCTGACCCATGTGTGCAGCAACACAGCAGGTCTGTCACGCTGAGTGTGAACCACAGCAGCAGGTACATTTTCTTTCTCACGGGTTTGTTAACAATAATCAAAGCTCCCATCCTAGTATTACTGTTTAAAGACACTGGTGTCTGATGTCAGTATAGCTATAAACTAACAGTGAAAATATATATAAAATATACACACTAATTTGCATTTTTCATCTATACTGAACTCTAACATCAACTCATTAAATGTGACACAGTCAAAGATAATCCTGAATATGCAACATACGTTTGACATTTTGTGCATTTACACTGTGTTTCCTAACATTGTAGAAACACTGCTGCTGTGGTGTTGATTAATTTTCGGTTTTTATTCAATCTCAGTTTGTTGCTAATGTAACATCAGCTGTTTTGGAGGAAACAGGCCGCGCTGGTTTCTCTTATATTCATCTCTTTCTGAGCTCCTGACAATAGCATTATTGGACATTGTACCGATTAACCGATAATACTAACAAACAACAGTTATTATTGAAAATTCAGAAGTGCCATGAATGTTTTGAAACCTAACTATTGGCCTTACTCTGAATAAGACATTACTTCAATCATGGTGTTTACAGGAGTTGCTAATGGAGTATTTCATCCACAGTCCAGTTCACATGATCTGATTATGACTCACATTAATACACCAGCTTTAAATCCCCAACCTGAAAAAGTTGAATGTACAATTTGGGGTGTTTTATCTCCAATTTTGAAAAAAATCTATTACTCCTTTTTTTATTTGTCCATCTTGTTTACACCCAGGGCAGTTGGCAACTCTGTATGTTGATACCACAAAATGCTATGAAAACCTACATGTTGACGTAATGTGATTAAGGTCAGAACACTCCACGTCTTAATTAGAATATTGATTAGTCTTAGTACGACCTTTTTTAGGGTTGTGCTGTTGTGACCCACATCTGCAAACCAACCAATCAACACATAGGGATTACATATAGATATTAGCACACTGATGTGTGATGTAAGCTGCAGGGAACAGTTACTGCAAAACAGGGGTGTTAGATTCAATACTGCCTCACATGATCTGCTCCCACACACCAGGGGTTTGGGTGTATTCCAGATTTTAACTGGCAGTTCTCCTCCAAACCAGCTGATTCCATGCAACTGAGTCATATTTAATACAGTCGTAGCTCACGTTGATAGTAATGTTATTTGTGTGTGTTGTTTTTTTCCTTCAGGTAAAAATGTTCTCGTAATTCATATGTTAGAGTTAATTCTTGAGAATGTTGACATGATGCAAAGGCTGAAAAGCTCACGTGTTTCCATTTACATCTGGCACACTGACAAGAACACTATGATTCGAGTTTAACGTTTTAATTTGGAGCTATTTTATCAGACACGCTGACTTTTGATCGAATGATGTTGAGCAGATATAAAAACAAAGTAAGTCAACAGACGGACAGATGCATCAGGCTGCTGCTGATGACGCTAAGAGTCAAAGTGAAAGCTTCCGAAAGCTGCCACCAAGCCTCTGTCTGTATATTTTACTTATAAGTGGACAGGTTTTGGATTTCTCTTTTATTATTCTCAAACAGCAGATGGCCCTTGTACTACTGTCATATTTAGTATAGGACCTAACTTAGAAAGTATCAAATGGTTCCTGATTGATCTGAACATGGAATCAGTGTCAGTAAATACACACCATGAGCTTTTCAGCGTGTGTAGAAACTTGTACTACATGTGACTTTGAACTTGACACTGTTTAACTGGTATGTTACATTTTGTTGCTTTTGCATCATGTTCTCTATAGTGTAAAGAAAGGATCAACTGTGCTGGCTGAGACAAACACCCTGCACGTTCTCATGTTTTACAGCTATTCAATTTGAACATGATTTTCTCAAGTAATCCCAGAAAGAGGGAGCAATCCATATAGGCACTGCAGAATCTGGCACACGTGCATCAGCGAGCATCTTTACAGTTGTGGCAATGAGTGTTCACTATCGCTTCCTACAGTTTCTGCAGCTGGCAAACTGGCGAGGTATTTCCTGCAGTGATTGGTTTCAATGCTAAGACAGCACTGATGATGATAGCCATGTCAAGACATGCATGCCATAGCTTACAACTAACTGTTTTCAGACACTGTGCTAACAAACTGTACTGGACATGCCTCAGGAGTTAGCGTAGGAGTCTCAGGTGGAAGATTATTGTGCTCTGTGAAGATTCACAGCATGTCAGGAGATCGTGTATAAAATGAAATGTCTCCCTGAACTGTTTATTGAATGAATATTATGATTAATTATAATGATGATAACCGATCGCTGTTATTAATACAGGGTTTCTACACAGTCTGGAAAGTGTTGTACGAGACCGTTCATTAAAATATTCATCAGTCACATTGTCGATAACTTGTCTTGACTAATGACTGTGTATAAAGGTGGAGGATGGCTCTCAAAAGTAAATTAAAAACATCAAGATCACCCCCTGGTGGCTGGCTAGAGTAAGGCATAAACCCTGCCTCATCCCTGTTAGTAAATAGGTCATGGACCAAACAATAAAATTAAAGTCCTCATCAATTGTTTCTGTCATTTTAGGTTCTTATAACACTGATGCGTGTTCATTTTCTGATCAGTTTGGTTTTAATTGGTTATTTGTGGCTCCAAATGTCCAAGGTGGCAGTGTTTGTATCTGGGAAATTTTAGTGCTATAAAAATGAAATGGTGTACTGGCAGGGTTCTTTAATACCACAGAATCACTGTTAACAGACTTTTGACCTCATGTTTGTACAGCGGAGACTCGTCGTCCATCTTTATTTGCAGTCATTGGTTTGGACTGACACTGAAACTGTGTAGGAACCCTGAAGCTTCTCTCAACACCAGACAAGAGGGCGGTATTGGAGAAAACAATGTTGACACTACAACAATAAACATCAGGGCGATTCAGTTTGTGCTGGTAAAATAGATGAGCTCTAATAACAGAGCAAAATAAAAAGTACTCAAGCAATCTTAATTAAGAACCATGTCCCTGCAAAGATTCCTCGTTCCTGGAGAAAGGTCCTGTGGTGGAAACACAGCTAAATATTCTCATTTACTCTTATGGGCACTTTAGAGAATGTGCAGTTTCCAGTTCAACTAAACTGCATGTTTTTGTTCTGTCTGCACAGAAAGCTCCAGCTGGAGACAGTGAACACATTCTAACCATTCATAAATCATTCTAGGTTTCGCCCAGTTTCACTCTGTTAAAAGCAGTGAAGGACAAAACTTCCTTCTGTGGTAAAATAACCGTACACAGTTGGAGTTGTAGAGGACAGAAGAAATAGGCCTTTTCACTTCAAGCTGCATTTTCCCTGAGCTAAGAAACTTGTCCCACTTACAAATACTAATTTTTACCACTTTATACAAACTATATATATATATATATATATATATATATATACGTATAAGTATTAGGCCATTAAAAACCCTCATTTTCATTTGTCTGGTTTTGAGGAGGATAATTAATAACTGAATTAGATTATTCCAGATCCCAGTTAGGAGACATTTCATTTTATGTAAATAACCTATAGAGAGGATGTTTCATTTAACAGGACAATGTTATTTAAATTTAAATGTACTTGATTGCCTTAAGCTTCTTCTTTTTTTGTCATAAAACCTGAGATAGCGTTGATGTTAGAGTTTATTCATTTAGTGTTGCAGAGGGAGATCGTCACGACCAGAACGTGTTGAGGAGACGCTGTGTTGTCTCAGCAGTCTGTAGTGATCACTGCTCTGTTTAATTCCTGTCAGAGGGTCCTGACAACCTCTCTCTGCAACATTTAGGCCCTGTAATGTTCGATGAGAGCAGGATGCAGTTAGACAGTTTAAGATGAGATGCTGTGACATCTCAACAAGAAGTGGTTTTTTGACTTTCTCCTTTTCTCGTTTAGTTTAAGAAACGCCAGTGGGCAGACAGCAGCAGACCTGGCCCACGCTCACGGCTTCCTCGACTGTTTCCGCTTCATCTCAAATGCCCAGAAACACCTGCTGCAGCTCGGCGTGCAGAACGGAAGCGTCCCCTGTGGTCTCGGCCGGCTCAACAGAAAGAGGCTGCCAACCACTGTGGAGCCCGGGCACCTGAAGAAAGCCAGGAGAGCTGAGGGTAAGAACTGTGCTTGCTTTTCGTGGGTCTTGTTATTACACTACAGTTATTTTTCATGACCGGTTCATCTCTTTTCACTTTATAATGAATCATTCAGTACGTCGAATGCAAAGTAATGAAAACACAACTTTTAAATAATGGGACAAAACAGCATCAACAGCCGTTTAACTTGAAAACCTGTTAAATTATAATTCGTATTGTTTGATTATTCATTTTCTTCCTCTGTCTGTTGCAGATGTATTGGTGCAGATGCACAGCGGTGGAGGTGAGGAGGCGGAGAGCATGAACATGGAGTCTGCACAGGGGCTCAGCTCAGGTGGGACTGGAGCTTCAGTGGCGTTATAACATCTTTATTTTATATTTCCTGATGAAGCTAAACTTGTTATGTGGAGATCACAAATAAAAAAGTACAATGTTGCTGCTTATGAAAGGATTAACATTAAGATTTCTTTTTAAAAGCAGAAGATGACACCAAAGGCGTCACCAATGGCCATCATCACGTGTTGCCTCTTGCTGCCCAGGATGAGCCTGAGCCCTCCAAAGCAACTCCCCCTCCTCAGCGCTCTTCGGCGGACATGTGCGGATCCCTGCATCTGACCGGGAGCCCCAGCAGCTGCATGTCCCAGCGGCCAGCCTGGTGGGGGCTGATGGGAGCCGAGTGCGGGGACTTTCAGCATTACGGACACTACCACGGCTTCGGAGACACAGCGGAGGAGCTGAATGACAGCATCCAGGCTGAGCACAGATACAAGCAGGCTGTGGCCAGCACCGTCCACCTCTACCACGGATCATAAGCAGAGGGTTAGCGTCCAAAGCCTGGCCCCTGGAGATGTCCTCTGGAGATGATATGCTGTCCCTTAACTTTAAAGTATCACTTATATTTTGGGAAAGATCTTTAGTCGCTAAATCTAAAGTCACTACTACAGATAAGTAGGTCATTCAGATAATCTTTAAACACAGACCCCCAGATATTTCCAGGATTTTTTAAGAGTTGACCTGGGACTCTGTATCAGCATCCGTCCCCGCTGGCTAGTTTTCCCAATTAAGAGCTATTTAGTAGGATTGTATGGTGTTGTGTGTGTGTGTGTGTGTACCTTTAGGCTGTCCTCTCTCAATGTGTCCTGATCTGCCGTCCTTCAGCAGGGAGGAGCAACTGCACGGAAACTGACAACCTCCCAGCTCGCCTTGATCTACCAAAGGGAATGTGTTTTGCAGCTTTTAATTTGAAATCATTTGTTTTGTTGTATTTATACTTTAGAGCAGGTGAATGTACTGTCATTTTTATAAAGCATACTGTATATTGGGACATGTAGACTGGGCTGTCTGTGGGGAACTGCACAAAGTGCCAAAGGCTGTTTTATACTTTATACTCTGGTTTAGCCTCTTTTCCTATTAAACCTTTTTTGCAGTTTGATTAAAAAAAATGGAAGTGAATGAGTCTTTTGAGAATATGTCATCAGAATTGAGCCTAAAGCAAAAACAAATCCAGTGAGCAGCGGTTTTGTGTTGATGAGAGGTCAGAGGAGAGCGGTCAGACTGGAGCGACACGTCCAATGTTGAGGTGGGTGATCTACAAAAGCAGAGGTTCCTCTTCTGAATTCTGGTTGAGTCACAATCTGGAATCAACATTGAGAATCCACAAAGCTAACCTGCTTTTATTGAAACTCTTTGTTGCTGTCCACACAACTGCTGCTCAGTGGATAGTTTTGTTTTTGGCTCTAGTCTGAGTGAAAACTCCAAAATCCACGAGATCTGCAGTTTCAGAGTCAATGATATCACATGTTTTCATCATTCAGATGTTTGATGTGAACATTAACTGAAGCTCTAGTTGCATGACACCTAATTTAAATTCATTCCTTTTTTCCTTAATTTAAAAACCAACCCTGGAGCAGTGGGAACAAGCCCAGCTGCTCAGAACACCTCCCCTGCCCAGGGCCTCCATCACAGCTCGGAATACTATTTTCAAAAAATGCTTTATTTCTAATCTTAAGTGTCACTTAACATCATAAATTATTAAAAAGAGCAAAATGCAGGTTACAACAGTAGCTCAAGCAGTTTCTGATGAAAACACGATGTGAAGAGCAGCTCATGTAACAGCTCATCACCTCCTCAGATCTAGCTGCATGGTCTTCTGCAGGCTGGCTATGCTGGCGTCCAGAGCTGCCAGGCCGTCTCTGAACGCCGCCTCGTCTCTGGTGTCGAAGGTCGACCCTGATCTCATGCTGCAGTCAGACCACAGAGATTCCACATCGCACTGGGACAGCGTGGAGTCCGACTGCAGCCCGCACGACTGGGCTGCGCCCAAACAGTGGGACTGGTCGTTTTGGGGGGCCGCAGGTTTGTCTGAGGGGCTTCTCTCTCTCTGCGCGACCACGTGCTCAGTGGGTGTGGGATCCAACCGGCCGAGAGACATCAGGTACTGAGTGACGCGCTCGTTGAGGGGCTGGTGTGGTGTCGTCGGCAGAGACTGGACAACTGTAGAACAAACTGATGACTCCTGACTCTGAAGCTTTCTGAAACAGACGGCGTGGAGAACAGTGAAGGTCTCCCAGTTATAGAATCCATTGCTTGTGGTCGAGGAGCTTTACTTTACTCTCAGCATCAAACACGCACCTCTTCAAGTTTGCTATCTGCTCCAGTCTTTGTTGGGCAAGTGAGGCCAACTCACTCTTCTCTCGCTCCGTGTCAACCAGCCGGCTTCGAGTTGCTTCCAGGTCTGCACGCAAACACCACATCAGCACAATCTCCGCCACTGTCCTGCAGGGCCCTCACGCCAGGCAGCGCACATTTCAATCTATTTTACATTCTGTATCTCGCCGCTTATTTATCGTTGCTTTTCATATTAAACTTTGAAATCTGATGTCGTATTTGCTGTTTCCTTTTCATCAGTTTCTATCAGATACTGTATTTTCAAAACTATACATGAATTAACTAAATTGAAGGAACCTTAGTAGTGACATTGTTTAAATTTGATTACTCTCATGGTAAATTATTTTGTGAGTGTCTGATTACAGAACCTGTCCTGATGGCTGCGTTCTCTGCCTCTCGACCCCTCAGCTGGCTCTGTGCGTCCTGAAGATCTCTCCGTAGCTCTGCCAGGTCATGCTGCAGTTCTTGCAGTCGGGACTGAGCTGTGGAAACCTCCTCCTGCAGAATCGTCACTGTGGAGACACACGGGTCAAATTAATCACACCCATTTTAGTCCCATCTGTAAACGTGACACACACAAATTACCTTCTGAGTTACTCTCTGTGTGCTGTTGTCTCTCTGTTTTCTCTTTCTCCTTCAACTGCTGGTTCAGGATCCTCACGCGCCTGACACACAGACACACACATTTTAATGTCACAAAAACTCATGTGGGTGCACACACACACACAAACACATAGAGTCAGTGAGGGTCCATGTGTGGAGCCTGAAGCGAGGACCGGGCTGCAGTACCTGCGGAGCTGAAGGTTGTGCTCGTGCAGCGACGACAGGTCTGGAGCACTGTCAGTGTGGATGTTTAAACCACCATCATTCAGCAGTGGTGAGGACACAGCCTGCTCCAGGTGACGGAGCAGCCTCTCTGCTACACTGCCTGTGCACACACACACACACACACACACACACGGAGTGAGAAGCTCCTGAGTTTCTCAGACCAGTTTGGTTGTGTTGTATTTTTTGTAAGTATTTGGTTGTGTTGTGGGTATTTTCAGAATGTTTCCTATGTTCCCTCAGAAAGATGTTCAGAAACAGCCCTGTGACTCAAAGGTAACACTGAGTAATCACTGTATCGAGTTTACTTGGCTTGTGTGGTAATAGGAGATTGTGTAGTGCAGGTTACCTTGTCCGGTGATCAAAGCCTTGAGTTCTCCAAGCAAATGCTGGACTGTCTTCTCCTTCACTTCTGTCTCTGCGCTGCGCTCTGCCCTGCTGTGTGTGTCCTGAGGAATTTCATGAACCTTCGGGGTACAACTGTGTGTATATGAGAGTGTGTGTCCGGCAGCTGCAGGTACATCTGCGGCAGCGCGCAGGGTGTTGGTGTCTCTCACAGGAACAAAATCCTCCTCGTCACTATCGCGCTCCGGAGCTTTGGGCACAGCCGGGCACTCTGTCTGACCAGGAGGCGGCTGAGAGGATGACTGGTGCACGGACAGGAGGACGGAGGTGGGGGGTGGAGGGATGGAGGGATGGGGTGGAGGGGCAGAGGGGCAGTGGTGAGCTTTGGTGTGAGCTCGCCTCAGAGTTGGATGCAGCTTCACCCCCGAGTGTGCAGCTGGAGTGGGGGACTGATGTGTTGGAGTGGTGCTGCCTGTTCCACGCTGGCCGGACTGAGGATTCTTGTGGACTGGAGGTGGAGACGGAGAGAAGATGTGGCGACATTAGATGACTGTGAAGCCACTGGTTTCTAAGGCATCAAAGCCACATTACCAGTAAAACAGGCTGATATGTCTAAATAAATAAAGCAAAGGTTCATTTAAAAAGCGGAGAACAGCTCTAGGGTTAGGGTTACTGCTCTATATGTCCCTAACAATATGCTTCCAATGTAACCCGTCAAAACACACACACCTACCTGTCTTTTTAGGAACATTCTTCATGGGCTTCTTCCCCAGCAAGGTGGATGGTCTTGATTTGGCTGCTCCACACGTCACTGCTCTATGAGGTCTAGGAGAGGCTTTTACACACAATAGGATTTGTTTATTTGACTAACGACTGGCTGCTCTATCAACGACCATCACATTAATGAAACTCATCCAACCTGTCGTGTCAGTCTGAAGGATGCCGCTGAGCAAGGCAGCACAGCGGTCCAGACCCTGGTGGAGAGTGGTGACCTGACAGTACAGGACACAGCAGTGAGCATCACATCTGTGCACATCTGTACTGACTACACATTGTTTAGGAGAGTGCTTTTTTTAGCTTTGCACTTCATTATTAATTCTCCACTAACTCCATTCACCTGCTCCTCTGAGTCTGAGGAGTACAGAGAGTAGGCCGGCTCGGGGCGCGCGGACGGCCCCGGATTCACTCTGAAAACACAAGTTAGACGCATGTAAGTATAATGAGGATGTAGCATAACATTTTTAATAAAGGCGTGTACTCACTGTCGCCTGGTCGGCTGCACTTTGACTCCTCCCGTCAGCCTCCCTGACGTCACCACCTGCCAATCACAATCAACACGCCACACATTTCAAACTGCTGTCGTCCTGAAGCATCCTTTATTGAATGTGAGACACTGTGGAATTTAGAAACACATGTGACAGCCCTGTGGTCGTCAGGGGTGTTTTTAAATCTAGGGCCAGAGGAAGGATTCCTGTTCTTAGCTTTGACCCCTTGATACGTTTGCTGCAACAAGATTCAGATTCATAGGATTGACTTGAATATATCTTTGTAATCTTGGTTTAAATTAATATCTTTTGACATTTTTTCTTCAAATGCAGCAAATAACTTCCCTCTAATTGTGTTCAAGCAGCATGATAAATTATATCTATGCACATATTGTAATTCAACTTCCTCAAAAACATTGAAGCTTTGTAGACAAAATATAGTTTTTCTCAGTCATATTTTCTGTTAATGCAGACATTGTTTACTTTATTTAACCCCATAATGTGAGTTTACGAATATATTCATTATATTATTGAAGCAAGTGCAAGGTTTACAACATGTATGCAAGTTCTGATCTTTGTTTGCTCGTGATCTAACTGTCTTTGCATCCATAATTTTACTTGTAAGTAAACACACCAGAGCTAAATGTGACAGATCGCTGACTTAAGTATGGGACAAACTCATTAACCCTCGTCAGTCGTGTTGACAGACGTCTGTTGTCACTACTGACACATGAGTAACACGTGTCAAACATCCAGACACTGAGAGTTAGCTCTCCTAGCTTACCTTGTGTTTAGCCGTAGCTTTCATAGTGAACGACACTTCCTGTTCTCCTCAAGCTGCTGTTCTCTCACCGTCAGCTTTGACTTTGAGCTCCGGAGTGTCTCCTTCCTCCACGGCTGTCCTCCGTGCCCACAGCTTCCGGTTTGTTTGAAATTGGAAACAGACGGTCAGCCAATCACAGAGGATTAAGTAGTGGGCGGAGCTACAGAAGCAGGAAGCATCAGTTGGTTGAAAATGCGTATCAGTGACTTTGCACGAACATCCTACGTTACTCATTACCGCAGTACGCATGCACCTCACCAGCTTTTGACATCGAGACACCATCATTTTTCATCAAATAAAATAAACAATGAGAAATGGTGTATTGTAAGTCTTAAAATAGATTAAATATTGTATTTATTATAAACATCCAGATTAAAATGATCAGCCCTGAGACATTCTTTGTCCCCACATGACCCCCGAGTGCCAGCATCAGCACCGAGGGCTGGGACGTTCACAAACTTCTAGTTTACTGGAGCAGGACACACTGAAGCTGTTTCACGTTGGGCATGAAGTTCAGTGACAGCTCATTACCTGCACTCAACTGATGTTTTCATTCTCAATGATTAATGACCAATCACGACATATTTATACAGTTGGAACTTGCTTTTAATCTTCAAGTCTTTGCTTGGAACACAATTATTTATTGTTCTCTCTTCTCAGACATTAACCATTTTCATGCAAGTGATAATTTAAAAAAAATAGAATAAAACAAAAAAACTTTCCACAACATGCAGGTCTGTGAAGATTAAGAACGTTAGGGAGAAATATCTGGTTTCTCTATTTAAACATCTCACTTGACATATTCTGTTTTCCATTGAAACAAAATCAGTGATAGAACCGCAACAAGCTAAACAGCAAATAAGAGCAGCTCAGGTCCATGTGTGGGTGGCTGGGCTGCACCAATATTCCCTCTACTCCCAGTCTTCCTCATCAGATGCAGCCGGAGCCGCCGCAGCTGGGCTCTTCGCTGTGCTGTCCTGAGAGAATCCTCGTTCATGACCCTGAGGACAGAGGACACACAGTGAGCATACTGAGGACAGCCTGCTACTCTGACACCACAAAGGTTCAAGAGGAAAAAAACACTGTAAATGATTATAAAACTGAAAAGTCAGCCCTACTACCTTTCTAGAGTCTGTGGAAGTAAAGTTCCTCCTGGAAGGGTTGGCATCATTACTACTGGGGGCATTGAACGCATACTCTTCTAACCACGAGGGAACTACTTGCTGGGCCTGTAATTCCAAATCACATACAGACGATGAAGGCCAACACTATACGTCCAGTCCACCCACTAGTGATGCACAACCTCTGCACTGTGTGATGCTATCTTACCTTGGACAGGATTGTAACCAAAGAGCGGGCCAACTGACCATCAACATCTGGGTCGTAGAAAGACACAGCCTTCCCAGTATTACCACAGCGGCCAGTTCTCCCAATACGGTGGACATACTCATCGATGTTGTTGGGGAGGTCAAAGTTCACCACATGCTGCACATCTGGAATATCCAGACCGCGGGCAGCTACAGAGGTTGCAACCAGGACTGGACATTTGCCAGAGCGGAAGTCTGTCAGTGCCAGCTCTCGTTCCCGCTGCTCACGGTCACTGCCAAACAACACGACACATTAACACAGCTTTAAAACAAACTGTAGTGTCCTGAACACATCACCTACCCATGTATGCTGGTGGTTGGAACTTTCTCCTGGCACAAAAAAGCCGCAATAAAATCAGCTTGTCTCTTGGTCTCCACAAACACCATGGTGCGTTCCATTCCTGCAAGCACACCAGGATCCCTGATCAACACCAGAAGAAGCAAGCTCATCCCAGAATATCTTACACCATCCATCCTTAATAACCTGTACTACAAAGCTGAAGCACTTGATATGAGTATTGCTCATACCTTCAGGAAAATTAAGTTGCATGTGAAAAAGTTAAATGCCCAGGCCTAATTCAGAGTATTTAAAAATTAAAAAAAGAATTTGGTAATGTCACCAGTAACAGGACTACATATGATACAAGCTTATTCATGGTTACTTTAACAATGTGTATCGAGGTGCTTCAGTTGCAAGGTGTGCTGTAAAATCCTTAACACATTCACATTAGCCACCATAAAAAAAAAAACATGTTACCCGTGATCTTCAGCAGGTCAAGAAGCTGCTCCCGCTTTAAGAATTTGGTAACTTCGACAAATGACTGCTCTACATCACTGCAGGCTCCGCCCACCACACCCACAGCTAAGAACAGGTAGTCAATCTTGAGAAAGTCTGCTGCCAACCTGTGAAAACATGCTTTAGCATTCATATATGCAAACCATCAATCAAGCTCAGGTATAGAACAAGTAAAGCAGTAAACGCTGCAACTGATCAGGCGCCAGACCTCTGGATGTCCTCAGGGTACGTGGCACTGAACATCAGAGTCTGGCGGTTTTCTTTGGATGGCATTCCAGGGGAGCCCACCAGACGGCGCATGTCTGGCTCAAAGCCCATGTCCAACATGCGGTCAGCCTCATCCAGCACTAAGTACCGCAGCTTCTGCAACCCGACCTGAAGCACATACATCGTTTACATGTTTGAGACTTAAGCTAAAGACAGAAGAAATGAAAAATCTTAATTTACCTTTCCTCGTCCAATCATGTCCAACAGTCTTCCTGGTGTTCCACACAGTATATTACATCCTCTTGAGATTTCTCTTATATGGTGTCCAGTACTGACTCCACCATAAACAACCACTGGACGCACACATGTTCTATAAATTCAACAAGCCAGGAAAAAAATAATTCATTTTTGCATCCTTTATGTGTGGGGTGGTGCTTACAGCGTTAAATGGTTCTTTATCGAAATCTAAACTATACCCAAAGGCAAACTTCCTGGCCTCCAGGAAGATCTGGCAGATGAGCTCCCTGGTCGGGGCCACGATGATGGCTTCAGGCTCCTGCAGCTCACTGAAGCGACTGGCTGCCACACCGTCTGCCATCAGCTGCTGCAGGATGGGGAGGAGAAATGCAGCCTGGTGGACAGAGGACACATTTGAGCTCCATCCACACTTAGTTACAGTTCAGGGGGTCGATTCAATCTCATCTCACCGTTTTACCGGATCCAGTTTGGGCACACGCCATGAGATCTCTGCCAGCAGAAATGATTGGAATGCCATGCTTCTGCACAGGGGTCGGCTTCACGTAACCAGATTTGTTGACATTTTTTGCCAGGGATTCGCACAATTGTACCTCTTCAAATGTCTGAACAAAACACATGAAACAAACCAGCTTCACGACACACTGACAAGCTTTTCCACCACTTTATTTCAAACTTCTGTAGACCTACAGATAAGTTGGTATTAAATTGTTTAATCCAAACTTTTGATTTGATTCAAATTGTCTATGAACTGTTGATTTCGTTAAATGTTCCTGCTATCAATTAGTATTTTATCAAATGAGTAGCTCAGCACTTCTTACCATGATCGCTTGCGGTGGGTTGGTTCCACTGATGTCCACCATAATGTCATCATACTTGTCAAAGTTGATGCCACGTTCGTAGTGGGCAAAAATGGCCTCTTCATCCTCACAGAGAGTTGGAGGAATGTAGGTGACCTTTGGTCCTGAGGGGGGAAAGAAATTCAAAAGGTGGAGAAATGAGTTTGTCAAACTGCTGGACTGTTCAATATATTTACAGGGAAAACATTCATCGACTTACTTTCACCCTCAGCTGCATCCTTCTGTTCTGGATTTTTATCTTTACCTGTATCACACACACACTCATCAGTGAAATGTTTTTTTTCAAATGAAATTTTATTCAGCAAATAATGAAAAAAACCACTGATGCAACCTTGAGAAAAGATTTGTTCATCTTTTCCACGGTAACCTGCACACACAAAACACACCACATTAACAAACATGAATTTAAAAATATATATCACTATTCCAAAAGGTTAAAGATTGCTCACTTACCTCCTCCAAGTCCTCCTCTGCCACCCTGGTCACCTTCAACAAATCAACATTATTCATCTGCTCTTCAAATTTCAAACAGAGACTCAATGACTTGAACAGTAATCAGGGTTGAATCAAGTACCTTGTCTGAAACCTCCTCTGCTGCCTCTTCCTCCTCGACTTCCTCCTCTAAACCCTACTCACAACAAACAGTGATGGAATTAAACATTCACTTATGGTGGATAAAATTTACTATTTCTGTGTGTATGTAGTTTGCTAAATAAAATACACTTGCCACACATTCCGTCATCGTCTCCTGTAAAATCAAGACAGTTCACATTAAGTTTAAGGTCTTTGGGAGGACTTAAAAATGATCTGATTCCGAGTTGCCTCTGATCCAAACATGAAAACATTACCAGTCATTTCACTTCTGTCCACTCTGCCAAACCCTCTGCCACGTCCTGGTAAAATAAACATGCCGTCAGGAAACAAATTCTTTAATCAGTTCAAAATAATTCATTTGAGGTTTACCAAGCTCACGCATCATATTTACACTTTATAGTTCAGTTTGATGGACAACTTCCTATGATGCTTCTATGAATGTTGAATTACTTATCTCTCTGAAACCAATGTTGGAAACAGTCAAAGCTGTGAATGAAACCTTTGTATCTGTAAGCTTACTACAGATGAAAGTTATAGAGCCACCTTTCAGGCCTACAGGAGACTGGTGTCTGATATTTTACATTTTCAGAAGCATAAAAACTTCTGCTCTCAAAATAGAAAACTGCCAGACACTGATTTTAATTATTCACCATGATAAGTTCTTGTCTTGTTGTATTTAACATTTGGTTTAGATAACTCAAATCTGAGGCAGAGCAATCAATTAAATTAAAAGTGGTTTGATTAGTTTATAATTGTTTCAGTCTCACCTCTTCCTCTGAAACCACCTGTTTCTCCTCCTGTTTTGTTCGAGCTGTCCCCATCTATAAAGAACAAATTGGAGAATCAGTAGCTTTCAGGACTGAGCTAGTATGGTGTCCACCAATTAAACACTGAATGTCATGAAACATTTCTGCTGCACAACATACACCTTTTAATAAATGTATTATAAATATGATATAATAAACTCATTAACAAGATCCTATGAAATAAATAATTAACTTTTTACAATGTAGTTTGTAAAATAGATAACCTCTCAAAGAAGAAGTAAGACCACAATGTGAGTTGGAAAATCTGAGGTGCTTCACTGCCACCTTGTGGTAGAAAACAGTAAATTGCAGCTCCCCTGAAGCCCACCATTATGACGTTTAACCAGCATCAAAAATGTATTCAACTAAACCATCGACTAAAGCTGCTTTCAGATATGCACTGAACTCTGCAAATCCCCTGCATTTTCTCTGGAGTAGGTGCATGTGTGACCGCAAACGTCCCAGTGAGACACTCTGCAGTTTCTACGGACTCTCTCTCCACATGGCCTGCTGGTAAAAAGCCCGTAGAAATTCAATGTGAGAACACAGCAGGGGATTCCCAGCTGGATTCACCACAAGTGAATGGGGGGTTGAAGCTTGTAACACTTAACAAATATTTCCGAGGTGGTGACACGCAAATAGACAACACAAACTAAAATGTGCTTGTGGCGATGAAGAGCTGACACCGGTGTCTGTGTGTTCTTAAGAAAATCTTGTGATCATCACAGTGGAGTTAATGCGTCACTTCCTGCTTCTGTCTGCTGCATTCAGCTGCTCCACTTCTCATCTGAATAATTATGGAGGATTTGCATCTGTGCAGAGAACCTCCTGCTGCATTGGCGTGTGTGAAGGGCAGATTGTGGGTAAACTCCAGACCCCAATTCTCCAGACTTTACCTGCAGGTCATGTCTGAAAACGATATGGAACTGCTGCTGGTACTCACCATTACCATTCTCATCCCCAACTAAAAGAAAGAAAGGGCAAAGATGCAGAGTTAGTTTCTCTCTCCAATACTAATGGAGGTCAAGTCCTCCTACTCAGGGGGTCTCATTTCATGTCCTCACGACATTATATGCTACTAGATTCCTAATGTATATAGGTATCCAATTGTCTAGAAGCACCAATTGCGCAGCCTAGTTTAGTCAATACAGTAATAAATGGTTTATAGGACTTAATGCCAAAGTACAGTTTAGCACACCTCTGTTGCTCACTACTGCTCATGCAGCTATGACAAATCAATTCACAATTTATTTTCAGTTTGTAAGATGTCTCACTTCACAAGTTATTAAGAAGCCAAAGTGACGTTGTCTTATGTTCAGTCAGGCAACTAACATTCTGCTACTTATTCAATAACATGGGATCAATGGGCACCTGAGGAAAAGGAGCCTGAAAATCCTCCTCGTCTGCCTCTTCCTCCAGGGCCTGGAGAGAAACAGGAAACAAATATTGATCCATCTCCCCAGGGTGGAGATAATCACTGCTCAACCTTTCTTCAATTACCTTTTCCAAATCCGCCACAATCACCGTTCCAGGAGTCTCCTTGTGGGGCTAAAAATATTCAGTTCAGAACTAGTAATTTGTACAGGTTCAATGTGGATGTACTAAAAGTTTAAATAATGAAATCAAAAAATGATCACTGAATAACAGAGGAGTGAACATACCTTCACTTGATGCGTAGCTGGTTGGTGCAACACAACCATTAGTAGTTTCCTACAATCGTGATGAGAAAATGTTAGTCACACAAAGGACTACTTTTCTTTGGTACTTTGTGAGTAAACTGGCTTACCGTTTCCTCCCACTCGTCCATTTTTTATTTATTTTTTGCTGAAAAACACAAGTTTACATTCAGGTTCCCTTTCTAAGATGTTTTTCAGAAATGAAAGGAGTGTTGAAAGGGGTAAAGATCCCCACAAATCAGCTCATATGCTGGAGTGTGGCATTGATAAGGGGTTTGCACCTTGTACTGGCAAATAATCTATGAAATGTTATTTCAAGAAATGTACAAACATTATAAGTGTAAACTCTGATTTGCAGATGCTTTCGCCATTTGAAAAAAGGACAAAGTTACCGAAATACCGCGAGACTTCAGTGAGCAGCGGTTTCTATCAGCCTCGTGCGTTTTTTGCTAGCTCATCTTAAGCTAACCCTTAACTAAAACTACGAATTGAAACTTTTATTTTCCCGCTTCTTTCTTCTTCTCCTTCTTCAATAACCCCCCTTTAGAAACGTTCAACCCGCAAAATGAAGCTAAACCACATGTGGCTAACACCATTGCCGCCATTACTTTGTTAGCTTGGTGGCTAATTGCGCCGCACACACGAAGAGCGGGACAAGCACCTGCTACATGGATGTAACCGCACAAACCAACGCAAAATAATAGAACTCACGCAAAATACGAATTAGTCCCGTGTCTTAAAATGTTTCAGGAAGTAACTGCGGGATGTGTAATAGCAGGAAATACATCATTGATTTACCAAATGTGTGTGAGGAAGAGCTCGGTGGTCGTCTCGTGCCGTCGCGGTGCACTTCAGCTCGTGGGTCACGTCTCGTGTCGGGGCCGTGTGCAGACAGCAGAGCGCGCACCGTGCACGGCGACAGGTGCCCAGGGTTGCCAGTTCCGCTGCCTTCGCCCCCACCAACGGGACTACTTTCACAAAAACGAATGGTGTGGTGTCAGATGGTTGTGTGACTTGAGTTGATTTGCTTTTTGCTCGCATACTAAACAACTCTGGAGTGAATTATCCCACTTGGTTTCTGATCACCCCAATTTCACTTAATTTTGACAGATGTGTTAATGGCATCCATGGCAATATCCTCAGCTGATCAATCTGATTCTTACTTCTTTTTTTTTAATTCACACAAATCATTTCATACATTTGAATTCAATTAATAATTCTAGTTCAGTTGATTTACCCAAGGTCATTAATCGTATGTGTCATTGATGAAAAAACAGCCTAATCCAAGTAAAATCTCAGTAACAGTACATTTTAATCTGACATGAAATACCATGTGAAACAAACCCAGTCAGCTGTTTTATCATAGTTGTGTTGAAATAAAAAAAAAGATTGTTAAATGAAAAGTTATTTGTAATTCACAGCTTCCTTCATGTTTATGTTTATTCTTTGCTAACCAGTAACCAGCAGGATTGTGGGCCATATAATGACAAGTACTTCTAAATGACAGAGTTAAACAGACACACATGGAAAGGAAAAGAGAAATAAATTAGAAATAATGTGGAAGTTGCATACTTGTTACAGCCCTGATCCATTATTTTTAATACAAATTACTGTATAAAAAAGGAAGTGAATGGAGACAGTAAATTTCACCATGGTGAAAGGGTCTTTTTATGTTAACCTGGAGGTTCCTCTTATACAGGCAGCAGTGAAATTAATATAAAACCTAGTGACAACATTCTAAATGCAGTGTTCACTCACAGCCAATGAGGAAATACAGCTACTGAAAAAAAAGACCTAATAATTCAGTATTTAAACACTAACAATTAAATCTGCAAGCAGCAATGAAGAGCTCTGGCACATTTGTGCACGTTGTGGGATGCTGGAGATCCATAGTGACATGATCTTTGGATTCTTCAGAAAAAGAGCAGCATATGATGACAAATGATTGGTCCTTTCAAATTAGATATAGATCCTGTCTGTATTCTCACTCTTTTCAAAAGTGAATACACTACTACTCTATATGACATCATCATCTGTATTCATGGTGATGCCACAATGATGTAATTCCTTCCGTTTCATTATTGAATGATGATGTTTGAGAGCCTGTTGCACAGAAAAAAATGGTTACACTCAAGAATGTGGATGTAAGTTCATTCATTAAGTAATTATGAAAATATAAAACATATCCATGTTGGTTTAATAAACTTAAATCCCAATATACAAATATATTTGTTGTTTTTCATTAAATTAGAAGCTATGATTCTCCTGTATCCTACTGGTGCACATGCACGTTCACAATGTGGCCCTCTGGTATTTGTGGCCCTCTCTATCATTAAAGTTTCCCCTCCCTGATATATGTTAACTGTACATGATAGATAAAGACATGTTATACTGCAAATAAATAATGGGGTTAATGGGGCCTGTGTAGCAGATGCATACAATCACTATGATTATTATTGATGCAACCATACAATGATGGTGTGTGTGTGTGTGTGTGTGTGTGTGTGTGTGTGTGTGTGTGTGTGTGTGTGTGTGTGTGTGTGTGTGTGATCATATTCCATGCATTCCACAGTGGGGATGTTATTTGCTGTATATGAATGATCACCCATGATGTTATGGTGAACATGGTGACTCCAGTTCCTTGTAGCATCACGATCCACTTCCACTCCGCCAGGTCTTGTAGCAAGGACGCAGTGCATTGTGGGACGTGGGCTGACGGTGAAGTCAAGATGGCTGTGGACCTGAAGCAGGGTGAAGAGCCTGCAGTAGAGAGGCCGTGAATGAAGTTTTATACAGAAAATCTGTCGTCGCTGCCCGTTCACACTCAGACCGTCGTGCTGGTGAAGTCGTAATCGACCCGCTCCGGACTCGGCACATTTACAAACAAGCAGCAGAATCGCGAACAACTGAGGATAAAGTCTCGTATGAATTCCGACGAGAAGGAGGACTGTGAGTGTGCGCCACCACAGGCCGAGACCAGCCCCGCAGGAGGACCCGATAGGTGGGAGGCCGGGAGGAAAGAGTCGGGGATGCCGGGGATGCTAGCAGAAGCGCTGGAAGTTAGCTAGCAAGCTAGCTAGCTGCTGCTGGTAGCTGTGTGGAGGCTATTGCTCAGTTGTTTCTATTAATATATTTAGGCAAATCTCATAGTAAGCACCGGTTGATTAATGAATTAAAATGTTGCTAGTTTGGAAACGCGAGCTTTGCATGAATAATATTTGTGCTAAGGCTAGCGGACTTGCTACATTAGCATGCTAAGTCAGCGTTAGGCTCTAGAGGTACCTGTCATTTCTCCAGCCTCACTGTCTTTTGTTCCATTTAAAACTGTGCTGTGGGCTTTGCATTGTCACCTATTATAACAATCAGTCGCAGGGTACACGTTTAGCATACATCTTTAGCAAATACATTGATTGTGACCCCTAATCCCAATCCAAGTAACCTGGTTGCCTTCAGCCACAAGGCTCAGATGTTGCTTTGTAGCCAGCATGTCATTTCATTATTGTATTGCTTGTCATGCAGTTTCTAGGTCGACGATTGCAACTGAGCCAACAGCATGTGCTGTAATGATCATCAGTGCAGCACATTGTACCAACTGTTCTTGTTTGTTGTCCAATCAGAGAATACGAGGAGCCTGAAAGAGAAAACCCAGAAGCAAGCCGAATGTAAGCCATTTGAATTTTCTACTGTTTTCCTTTCTTACCATCACAGCACTGTTGACTGCTTGTTATAACCATGTACCTGATGAAGCATATGCTCCAACAAATGTGTCTGTCAGATGAATCCTGCTGCAGCGCTGGCCTCCCTTTAGTTTTAATAGATCATCTGGATTATTTAAAGATCATAGTTCAGTTTCTACCGATTTATGGGGAACTAGAATGTTTTATTCACCAGGATTGGAAAGGAAAGGGAGGCAAAGGACCTTGATCTGTGTCATAGATGTTTCATTCTCGTCAGGTGCAGGACTCCCTTTGCTGCAGACATTAGACTCTGTAACTCAGCAGAACTTTCACATGCACTAAAAGCTATGACTTCAAATAAAGGGGAAGTGAGAGCCAAAGTGTCTCTCAGTTATTAAACCAAACCTGAATGGGTGTAGCAATATATTTTCAACACACTGTTTTTAACTCTCACACCAGTGTGTTGAATTGAACACCCATTGGTTTCTGGGTCATTAGCAGGGAATCCTTCTCATCTCTACTATCCATCTCATATTGAGCTAATTTCTGCTATGATCACTCAGTACTTTTAACTTTTTGTGTCTTACCTCTGAATTCAGGAAGCGAGCAGCTGCCAAACATCTAATAGAGCGCTATTACCACCAGTTAACCGAGGGCTGTGGGAATGAGACATGCTCCAACTCATGGTGTGCCTCATCAGTCGGCTTCAACCGCATGGACAACAATGCGGCAGCGGTCAAAGCCCTGGAGCTCTACAAGGTCAATGCCAAGCTATGTGACCCCCACCCCTCGAAGAAAGGCACTGCCTCGACCTACATGGAGAGCAGTGCTCACAGCAACTCAGCCTGCTGCAACAGGAAGATGAACCATAAAGATGTCCACTCTGTACGGGACAATTTCAAAGGTCAGTTCATGAACAACCTTTACACTCTGTTGGTGAGTGAAGTATACTATTCCATTTATGTGCGATATGATTATAATCTGTTTTTAATTTTAACAATGCAATGTGTAATTCTGTGTGCAGATGTAAATTACCTGACAGAGGAGAAAGTGTATGAGATCTTGGACATCTGTGGAGAGAAGGAGGATTACTCTCCCCTGATCAGGGTAATAGGTCGGGTGTTCTCTAGCGCTGAGGGCCTGGTGGAGAGCTTCCGTAGATCCAAGCCTCACACCAAGGAGGAGCTCAAGTCGCTTCAAGGTAAAGATGAGGATAAGGACGAGGATGAGAAGGAGGCTGCTGCCTGCTCTGCGACAGCCATGGAGGATGACTCCCCAGCCTCCTCCTCCTCATCAAGGCTGGGTGAGGGCTCTTCAGAGAAAAACGATGTCCAAAAGCTGGCCCCTGATGAGGTCTCAGTGGACATCGAAGCTGTGCGTCGGGTCTATGAACGCCTTCTATCCAATGAGAAGATCGAAGCCGCCTTCCTGAATGCACTGGTCTACCTCTCACCCAATGTAGAGTGCGACCTGACGTATCACAATGTATATTCACGAGACCCAAACTACCTTAACCTGTTTGTTATCGTGATGGAAAACAGCAACCTCCACAGCCCAGAGTACCTGGAAATCGCACTCCCACAGTTCTGCAAGGCCATGGGCAAACTCCCACTGGCAGCTCAGGCTAAGCTAGCACGCTTGTGGTCGCACTACAGCGCCGAGCAGATCCGACGCATGGTGGAGACGTTCCAGCAGCTCATCACCTACAAGGTGATCAGTAACGAGTTCAACAGCCGCAACCTGGTCAACGATGACGATGCAGTGGTGGGGGCCACCAAGTGCTTGAAGATCGTCTACTATGCAAATGTGCTGGGTGGCGACCTCGACATGGAGCATAATGAGGAAGAGGATGAGGAGCCCATCCCAGAGTCCAGTGAGCTCACGCTGCAAGAGCTGCTGGGCGAGGAACGGCGGAACAAGAAGGGCCCGCGGGTGGACCCGGTGGAGACGGAGTTGGGAATCCGCACTAACGATTGTCGGCGGCCGCTCATTTCCTTTCAGGAGTTTGTCAATGAGCCTCTGAACGAGGTGCTGGAGATGGACAAGGACTACACTTTCTTTAAGGTTGAAACTGAAAACAAGTTCTCCTTCATGACGTGTCCCTTCATCCTAAATGCTGTCACCAAGAACCTGGGCCTGTATTATGACAACCGCATCCGCATGTACAGTGAGCGGCGTATTACTGTGCTCTACAGCTTGGTGCAGGGTCAGCAGCTAAACCCCTATCTGAGGCTCAAAGTGCGCAGGGACCATATAATTGACGATGCTTTGGTCAGGGTATGTGTGACCAGATTAAATACATCACATTCAATCTATTGCTTCCTTTCAGTAATTGTGGTTTCGCTGGAGGCTCATTGTTTGTCTTTTGACTCCATAGTTGGAAATGATAGCGATGGAAAATCCTGCAGACTTGAAGAAGCAGCTGTATGTGGAGTTCGAAGGAGAGCAAGGTGTTGATGAAGGAGGCGTTTCCAAAGAGTTTTTCCAGCTGGTGGTAGAGGAAATTTTCAACCCAGATATTGGTAAGAAAACACACAACGAACATTAGATAGTATAGTTCAGTATAGAAACCACACTTGATGATTCGAGGGCATCTGTAGCAGATGCTGTAGTTTTAGATACTGGCGGCCTGGTTTTAAACAAGATATTCTATATCAGGACTATTGCACATAAAAAACAGTAGGTTTTATTTTCAAAACCAATTTGATTCATTGTGAAACTGGCAGGACAAATTAGAATATGGGAATTAAGAGTAAAAGTCTGAGTAAAAAGGCTGCACATGGAGAGCTATGTCTACCTAATGCCACGTTTGCATCACGTCACTCAGGCTGCGTCCACACCAGTACATTTTCATTTCAAGCCAACAGCAGCCAACTTAATTTACTGATGGTGGAAAGCAAGACCAGGGGTTTTTGCTTGGAGCAAGGACAAGGTGGAACTGTTGCTGACAGCAAGTCACACATATTAGTGTGGACGTAGCCTCGATCTGTAATTACATGCAGCTGTATCGGAAAAACCCTTCATGGCAGCCCCCATGTTGTAAGTCAGAGTCACAGATACGGTTACAAATACAGGGCAGAGCTTGACTCTTAAAACACTGCGGTAACACTCACTCTAAAAGCCACTGCCTGAAGATCTGAATGTGAAGCTAAATAATGCCTACAATACAGGGAACGACTGGTACTTTTAAACCTGGAAGTAATGACATTTTATTCACTGTATCAAATGTTATTAAGCTGTCACAATGGTCATAGCTCAGTAATCAAATCTAATGCAGTGTGGAGCATCTCTTTTGATCGGCAATGTTTATGAAATTAATTTATTAAATTCTTTCCTTTTGCAGGCATGTTCACATACGATGAGCGCACCAAAATGTTTTGGTTCAACCCGTCATCTTTTGAAAACGAGGGCCAGTACACTCTGATCGGCATTGTCCTTGGTCTGGCCATCTATAACAACTGTATCCTGGATGTCCACTTCCCCATGGTGGTCTACAGGAAGCTGATGGGCAAGAAAGGAACATTCAGGGACCTGGCTGATGCCAACCCGGTGAGAAATGTTGTGATCGCTTAGTTCAAGTTGCCATGGAACAAATACAGTTTGACTTTTAATGCTCTCAGATTTTGGGAGTGGAAGTTCACTTGTTTTTAAGCAGCCTTGTTTGAAACTTAATACAAAATGCTAAATATGACATGCGCCTGTGTTGGGAAGGTTCTGCACCAGAGTCTGAAGGAGCTGCTGGAGTACGAGGGCAGCGTGGAGGAGGACATGATGATCACTTTCCAGATTTCCCAGACCGACCTGTTTGGGAACCCACTCATGTATGATTTAAGGGAAAACGGGGACAAGATTCCAGTCACAAATGAAAACAGAAAGGTGAGAAAAGGAATTTATAATAATGCATTTCGTGTATAGGTTTATAGGGAAAATGTAGCAATAAAGGCTAAAGCCCCTGTCAGCATTTTAAATGGCCATTAACTGTGTTGTTGTGTGTTGGCACAGGAGTTTGTGGCGCAGTATGCAGAGTACATGCTGAACAAAAGTGTGGAGAAGCAGTTCAAAGCCTTCAGGAGAGGCTTCCACATGGTCACCAATGAGTCACCGCTCAAATACCTCTTCAGACCAGAAGAAATCGAGCTGCTCATCTGTGGAAGCAGGGTGAGATTCTTTTTTCACCACACATTTGATTATTTTACTTTTTTATGTTTGCTTAAAGGCTTCCTTAACATCTATATTCTGTCTGTCACAAATTGCAGAACCTGGACTTCCTAGCACTTGAAGAAACAACAGAATACGATGGCGGTTATAACAGAGACTCTCGAATTATCAAGTAAGAATATGTGTGTGAGAGGGAAAAATGTTCCCTGCTGCTTTCAGAAATGGTCAGGACAACAGTAAAATCAGTTTTTGATATTACATAGTATCAAATGTACACAAAGCAGAATTCAGACTACACAACTTTGTGTCTTTTAAGTCTGAGTTCACGACTCCACGACTGACTGAAAAACGTTAAATGTTGATTGGATCCTCATGAACCAAAGACTTTTGCTATTAAACAGTAAAACATGATGTTAGGTGAGAATGTTAATACCAGAAGTGATTGTTTGATGATAGGACTGGTTTTGTGTACATTGCACATTTTACCCTCTCATGTGTGTCTGTCTGCATCATAGGGAGTTTTGGGAGACATTGCACTCATTTGGGGAGGAGCAGAAGCGTCTCTTCCTGCAGTTCACCACTGGCACGGACAGAGCACCTGTGGGTGGGCTGGGCAAGCTGAAGATGATTATTGCCAAGAATGGCCCTGACACAGACAGGTGAGCTGCGTCTCGTCATGGTTGGAATATTAATGCAAAGCACTTTATGTTTCTTAAATTGATCCATTAACTGCATCACTCTGTTCCACTGGTTTTTCAATCACTTCACTGCCCTTAATTAAAACTAATGGAACCGTTTCCAAATTTGCAATCAAGGGAACAACTGAACCGGACTTATTAGATGCCTTAGGCCAAACGTGCTGAGCAGGTTTTCAAAACAGACCTGTTCAACTAAAGTCATTTTTGAGGAAAGTTCTTTGTACAATTTAGATGAAACACACTAGTGAAAACATTACTCGGATTATTTTATATTCAATTTCTTTGTGTAAGATCATGTGATGTGTGACATCCTGTGCTCTAATTTGTCTCTTTTGAGGAGTATTATGTTCTCCTCTTTTTTTCACCTCGACTTTGAACGCACTTGGAGATCAAATGTGTCAGCTATTTGACAATGCATTTATGTCACAGTCTGTCTGTGCGAGAGGAAAACTGACCCGCTGTGTGTCGTCTCGTCAGGTTACCAACATCTCACACTTGCTTTAACGTGCTGCTGCTGCCCGAGTACAGCGACAAGGAGAAGCTGCGAGAGAGACTGCTGAAAGCCATCACCTATGCCAAAGGGTTTGGCATGCTCTGAGCCCCTGCTCCACACACTCAGCAAAGGGACTCCTTCTCAGAAAGCCCATCAAACCCTGCCCCGCCCCTTCCTTTATCAGACACAATCCAAATGGTGACAAAGACCGACAAAGAGTACGTTTCGAGGAAAAGCAAGTCAATAATGCGAGAGGAGACATGGTTCCAATAGAGCGCTCTGGTATTTCTACTGTGCCTGCATCATCCCTCATCAGTCAGTGTGAGCACAGACAGAGACCTCCTGATCAAAGTACCCATCCCCACATCCACATTAAGTGAATGTGCCGCAGCCTCCCCTTCTTTTTTTTTTCTATGTACAGAGAGGATCAGTTTCCTTATTATTTATTTGAAGGCAAAAATGGGTGATATTTTTTTTTTTTCATGCCTGCCTGTTTCTTCCCTACTTGTGAAAAGGGAAAGGTTAATATTAAACTATGTAAATTTAGGATAATACATTAACAAGTCAATATCAGACCCCCATTTATTGAACAAAAAGCTGTTAGTGTAGCCCTGAACTCATGTTCACAGAGTGTTGACAGAGGAAATCTAGTTTTAGAGTAGTCTTGAATACAAAATATTGTATTCCCCAGTGAAAAGAAGAGCTCTCACTGACCATTCCACTCACAGCCATCGCTTATTCTTTCTACCAAGTCCATGTTTGATCAAGGTAAGCATTTGGAAAATTTGGTCCAAAATGGCATTATACAATAGCAATTTTTCTGGTTTTGTTTTGGGCCTTTTTTTTCTTTTGGGGAGGGGGGAGCGGACACCGCAGGTTAGATTAAAACCTTGTCAGAGCTGTGTAAGTGCACTTAGACATTTTCAGAATGTTTGTTTTTTGGCCACAGGTCGCCATGATTGTTTGAAGCATTTTATTTCCATGTCTTCCTGTGTTGACAATTCTAAATAAAATTAAAAAAAACAGTATTTATATATCAGTGGGGTTGGAGCTATGATACCGTATCGTGCATGTTCTGGAGGATGTACACATGTAAACCAGTCACCGATGTTCTCAGAAAAAGACGTAGAGCTCTTCTTGTGCCAACCTTCATACAGTCAGTTTGTAGGTGAAACCCCAGTAAGCACTTTGTGTTGTATGTTTTTGGCTTAGTCTTGTATGAGTGGACAGCTCACACTGCAGCCTCTGTTCAGTGTAACTCCAGTGTATCATACAGTCAGGAGGAAATGTCTACAGACCTTTTCATCGTCACTGACGAGCTTTGCTACCTTGTAATCTTTAGTCCACTGGACCCAGATCTCTGGCTTTGGTTACACCTATCATTTTATCACGACACCACCCCAGGTCCCAGTACGGGCTGAATGGCCCTGTGATCGGCAGTCTGAGCACAATCTGAGCAAAGTGATCGTTCCGTCCAAACTGCAGTCAAGGGTCAGTCAACCCTGAAGCCCCCGATACCTTCCCATCAGCCCCTCCTTAGCTGTTAGACCCACAATCTTAATATGGAAAGCTGTGGTTCGATCTGCGCTTATGAGAGGAGTGGGGAAACAACATTTAAAGGAACAGTGGCGTTTTGATTCATCGCGCTTGGTAACACCATGAAATGAGAAGATGAATTCTAATGTTATCTACTTGAGGCTCTGTAGAACAAGAGGAAAAAACGCTGTCACGTTCATATTGTATAGTTTTAGTTTTAATGGATACACAACAGCGAGGGTACCTGTGTCCTCCCTCTGTACTGTTGTGCACAGAAACAACATTGATATTGATTGTCTTCTGTGACTCCGGGGAGACGGTACCATGTGGACACATCACTGTGATCAGATTTCAATTTGGATCTGTGACATTCATTGAGAATGAAAACAGGTGTAACCACTGTCGATGAAGAAGTCATTTTTCTGTGTTTTGTCAACATGAATTGGAATATCAGCTGTGAAATCATCTCCCCCCCCCCCCCCCCCCCCCCCCCCCCCCAGCAAAAAAGGACAGGCAGACATTTTTTTTTTAATTTTGTGTTTGTTCACTTTATTGGGCTGTAATTTTCATTTTTGACCTATTTTTAAACTTTGTCAAAAAGAGAGCAACACATGTCATCAGACGCCCCTACTGGGTTTTAAATGAATCTACAGTTAAATCAAGTTATTGTAAACACTTATGAGGAAGAGAAAACAAAGTGGACTGAAATACCAGTGTGTTGTATTGTGCACATACAGTAACTATGGATTTGTACATTGTTTCAAAGACGATCCTCTGCAAAATCCATCGGATGTTTTCCATGGTTTTACTAAAAATGTAATATACACAGATCTTTTCAAGCAACAAGCTGTGTTCTTGAAATCTAAATTTATTTTCTAGAGTTCCAATCATTCAGTAGAAATTGAAAATCAATGTAAAACATCACATCAAATTGCAGCCAGTCTGTACTTAAACTTGAGCACAATGTAATTAATTGAATCTAGTGGCTAAAAAATGCGGATGATTATTTTGATCATATTAATGTACAGGTCAGTTTAACATGGTTTTACTTCCAAATAAGTAGTCGAGATCATTTGGGTAAACTGTGGATAAATGCATGTTGCTGTAAAGCGTTCGAACAGTTTCCCCTCATCTCAACAACTGGTATGAAATGGTACAGCATTTACGTCACGGTCTGCCGACCGACATTTTCTTTCATTGGCGATAACGACTGAGCCGATTTCATGACAACCCAGGAAATTCCAAGAGACGTGGTTGATAGGCCTGAAGTGGACCGTCAGTTAAGATTTCTTTTGCCACAACCTGGATTATTAAATGAACATTTCCTTGAACAGAACCATGTTCAAAGTGTAACCTTGTTTAAAGCATCAGTGTAGGGGAGGAGTGATACAACAAGGACTAACTGCTTTGTTTTGTCATGGGCACTTATGTAGTGGTGGTTGGTGGGAGGTTGAATCTGTTCTGTCAAAATGATGTGAATCAAGACTATCTGACGGTGCCCGCAGCACGCCACTGAACTACGGTGCTCAGACCGCCGCCGCACACAACAACCTTGAGCCATTCTTTGTGTTCCATTGCTCTTTTTTTCCTTCGTGGTCACGGTTTCAACCAGACCTGGGCAAAATAATGTTGGAAACTTTCTTTCACTGCTTGTTGTGGCCTGAGAAGGTGGACAAACACTGGACTGTGTTGCAGAGTCACCACAGCACTGTAGTAAACTTTGCTCATGTTCTTAAGTTAACCTGAATCAAGGTTCAAACAAAGGGTTCAGGATCACCTACAACACTTATTGAGCCCAGATCTGGTTTCAGCTGTTTTAACATTACTCTGTACCTCCGTTTTGTAATGCTGAAGATGCTGCTCACCTGGGCTCCAGGGCCTTGTCAAGGTAAAAGGTGAAAGGGCAACCTGATCTTGGAAAGGGAAGCAGTTTTCATGAATTGGTTTTACTCAACAGTTCCAAACAGTTTCTAAAAGATAAAGGCTAAACTGATGAAAGGCTAAAAGTATTCAGTGTTGTGAAAACATGCTAAATAAAGATGACTGCTTTTTTCCAACCTGTGTCTCCTTCTAACCCTGATTGATTTGTTGATGTCATGAAAATGTATCTCGTCATGTTCGGCTCTTAATAGTCATCAATGTAGCTTTGACTAGAAACTGGTGTCTTACCCTCTTAATAATAAATAAATAAAACCACACTATTGCTGAAAAGTAACTGAACATTGTTAGTGTAAAATAAAAGAAGTGGAGAGTTCTCACACTGAATTTTGAATCTTCCAAAAAAAAAGTTTAATGATGCAACATTTTGACCTCAAGTCTAAAGGTAAATGGACAATGTTATCAACCACACACTGTAGAATTTGATTTTAATTATTTGGACTATGTTAATATTACAGTTAAATCCTAAATTGACCTTCTCTGGTACTGTTGTTTCTGAAGTAGATAACTTTTTACCCAACCTGAAATTAAAGCCTTGCTTCGTCACATGCTCAAATCAATGTACATATTATGTCAGTGACTAATCACACTGGAAAAGATGGGATTTAAAACATATTTATTTCAAACTGGTCTTGAAAAACAGACCTATCTTATGCTTAAAGTGTCACTTTTAAAACTTTTACAAAATGACAAATTGAATGGATAATACATTTTTTGTGTTTCAAATTCATACAGTATTTGAATGTCAAACTTGCGTGAAGGAGAACTGCATTTTACGGAAGATCTAGGCAAAGTGGTGCTGAAAGTACTGATAATATAACAGATTGCTTTATAAACTCATATGAATAGATATTTAAATTATTCTTTTCATTGAACATTTATTGGCATGGCCAATCAAATAACAAATTTCAATTCTGAGATCAAAACAATACCTTATTAGATACCTTTTGTTACTATTATTCTACTTTTTATGTACAAAAATTAATTCAATAAAAAAAAAAAGTTCAATACCAATAGTTTTTTGATACTCAGTTCAAAAAGCCTTCAGATACGGCCCAGTGGATAGGCCTATGTGTTTGTGAGTATGGTTCCCCTTTAAGGGAGCTTTATTATTTTACATATATAGGACTAATGAATGGAGACAGACTGTCCCACTGCTGCCATTTGGTGTGTCCAAGTTGTCCTTCATTGGATGACCCTGGAAGAAAATGTCTGGCAAGCTCTACTCATCGTCTATTCTGAGGGTTCGGACCTGGTTTGAAATATTACTGAGCCGCTGTTTGAGTTTACGCTGGGAAGATTCATACTGGTCTGACAGCTTTCGAAATTTGAGTGTCATGACATCCATAGTGGATTCAATCTGGTTGACTTTGTCCTCCAAGTCTTTGGCATCAGAGGCTGTGACCAGTGACTCATCTATGAGATTATCTTTCATCAGGATGGCCCTTCCCTTATCCTCTAGGGCATTTTTAGCATCAGGATACTCAGTGAGCGCCTCCATCAGATCGTCCTTGGACAGGGCAAACAAATCAGAGTAGCCCACGCTGCGAATGTTGGCGGTTCTTCGGTTTCCTGCCTTGCTGCCCTTGATCCCTAAGATGCTGATTTCACCAAAGTATGCCCCATCACTGAGAACAACAAACTGGGTAACCCCATCATCTGCTACTACAGCCAGTTGTCCTTCTTTAATGATATACATTTCCCTACCAATGTCCCCCTTCTTACAGATGTAGTCACCAGGACTGAAAACTTGAGGCTGAAGCTTGAGGACTAACTCAACAAGCAAACCTGCTTCACAGTCCTGAAAGATGCGCACTTTTTGTAGGGTCTCCAGATGTACGTTGATGGCTATTTCTGCCTTTAGTTTGTCTGGAAGATTCTTCAGCACTTGCTTTTCATCACAAGTTTTGTCCTCTGTCCACAGGTAGTCAAACCACTTCACCACCCTCACTTCCATGTCTTTTGTGACCTTGCGAAAGTGCATGTACTGCTTGATAGAGTCAATCTTAGCCTGGAACTCTACACGTGCTGCATTCATGTTAGAAATCATAGCACCAACATTTCCTACAATAGTGGCAAAGATCAGAACCCCTGTGAGGAAGTCAACTACCACGAAAAAGTATTCCACATCTCGGACTGGGGGCGGTGTCTCACCTATAGTGGTCAAAGTAAGAGTGGACCAGTAAAAGCAGTAGACGTACTGTCTGGCCAGACGTGCATACTCTGGATTCTTCATGGATGGATACACCCAGGTGTCTGAGCCAAACCCAAGCACCTTGGAGAAGGCAAAGTAGAGGCAAGCATTCCAGTGGATAATGATGATGATGTAAAGAACAAGATTAGCAATACGGAATATGTTGGGGAAGTTGGTTCGCGTTTCAGTCCGATCGAAGAACTCAAAGAGTCGGGATAACCTAAAGAGACGGTTGAACCTCCACTCTGGGTTGTTGATTCCAATTTTGAAGAAAACAATATCAGTCGGAATTATTGATATGATATCTAATCTAAACTGGCGTGTCTTCATGTAGTTCTCTTTCAGGACCTTTTCATCCCTTACAAGCAGTCCTTGCTCCAGAAAACCTGTCGACACATGAGCATATGATCAGCATTAAGTTTCCTGAAAATCACAAAAGTCACACAATCCGCAAACGTCCCCTCACTAACCTGTTCTGGCTCTCACAAACGTGTCAGCGAAGTATAGGAAGTCTGAAGTGTAGTCCAAAACCATCCAGAGTGTTGTGTTAGCAGACTGTAGTTCATTAAAACAAGCCCTGCAAGGAAATAAAAAGATAAGACAAGGACCTCTAGAACAACAGTAAAATAAAGAGGAAAAAAACAAAATGCAATGAGGTCAGACCTGGCCACCAGGAGCATCAGGTTGTAGAACACTGGGATGGAGATCATATTAAGCCAATAGTAATACATATCTGTCGCAGGGTCCATGATCCACACCTCCTTTCTGAGTGAGAAAAAGTATGTTTATGCTCAGCAAGGTACATCTGTATTAAAACATTTCAATCTCTTATTTCTATAGCCCATATTCACAAATCACAATTTAGCAAGGTGCATCATTCTCTGGGCAACTGGGGCTCAGCGGTTAGAGCGGGTGGAGAAGTTTGGCAATTTGATTAAATTCTGCATGCTTCTCAATGGAAAAGTGTGGGTTAGGGTTAGGGTGGTAAATACAGCCCATTTACCATGTATGGTAACAAATGAAGCTTTTTATATCTGTCGGGTCAAATCTTGAGGGAATGGCCATAAAATTGAGAACAACAATAAGTAATTTAAGTTGCAGCCATGAAAATAATTAAGAAGTACTTACGGCTCTTCCTTTTTATCATCCTTCTTGTCGTCCTTCTTAGCATCTTTCTTATCATCTTTCTTGTCATCTTTCTTATCATCTTTCTTATCATCTTTCTTGTCATCTTTTTTGCTGTGAATATCCATAAACAGAGGCAGGCTGGGTTAATATTTTTTATCTTACTGCCACAAAGAAGTGTTAGAAAGCCTGAGGGGGGCGCTGTGACACTGTTAAAACAAGCAGCAGTCCTGGTGCTGACTTAACCTTGTGAGGCCAGTTTAACAACTAGGATCCACACACTATACCTTACCCATCCTTGTTGTTGCAGTTGTTCATGTTGTGTGCAGCCAGAGGCCAGCGGCCATCACTGCAAGAGGAATAAGTGAAAGAAGAATGTAAACACATAAAGAAAATCTACATTCTGGACAGACACAAATATACAATGTGTGTTAGAGAATAAAGATAAGAATGAGGCATTTCGTTAATAAAGTTTAATTAAGTCGAACTACAGAAGATAATTTGTTTTCTAATATTGCAAATCGAGGAAAAAATGTGAAGAGTAAATTTGACATTTCAAGATTTTGATCCAACTTCTGAGAAAATATCAAACTTCTAGCATTAGCGCATATTACCTTTTACAAAATGCTTAATGTAGAGTAACGGATGAAATTATACCTGGCATTGGTTTTATTGGTTTTAGTAACAAGGAACTTCTTTTAGCCATAAACACATGGTGATCAGTGTCAGGTCTGCTGTCAAGATGCTGTGACACAAACTATACACCTCTCCACTGTCTTGGTGACATCTTCAGGCTTTTTTAAATTATAAATGTTTGCATTTAAAATATTTAATTGTGTATCAAAGCTTCCAGAGCGTCTATAATAAGAGTGTTTTCCAACACTGTGGTCCCCCATTGGCTGGACGTGGTTGCAGATGCACTGCTCACCTGCTCCTGCCCCTCATGTCACCCTCTGTCCTCTGGCTGGACTCTGTGGGGGTGACACTGCTCCTCCCTAAGTGCCTCATGCGGGACAGCCTTGGGAAAGAGATGAACGGGACATTACAGGCAGATGCACATGCTGGGTGGGACACAACACCTGTAAATCCTGCAACATGGATTTACTTTGTTGTAGGACTACATTAGTGTGACTCACCTTGACAGCAGCCCTGTTCCCACCAAAGATGTCTGATCATGGGTGTCCATCAGCCTGGAGACACGGAGAAGGACAGTTAAACCTGGGACAGACTTGGAGAAGCCCTGTGCATGTCAGGGCTTCGGCCTTTAAGTGTGAGACATACACACAGACACAAAATCGACTTCATCTCTCAATCTTTGTATAAACATAGAGATCATAAAGGGAAATTCATATAATCTGATTGTTTCTATAGTGTATTGTGTTTTTTAGCTTTTTCCTACATGTATACATCTACATGTATTCTACTGTATACATCCATACATGTCAGAGCTATTGTCTTGGCCAGGCCTCATTAATAAAGGAGATCACACACATATACACACAGAACATGGAGTAGTTATGCATTCATAGGCAAAGCGAAGACCTACTGTCAGTCCAGGTTTGTGTTTAGTCTCATTAGCTCACCATGTTTCTTCTTTAGCACTGTTAACTCAAATCCTCCTCTCACAGATTACATCTGCTAAAATTAGATTTTCAGCCGTGTGGGACTTTGAAAAGCTCAACTTCAGAGAACTTCTGTTCTTTCAGTCCCACTGCAACATTAACAAACAATCACTCTCTGCCCTGAGGGTGTAGTTTACCTGAATGTGAGTGATAAAGACGAGACAGGAGAAGTCAAGGTGAGCTCTGAATCTGTCTCATGCTGCTCCTGGTCACTTCTTCCTCCGTCCAATCAAACAGGAGTCTGTCCGCAGAGCTGAGGACTCATGTTCAAACGTACAGATCCCACTGTGAAGCAGCTATTGTGTTATATCCTCTAACGGAAGACACAGCAGACACATCCACTCCTGCTTTTCTAGAGAGAAACTCATCCTCTGCCGTGGAGCAGCTGCCCCTGTTCATCCACACGGCACCACCTCCCAGCAGGTGATAAAGGGAGGCGGAGGGGGAGGGGGGGAAGAGGAGGAGGAGGATCTGCACCTTTGTCCTGCTCCTTTCTGAGAGCTGCAGGTGGAGTCTGATGTCTCACTTTAGCTGCACACACTCTAAGAGGATTTACTCAGACTGGAAGGAATATAAATAAAGACTCTTACTCCAATCTGTCCTGTTTACCAACCAGGGACGAGATGAAAGACGTATATTTATCAGTGCTGGAACATTACACACCCACGATTTTGTTCCTATGTACACCACAATATTAAACTGGAACAACATCATTAAAGCAGTTGTATCAGTTTGAATATGAAGGTGAACACAGACTTCTTTTTCATGTTTAGTGATTAAAAGACAAGATATATCATTTAATTTGCATTACACAAAATAAGAACTACGGTAGACAGATATAAAGTTTTGGGATATATGTATTTATATATAGATAAATATATCTACATGGATGAATGTGTGTGTGTATCATTACCACTTGGGCTGGACTGCAGCCACACAGCAGAGTCAGATTAGCTGCCGTGCATGAGATTAGCTGTAATCTGTTGATGCCTCTTGTCGAGCGGACGGAGGAGAAGTGATGGATCACAGCTCACACTGATGAGCACGCGTTGGGGTGTGTGTCGGTGCAGAGAGACGTCTGTGAGAGAAACAAATCAATAACTCTTGTCCTCAGATCATCCCTGTCATCCTGAAGATGAGCTGCTATAGACAATTAACAATTAAAATGATTGAGAGCAAGTCCATGCAAGATCCTGTATATTATACAAATTCAATAAGTCATGTCTGTCTAGTATGTTACAGTCATGAAATGACAGTGGCTTTTTTATCGTTCTTGAAGTAATTCTTTTGTATTCAAAGTATTTTTACACCTGTTACAGACCACTTAAACTTACTCTATTCAAAGAGCAGCTTAACTCCCTCTTCTTAGCTTGAACATCTTTATTAAATCTGCTGGGAGAGTTGGACAACTGAACATGTCTGAGTCCTGTGAATCAGGAGCAGAGCTCATGCTACACCACAGATATTTATGATTTAATTTGACTCTACATGTCATTTAGGATTTAGTCTCTAGTTCTTCTGTAAAAAGAGGGGATGAACTCTATATATTTGTCATGTACAGTATGTGATGAATGCTGCTGTTACTGCTCTGCCTGCAGCCTGGCTCCATCTCTGGTGCGTTTGAGCTGCCTGCGACACTCACTTCAAGACATTGTCAATGACCCATAGATAATCGTTGGCCCCATGTGCATTTATAATTGCTGAGCTGCTCTGAATTCAGCTTGTTGTCTCGAGAGCCTCCAGGGTGCATTGCTCAGGAAACATGGGACTCATATTTGACAGCACGTGTAAATAACTTGTGAATTGTGGGATATATTAGACATTTAGCTAAGAGTGTAGAAGACACTGATTATGAATAAGTGTGTGACAGATAAAGGAAAAAGAGTTGGACATTGAAATTTGTGAGGACATGAGGCTTAGTGCCTGGGGACACTGCTCCGTCCTCCACAGACTTTCACATATCCATATCCCTGACGGATGGACCACCTACCTGGCATGTGGCCCCTAAAGGCAATCACAAAACACTGACTACGAGAACAGACAACCTACTACGTCTCCGAAAACAACCGGGAGATAAAAGGTGTGATTATTCAGCCAATGAAAATAATCTTTCAAATATTGCAGGTAGTATTTGTAAAAGCTTCATGAATAAAAAGTAACAAGTAAAAGTCTATAAATCTGGAATCAGGCAGGTCCACATTAAAACAGGTTACTGGGAGTGGCTCGGTCTCAGCACATATTCATCATCACTGTTGAAACCAACTCCCAGTGCTGCTGATGTGTTAACAACCTGCTGACAGCCACAGCCGGTCTGATTCATCAATTAAACTGGTTTCAGCCTGAGTGCCAGCTCCGGGTGCCCTCCCGAGGGAGTCCGGCGTCGTGGTGCCTCCGTCATCATCTGGCATCTTCCATCTCTGCTCTTATTCACCTCCATGAATGAGACGGTCCAGCCTCACAGAGGACAAAGCAATGGTGCATCAGGGCCAGCATGGTGTTCAGTATCTTGCCCATGGACACTTCGGCATGGAGGAGTCGAACCAGAGACGCTCTGTTTAGTGGAGGGCCTTCTCTAACTCATGAGACAAAGCTGCCTGATGTCTGGCTTTCAGCCACATACTTGGTGAGGAATTTCACCCACAGTCAGGGGCGTTCTAACAAAGTAGACAAAGCAAACAATGCCCTGGGGCCCCAAGCTGAGAGGGGGTCCCCCAATAACGGCTGATTACGCTTGTCCACATCAACAACCTCGTTAAATTCTATGATTGGCGATGGACAGGATGCTGCAACAACTCCACTTAACCTTTTATGGGCCCCCCAAATCCCTTGAAACACCCCTGACCACAATTCTGAAACTCCAAATTTACAGTTTCATGATACATTAACTTTAGATATTCTAAACTAATCATCCCAGCGTCCTTCTGTCTCTTCTTGTGTCTGCTGCTGTTGTCAGCTGAGTGACATTCGCCTGTCCTTTGATTTCTCAAGGACTGCTGCCCTCTTGTGCGCAGAAGTAATACAAATATAGGTAGTGGTAAAACACCTATACACCATACATCATCCAAACATAATAATGATAATAAAAATAGGAAATGCCTGACAATACAACATGTGACCAAATGTCCTATTTGTCATGATAACAAAAACACTGTAGAATGCAGAGATAAAGCTACAGACTATAAAGTTTTCTTTAAAAGTTTACGAATCAATCATGGTTTGATTGTCACATTCTATGTTCATATTGTTGCTGCCCATTTTCTTCCCTTAAGGCCATGGTTGTCCATCTTCTACTGGCAACTGCAAGAGTCTCAAATTGGCTTCATGAACATGACTGTGAGTTCAGTGAAATTCAGTGTCTCCCACAGTCGTGAATCCAGCAGATGCTTTGTGTGGTGATAGAAAAGGAGAAAGGCAGCATGAATCTGCAGGAATGATGGAGGGTGACGTTTCTAATAAAATGTTTGGTGGGTGTACGTCTCAGAGAACAGCTTTGAGTCTCAATAAACTAGATTTTGTCATTGTGTGTGTGTGAGTAATTCAGCAGTGTGCATTCCCACAGTCTTGCTAATCATGTTCATGATATCTGAGCGAGACTGGAACAGAGCTATCAGAGGGACAGTCCCCTCCTGCCTGCCAACCACACAGCATGTCACATGATGAAGTGTAATCAGCGAAGATGACCTTGTGATGCTTGACAGTGTGTGAATGAGATCGGGGTTGGGAGTGCGAGTGCGGCCCTGCTGACATCAGACTCGTCCTTACAGTGCGGTGCATGCGGATGAGTTTAACTGAGAATGGAAATGATGAAAACATTTCGATCTTCATGGACCTCCCACCTCCTGCCTTTGCAACGTGTGCTGACTTCCGCTCACTTACATTATTGGTGACCCTGGCTTGTTGCCATGGTGCTTGCTTGTTGGTGTATGGTAAACATGTGGGGAGGAAGTGTTGGGTGAACACCCAGGGGCCCAGCAGGCCTGAGGGCCCTCGCATTAAGGTTATAAATCCATGCTACCAAGCAGGACACATGTTTTACTAACCCATGCACGTAGGGGATAAGTTTGAAGTGACTGTTGAAAAGTAATAATGTGCTTGTAAGGTTCTTTTGTGTGTTTTTCCCTAAATGCACAGTGGTTATTTATGATGATCTGATCTGATTCAACAGAAAACAAGACCTCCATCACTTTCTCTATCTTATCTCCTTAAACTCCACTATCCAACTCCTGCCCGAGAACATTGTCCACCTACACAGAAATAAACAAACACAAATGCTGATTATAACGTCTACCTCATGTCAAAACTCTAATGTGTTCATCTCACGCCCTCCTCTCTGTCGTGAGATGACCCCTGGCCTTTTCTCGTGTGCTCATGTTCCCGTCTCCCTACATGTCAGGTATCTGGTGGGGGGGCAGGGCTCGTCTGGGCCTCTGCCTTTCACTCCCCTGCGGTGGGTAGTTAAAGCGGCTCGTCCACAACCCAGTCTTCCCCCTTCCATCTGCCTAATTGTACTGAATTTCCCTAAATTGCCCCTGACAGCAGTTCCAGCAGTGTGTGAGGGAGGTATAATAGAGAGTGCTGCACATAGACGCACTTCATAAATGTGTGGGTTAATGGGAAAACTGAACTGTGAAGCACTTTGAGTGGTCTTCAAGACTAGACAAGCTCTATATAGATAAAATAAGATAAGATAAAACTTTATTGATCCACACATGAGGGAAATTCAATTGTTACAGCAGCAGGCAGGTCAGAATGAGGTACACAATAGAATGGTATAGAAACGGTAGTGGTGGTAATAGTGGTTTGTATATAAATGTAACACATCAAAATGCAGTGGACAGGATGATTGCACGAGCAAGTAGAAAACCCGTTAATATATAAGTATAAGGAGATTGAGATGTGCAGATGACACAAATGTGCGAAAAGTAATTTACTGTTATTTGCAGGGCAGTATTTTATTTTTCATTAGACCAGTACTGCCAAGCAAACCATTCAAGAAAGCTGAGTTTGGAGATTGAACAACATGAATAGTGGAAACACTAAAATATTTGTTGAGACTGAGTATTGAGCACATTTTCCTGTTCACATTGTTAGAGTGGTGCCAGGACAAATTCAGCAGTTAAGAATTATTGGATTTGGCCGCAACACTGTCTACCACCCACTTAGTGAGAAATGAATTTTACTTTTTGAGTGAACTGGTCCTTTAACATGACCACGTGGCCTAATGGATAAGGCGTCTGACTTCGAATCAGAAGATTGAGGGTTCGAGTCCCTTCGTGGTTGAAAACTTTATTTAAGTGTCGCTGATTTTGCGGAGACAGTCATTTAAGCTGTGCTGCTAAAAACACAAAGGTCATTTTGTGACCAGCACATGACAATCTGCAGATAGCAAGTGAGCTTTCAATGCCACATTTTGCAAAATAGAACATCAGCACTTATTAATAGTACAAGATAGAAATACTCTTGATAATCATGCATCATAAAAGTTTTAAGTGCAGGCCAGAACAAATTGAATGCAAAGTTCACAATAGTTCTGCGGCCCAACAGTTAAAAAACGTTGGTGATGCATCATGTTTTAAGGAGAGGGGCTGTGTTATATGTATTTTATGCAGCTGCTTTGCAAATGCTGGCAGCTGGTGATTCTTGAGAGCATGGAACTATGACTTTGGCATCATCAGCTCCACATTTTGCCCATTCAGTTCCTGCCAGCAAGAAAAAAATAGGTCATATGCTATATCAGGTTGCCCACTAGGTGAATGATCTTTACAAGGGCCAAATAATAATGTCCATTGAACTAGTTTGGAGCATCTCCACACAAACAAGGCTCGCAGGGTAGTGAGTAGCTAAAGACTCTGATCTAAGGAGAGACACACTATGATCATTGATGCAAAAAAACGACAAAGGGCCATTCTGTCTGATCCAGTCTGACAGAAGGGAGGCATGGGAGGAATGTGTCACAACACATGCTGCTCATTATGTTGGGGTTCCTCAGTGTATGTGTCACAATCTAAAACGACAAGGGGCTTTGTGTTGAGTACAGACAGAAGATCCCGGACATTATAGATGTTTCATCTATAATGTTTTGTAAAATATGAAGTCGTTTGCTTCTGTTATTTGTGTCAAATTTTTTTTTGTTATACTGTTTTAATGCTTAAATTTCTCTTTTTAAAATCTCCTTAACAACACATTTGCCTGGTTTAAGAAAGAATATAAAAGGCAGGATGTGACTTTTGTTGTTCACATCAAACTACAGAATGCTGAAATATACAAATTTATTTAGATTAACTGACAATAACAAATGTCATCATAATGGCCTCTACCGAGCCTTGACAGTAACAGCAGGTATTCATCTTGTTTCTGGAAATGCTAAAACAAATGCCTGTTTGTGTCTTAACAATAATCTATTTATCTTGCATTTGTGGGCTGCAAAATGTGAGATGAAAAGCTCCAGAAAGGGTTAAAAATTGGGACCAAACACACAAGCCCCTGAGTAGAGGTAAGAGAAAGAGCCCTGAGTTATTAAACAGCTTCTGATTGGTCGGCTCTGCTGGTCCCTCTGGCTCTTGGTGACTTTATACCTGCTCTGTGGTGGAGCCTGAAACAACACCGCTCTGTTAGCTACTGCACAACGTCGGCCTCCTGTAATTACAGAGCGCCGTGTCTGCAACCGATCCGGCATCTACGTCCTGCCTGTGCACTGAAAGCTGAATGATTGAACAGTAACAGGAATCGTCCGGTCACTCTGCTCCTCGGCCTGAGCCAACAACCGCTCATGTATTCACCTCTAACCTCAAACGGGACGGTGTTAGAGAGAAGAAAGAAAGTTAAGACAAGGCCCAATGAGTCTCTTTGTGTCCTTCCAACATGTGGGACAGCTTATAGAGAAAAAAACACCATGTAGTGTGACTCATGTAATCATGTCTGTTATTACTCATTGACCAAACCAGCTGAGTGCATTATTCATTTGATATAACCAGTCATCAACATCCAAAACCATCTTAGTGACACATTTCTGTTAAAAGTCATAATTCACAAACAATATGATGATTGGATGATTTAAAAAAAAACACACGGTGAGCTGATTAGAAAGAGCAGAGAGGGCTAGGAGTCCTCCTGATAAAACATTTGCAGAATTTCATTTGTGACAAAGAAAAAAGAGAAAACACGAGAAAAGGTCCATTAGGATTTTATTTGTTTCTATCTCTGATTGAATTACAGAGGTGGATGAACAGTTGTGGATGAACAGATCCCATGAACATTAAAGCCGACATCTTCTAAAGCCTTGAGCTCTGCAAGAACTCTGTTGTTTTTTTAAATGCATGAAGATCAGGTCAGTGTGGAATTAAAATGCCTGTACTACATTCATGGCAGAAAGATGAGACATTGACTTTTAGCACTTAACATGATGAGATCCTAAAAACAGGTACTGCATTGCTTCCCATAAAGACTCTCTCCAATGTGTCACTTTGGTATTGCATTTATACATTACAACATTCTGCAAAGAAACAAAATGTACAACTGCATAAATATAAAATTCTTCCCCTGTGTTGGCATGACATTTGGGTATGTACAGCAAAACGCTGTGATGAATCCAGCAACGAAAACAAACAACCAAAAAACGGGTTTAGCACCACTGCCCTGACAGCAGGCTAAAGGCTGGAAACACAACTCTACATTCAAGGCAAAAATCAAGAGTTAAAGGCATGAAACCAAGACTTAAAAATCCCCTTCACACACTTAGAGGTGATTTAACAAAGCACAAAAAGAAAAAAGGCAAAGTATAAAGAGTCTCCCTTGATCAAGTGTACAACAAATAAAAAGAGGAAAAGAAATTCCCTGGAGTGCAGCTTTTTTTTCCTTACACAGATCAGAAGAGTGTACCATGTCAAACCATTTTAATCATTAAGTAAGTGGGAGTGTGTGTTCATGTCGGAAATACACACACACGTGCACGCTTATAACTACTAGAACGACGTGGGGTGGAAGGACCAGAGTTTGACGACTGCACGCTCCAGAAACATCTACTAAAGCCACGGATGGCAGCGATACGCAGAGGGGACGAACACAGCTCGCTACACATCAGAAATGGAATTACACTTTACACTCATCGATGAATAATGTCCCATGGCTTGTGGAAAAGTCTCATTTACAGCAGAATAAATACTTTTATTAGGCCTAATCGCTACTCTTCCTCTAAATTACATTCTAAATGCTAGTGACAGTAGAAGCTAGTGATGAAAGCAAGACGGATACACATCTGTCCTCTATCAGTTTTTTCCTTTCATTTATTAATTTCAAGACTAGTGTGATTGCCATAGCCGCTACAACCCTCCCCCCCCTCCTCACTTATCTCCCATATTAGATCGGTATTTAGCTAAGGACAAAGGGGCGGAACAGGTGGGGGCAGTGGCGGTCAGACGAAGTGCTATGGTTCTGATGGCAGTCATAAACTGTTAATCTGGATCTTGATATCAAAGCGTCCCTGGTAACGGTCCTTCTCGCTGTAGTCAATGTTTTCACCGAACACTTTGCACTCGATGCGCACTTCGGTGTTCAAGGTCAGGTTGGTGAACTGCAGCGCCACCAGTGGCTGCAAGTAGTGAGGGTGCAACAGCTTGCCGTAGTATGGGTAATACTGCATGGGGAAGCCACCGCCGATGCCATAGTACTTGATCTCTCCGATTTTCCCAGCATCCTCCTCTTTCTGGAAACATGAAGAGACGAATACATGGAGTGACAACGCTTCAGAGCAAGAGCACATGTTTCAAACATCGGAGACAGCATTAGTGTGTGGAATTCATTTAGAAAAAAAAAAAAGAAAAACACACACACAAGGTAGGCCGACACAACATTTTAGTCTCATAAACCCCACACACACAACTGTGGTCCCATGAGCACGGGGCTACAACAAGTGCAAAGTTAGGTAACACATATGCGAATATCGATGGACAAAGATCATCAAAGTTTAACGCCACTCGAAACCACTTTGCAAAGTGACTCATCTCCGGAAACAAATGTTTTATTTGCCTCCTCGCTCGCACAGATTGGAAGTGAATAGAGGGCAAAGGTTCAGCCCGCATTCATCTTACATGGATTTTATGTGCCCAATTTTTGAGACTAAATAAACGCCATACACACTGGAAAAAAACAGACAAGTTAATAACTGCGTACCTTGTTGGTGCAGTAGATAGGAATCAAATTGGGCTGCACCTTGGGCTGAGCCTCTTCAGGGATGCTGTCATTCGAGGTTGGAGGCTGAACACAGAAGACAAGTTAGGAGGTGAACTGGATTCAAGGAATTTAAGAAGAAATCCACAAAGACTTCTTTCTTTTTCAAGCAGAGACCATTTCTACCTGGTGTTGACATGTGATCTGTTTGTGGTTCAGTAAAAACATGACACGTGTGAGGCTGAGGAGCCTGAGGAGCTTTGTGTCATTTACTTTAGTTTATAATCTCAACCGTTTGGAGTTTTTTCATCTCTAAACATGACTCAGTTTGCGAATAGTTATTTAAAAATTACCCTTGGGCTGAAGTTGACGATCCTGTTAAGCTTTACGATCAGGCAGGGCTTGCCATCCTTGAAACCGAATTCGCGGTCCTCGATCCCGGAGCAGGGTCCCAGCAGACTCCTGGAGAAACGACAGGCCTTCCTGATGCCCACATCGCTCTCCAAGTCGCCCCTGTTCTTGTAGTCTGCAGGCTCATCTGGGGGTGGGAGGGGAGGGGGTTAAAGAAGGACAGTACTCCTACCTGACTTCACTCGACTGTGCGTATTATCATATTATAAGGTCTCAATCTTTACATGTAAAGTGCCTTGAGAATGTATGTTGTGAAGAGAATTAACCAATGCACAGGCTTCTAGATTTTATATATATATTCTATATTTATGAAGAGCCATAAAACGGGTCGCTTGAAATTTATGATTCTGCACATGCACAAATACAACATACCTCCACAGTCCTCGTATTTCATCTGGTCCTTCTGTTTGTCATCATCATACTTTGTCAGGAATTCCTTCAAGGCTTTGGTGTAAGGCAGATATGTCTCCAGTTCATTGACGTTGAAGGCGACTTCAGATTTGTCTGACCGTGGGGTGTGCGAAAGGCCTGCAGGGACAACACATCCATCTCTTGTTATTAATATATATATATTTATAAAATACTGCGAGTACTGATAGTACTACAGCTTAAGTTGTCCATCACACATCAACATAGTGCATTCCATCTATATTTTGTCTTATACCATCATTTTAAAGATTTACAGGAGATTGTGTGTTTAACAACTCTGTAACATTTTTAGATCATGTTTCCTTCAGTGTTCATGATTGTTGTTTTGAACTGAAGCTGAATTATCCACAGAGGTTTCCTCCTCTCCAAAAGAAATTGGCCCGACAATCAACTCTAGTAAAAACACTGAAAAAAACTGCTTGGCAGACACAGGGTGTCAGGGGAGGATTCATCTAATTAAAAAGGATTATAGTTATAAGGTTATTAAAGTGACGGCGAGATGAGTGGAAACAGTAAGAATGAAGGTTGAAATATTTTCATACACAGACATCTGGCTGACAGCCGGCGTTTATAGAAAACCTGAAAAATGTCACATTTTCACAGAGTCGGATGAAACACCAACTATCTAAGAAACGCCTGTTTTTTTTTTGCCCACTTCTGCAGATGATGTGATGAATATTAATGTCAGGTCTCAGCTCACAGATAGTGTTTCCTCCTGCTTCTAGTCTTTATGTGAAGACAGGCTGAATAGCCTGAAAACGGTCCGGAGCAGTGTGACTGAAGGCAGATGAAACTGATAGATCTCATGTGACTCTGGGTAAGGAAGCGAATGAGTGCTTATTAAAATGACTGACTGGTCCTTAAGTCCAGTAAGAAAACATGTCGGGGAGCTAATTTTAACTGCTGACATGTTGCAACCTCATGAAAAACACCTATCAAATCTTTACTGATTTCATTTAGCAGTGTGAGGCAGACCTGCAGACAGACAGAAGCTCATTGCCTCCGGTCTTCACTCTGTTTTGTACACGTGCTCTGTAACACCCAGCTGCCCCTCACTACCATGGAAACCAGTCTGCAAGGTATACACAGGGGAGGCTGCACTGGGACTACTATGTGCAGATGTATGAATGTTTCCAAAACAATATACAGCCATATCACCTAAGACCAGAGTGAGTCGAAGGCAGTTATTAATCTGATTTGGAGAACCACGTTTATAAATGTAGTTGCAGAAACCTTGATAACTCCTATTTAAGAAGCAGTGACACTGTAGCATGTAATCTAGATCTCTGATCACTGTCTGTGCATATATTTTTTAATATTAAATGTAATTTATATTTGTATCCAGGGACAAATATCTCATCCCGCCTCTTGTTTTGGAACTCACTATAAGACATAATAACACAGTCCCTTGACCAGTATATATTACACCTGTATTTTAAGTATAAGCAGGTTTGCATGTCAACATCATGACAGACAGGAAATGGACACCACTTCTTACCTGGGGGTGCAACTCTGTCCTGCCAGGTTGGCTTGTAATCGCTCAGGGTGAGCAGCAAGGCCTGGATGGTGCCAATGAAGATTCCAGCCAGGCAGCCATAGAAGATAACGTAGAACGCAAAGATTTTAACTGTGGGGGGGGGAAAAAAGAATCAGTGTATTGATACAGCTGGTTTCATTTCACACTTTAGATCACAACTGGACCATGAGGGCATATTCATGTAGGTGCGACCTATGATTGAGATCAATATCTAGTAATACACACCTGCCACCATGGAGCCTCTGAGCCCATTGGTGTGCATTAAAATATGGATGGCCCACCCTGGATATGTTCAACATTTTTTCAAACACACCTATCAAACAAAAGCGTGTAAGTTGCCGTGAGCTTCAAACTCGCCACTTCTAAGAAGAGGACAGAAGATAACGGTATCTCGTGGCTGCCTCTGTCTCACCCTGGGTCCAGGTCTGCAGCTGCTTGAGCCCGTCCGCTCGGTGAAGACATCTGCAGCGGGATCAAGCAGCTTGACGTAGTGGAATGATGTTATCTGGGAAACCAGATGTGAAAAAGAGGCTCGTTCTGCTGTGTACTTCTAAGGACCCATAAGAGCACTGCACCCTGAATGACCTAGGGGCCAGTAAAGGTGAAATGTAATTTGCCATCACAGCTGCATAGCAGAGTGACTGTTAAAAAGAGAAGAGTGGCCCAGAGTGGCAGAAGTTTTTATGGTCTCATAAGACCTTTAAATTATAGACCACATGTAATTCAGTTGAAGATTTTGGCCACTGAGCTGGAGCTGTGGTTAGTTTATGCTACAAACCACAGAGAAATCCCCGCATGAAGTCTACTGATGGCAGCAACATGGGCTGCCGCTCTGCAGCGAGATGCAAAGACTGGGGGTCAAAAGAACGTCAAGGAGTGTGAGAAGAGACCAACCCAAACATAAATCCAAAGTTAAACAAGAACAGCCTCATTTGTATTTGCAGCAGCATTCACATTCCCCGCTCAATTTGACAGGACCTGAATTGTTGTGCAGAAACAAATACAGAAAAAAATGCACAATGCGGATTATAGATGCTGCCATGGGAGCATTCACAGAATATTAACTCAGTACTTTTGCATGCAATCCTCATGCTCTTAAATCTACACCAGCTTTAATCAGCCATCTACATGTTTGAGCAGCTTCTCCAGCTCCAAGGATTGTCAGTCTATGTAGAGCTCATGTGTCCACTATCAATGTAAGAAAGTACAAAGGCAGCATTCATAATAAAAGTGTCCCAACACAGCAGCCATTGTTTTAACACATTTACAGGAATTCAGCTGTAAAGCTTGTGCATGCTAGACAGTAATAACCAAAGGCACTGTCGTCTCCGCTTTGTAATCAATTTTGAGCAGGAAGATGGTTCAACGGAGCATTAAAAATCTATTATCTGCGCTGCGATGGAATACATAGAGCAATGTTGAAAGTCAACCATCCAGCCATATATTGCTTTGGCAAGTGCTGCAGCAGGAAGCAAAGTCAAAAGGTCACTGCTGCCTGAAACACGCAACGCACAACACATTACTTGTTAGATGCAAGGACGTACTCTAAGGGGTCAGCTGCGGCACAGGAGGTAGAGCGGGTCGTCCCCTAACTAGAAGGTCAGAGGTATGCTGTACATAGATGCACGTGTGAAAACTGTACTATCATCAAGCCTAGAATCGTGAAATATACCTGACATTCAGATCTACAGCACCTCAATTGAGCTGCAGCATGAGGAGGACGAGGTACATTCCACTCATGCATGTAAAAAAAAACTACATAAATGACTAAAAACACATGCAATATGTTTTGGTTCAATCTCATGTGTTGGGGTCCCACATCTCCTTTCCTCAGACCATTCAGCACAGCACTGCGCATGACACACCTTCCAAATGCATCAGCATTTTTCAGATGACCTCAGAAGGACAAACATGATCCAACCCCCCCTCCATCACCATCCTCAGGCTCACTCAGCTCATGCACTGACCCAGCAGACATCGCGTCACTGAAACAACATGTTACCCAGGTGTTAGTGTCTCCTCAGCAGCCGGGGAGCGTGTTTGACATTGGGGGGGAGGCGGGACAAGGACACCGGGGCGCACCGTGCGCCTCTGCTCGGGAAACAGGAGAAGAAAGGTCGTGCACAAGTTAATCAGCACTATTGTTCGTTAAGATCACAGCGACATCCGATCACAGGAGGAACCCGACACGGATCGATAGTCAACCCCTTCTCCATTTCCGAGCGGTCCCGATCACCTTGGCTCACCTTGGACTATGATGCATTTTTAACCCTTTCCACTGCCCACTTCCAAAAATGTTAAATAAAACGCTAGAGACAAGTTTCCCCAACAACAAGCAGGCAAAGTGAGATCCAATCATTCAGAGGCTTTTTGCAGCGTCGAAGTAGAATGACTGATCATTCGGAACTAGCAAAAGACACATTTGATCACCTTTATTTAGATTTTTTTTAATTGAACCACAGCTGATTCTTTACAGGGGAACACGTGTCGGGCGCAGGAATGAACGGGTTTGTTTGTCACCAGGACACAAACACAGGGTTCGCTCCTGAATGCAGCAAAGTCAAATCGAACAGGTGGTGGGGAGCACGAGGCGGACCGGCAGGCAGGCACGCACGCGCGCGACAGGTGGCGGGAGCGAGCACCGGTCCCCGCTTTCACCGTTTCTCACGAACAACCGCGAACACGCAAAATACTCACACCAACTCCCGCCGGTGCGACCGAGCAGCTCCCGTTTCTCCGAGTCCCACACGAAGCTCTTCCAGCCGCCACCCTCTTTATTCGAAGGCATCTTGTTAATTGTTGGTTTTTAATTTCCCCCGTGAGTCGTCGTTCAGCCTCGGCGGACTCCCTCCAATGTTCTCAAGCCCGAAGTCCCCGCAAGCAGAGGCACCCAGCTCGGTCCTGTGGAAGGCTCCCCGCATATAAACAGTCCCTCCTCCCTCGACTCCGCCCGAAACGCCCGATAAGTGACCGGGGAGGAGGGAGGAACTGCGGCGGGCTAATTGGCGGAGCGCGGTGGCCGTGCGTAGCTCCGACGTCACGATGACAGACAGGCGGCCCGCGGAGGCTCCTGCATGTCCCGGCTGAGCTCTGCAGATACCGGAGCTGTGTGGAAGTAAGTCACAATCAGGACACCATCATTTGTCACAATAACAATTCTTCTAGGATTCAAAAGCCATTAGGAGTTTAAGATGATTTTGTTAATAGGTTATCTTCTCATCACTTATTATCTGCTCACCACTCTGCAGATGGAGGGGTGGGTGAAGTGTTTGAGTCCACAAAACACTTTTGGAGTTTCTGTGGTAATCAGGGTTGCAGCCAAATTCAAATCAACTGAAGTAAATGGAGACTGATTCTTCAGATGTAAAATAATGCCTCTATGCTGATGTCATCCAAGTGTCCCTAAGCCCCGGCACTCAAATTCGATTTAAAGTAGTGTAATTGGCACCATGTTTTCAGCCTTAATGTCCTCTGATATCCTCCTCTGGAGCTGCGTTCACGTGTGGACCATGTGGTGTAAATGACACCGATTTGAGTTGAATATGAATGTCAGGCACTTGGATGACAGCAGAGGAGCAGTATGGAGGCATTGTATGTTCTTTTCTGTTGTTTTTTCACATTTGAAGAAGTGGTCACCATTGACCTCAACTATCCCTTTAAACTCACATCTTAGGTCCATGAATGGACGTGTTTTTACACGTTAGCCTATAGATTTCTTTTCGTCTTGTTGTCTGCTTATCCATAAATAAAATTCAATCAATCAATCAATCATACACTCACAGCTGACAGTGAATTCATAAATCCTCCTTCCTGAAGGTTCATTTTTCTGAAACTGCTTCTAAAGAGGTGCTGGTTCCACCCTGTGAGGACGTGGTGTGAGCGTGGCAGAGGTGTATCTGTAATGTTAATCTGCCCTCGGTGGACGAAATGACAAAAGCACCCTCCTGTACGACACGAGCGGCACGACTAACTGCAGCACGAAATGACGAATCAGCAACTCTCCAAAAACAGTTTCAGCACAAAGTGAACACGAAGCAGGATTTATTACATGGCTGTCATATTCATTTTTACTCGGTGTTAAGCTATATAAAGCATGTACGTGTATCGTCACACATACATGCACAAAAGTTGTAGATTATTGTGAAAGAAAAACCAGAGGAAACCACGAAGTGCGATGAACATAAGCTTCTGGGCCTCATTTGTTATACATCTTGTGTTTCGTGGTAAATGGTCAATATATATATATATATGTTACTTTACTATAGCACTTTTTTGCTATTTACTCATCCACAATAGCACACTGTCGCAGAAAGGGGGAGACTGGGATCATCCACGACCTTCACCGTACAGTGTTTTCCATTCACACGTTCAGACAGTGCATCTATGTGCAGCACTTTGTGACATCACTGCAGTCAGGGGCACTTTTGGGTTCAGTTTCTTGCCCGAGGACACATTGGCATCGAACCGCTGACCTCTACCTCCTGCGCCTCAGCACAAAGTCTGACTGAAGGTGTGAATGTGAGTGTGAATACTTGTCTCTATTTGTTGGCCCTGCCATACACTGGCGACCTGCCCAGGGTGTACCCCACCTCTCGTCCAACGTCAACCGGGATTGGCTCCAGCTCCCTGTGACCCTCAAATGATAAGCGCTGCAGATAATGGATGTACAAACAAGAGAAGACCACAAAGTGCAATGAATCTTTGTGTATCATGAGATCTGTACGTACACCCCCACCTCAAAATACCAAACATTGGTATACTACAAGATGAAATCCACATGAGCCGAGTAAGGACAAGTTCTTGGTTGACGTTGTGGTGTAGTGGCACTTATTGTGTAATCTGGACTACATGGGAGCAGTGGAATTGATCCGTTGTGTGAGTCAGAAGTTCACGTTGCACATTCATTGGGTCCTTACGACAATGCTCAGCAGCTCTCGCACAGCAAATCTTGATAAAGATCTTTCACACTCCTACTCCTCATACACCTCCTCATACCCCATCAGCGCCCACTATTCCAGTGATCCAGCAGCCACTTGTCATGAATACTGAGAGCAGTTCAGTACAGTCATGCCTGCCTGAGATATTCCAGGACAAGCATCCATCTCATAAGTGTCTAAGACCACAGAGAGACAATAAACCAGAAAAACCTTTTCTAATGAGGCTAATATCTAATTTAACCACAGCCAAAATCACATATGCACACAGATTGGCCCACTTGTTTGTGAGACTGACCATTTATTGAGAAAAACAAAGCTGCAGTGTTTTTTTTTGTTTGAAAGAGCAAAAGCTAAAGGCTTGTTATTCAGCATGACTGTTCAGGTTGAATCACTGTGTGCCGACAGTTATGACAAGTCACATGCTGAATACCAGATTACAGTGTGCAATTCTGAATGAAGTCAGTTCCTCTAAAACAGTCATTATGGCAATAGTTTCATCCCATCCACTAACACATCTGAGCTACAGGCCTGTGTGGCTCACACACAGATCTGTTCCCAGTTTAACTTGGTGGGTGTTCTGTGTTGTTGTGTGCAGTGGACACCCCCCCCCCTCCACACACACAACACAGGGATAAAAAGCTCTAGTTACACAGCGTTGCCAAGTATACACATAGAAACCTGTATATTTATCCTTCTAGCTACAGCCTATAACCCCTCTCTGAAGCCGGCTCCAAGGGCATTTCTGCTGCCAGTGCCAGGTGCCACATGATGACCCAATTTTCTGTTTAAGCTGGAAATAAATTACCCAGCACTAAATGACTGTAGCTCCTGAATGGTGCACATGCCTCGTTTAAATTAACACTGATAATAGAGTAAAATTCTATTCACAAGAAATGACTTTGGCCTAACAGACCTGCCCCTCAACCATGCTTACACACACACACGCTGGTCACACAGACGCATGTAGATCCTTCAACTTCACATTCTTGTCTGGCTGTGTGTAATGTGTGTGTTCATGCATGCATGTGTGAAATCGCTCAGCAATGTGCTGCCACCCGTGTTTCTCACACTGCGTATATTTGTTTGAATGTAAACATGCGTGTGTAGGTGTGATCTATCGGGATTACAGGGGTTTTGACCTTTAAATATCACTTCAAGGACAAGACAAGTCAATTCATTCATGTTGTCCAGCTCTTTAAACCAGCGTGAAGGAAATTCTTATCTGCATCCCAAGGCCCATTTTTCCATATGTCAACCCTACACAACTGTTAACCCAGTTATACATAAAGGAAGTGAACTAAAACATCCCATCCGCCCAAAGGAGGGACCCCGCTTCGGCAAAACTTAAATGGATCCTGTCCCTCTCCACCACAGCAGGCTTTTCCTGAGTGTGGCCATTAACCACAATGGATGCATCCTGCTAAAACATGTTGTGTGTGTATCCCCCAACTGCAATATTTTAGTCCTCTGTACCATAAACCTTCATTTTTGTCCCAAAAACTATTACAATAAATACGGTATATTAAAACAGAGCCGGTCAACCCCGTCCTATATTGATGTAAAGTATAAAGTATCTCTTTGCAGTCTGATCCATCCCTGCAGATAAGTTCAGGCACTCTGTAGAATAGTATTTGGGGATGGACAAAAAAAAAAAAAGAGAAAGCACCACATCAGGGCATACTATTACAAAATGTCCTGGTTACACCTCGCCTGTCAGCATTCTTCCCCTGACACAAGTCTGTTGTAGAGGTCATTTAAAGATCAGAATGAGACACGTGGAGTTAACACATTAGTTTTGGAGGTGGCTCAGTTTGATTGGCAAAGCCATTAAAAGTTCACTGGGAATACTGCGTAAATAGTTTTTTAAAAAGAATCAATTTCACCATCATCCATATTGTTTTGCGTTCCTTTTGTAAGGGGCTTGTTTTCGAAGAACTCTCAGAGATTTATCACCACCTCTTTATGGAGCCTTTCAGCCTTTTAACTGAGATCCGCTGAGACATTGACAAACAGGATAGTTTTGGTGTTTTCATGGGATTTATTGACAATAAGAAAATTATAGCCTAGAATATCTTGAGGCTTATCTGCTAACCACAGTTCACTTGAGAGGATACTTAAGGGTGGGAAAAAAAACATACAAATGTTGCCCTCGATACAAAGTAGACTACTTTATTACAAGCTATACATATTTTTATTTATTTTCTGTGGCTTTTTTAACTTCCTATCCACTGTAGCCATAGTGGACAAGACAAACTCTTCTAATCGCTGAGAACCATGCTGGTTCTGCGTATTTGTCCTGAACTAAAAGTGGTCCTAATTTGCACGACTACAATGCTCATTTCCTGTGTTTATATGCTGAAGGTAACCATCAGGCTGGAATCACAGAGGCAGGGTTTCTGGAGCAGCCGCTAAGATAAAGCCTGCCATTTTTCCTAATGATACAGCCAGGAGTCTAACAGCGACCACACCCAGACAACTGATGCCTCTTGTTGGTGTGTGTACAAAGCAAACATGTGTATGGTGTAAGGTTATGTGGGGGAGGGTGGACTCAAGGTGAAAGTGAGTCTTCCTGTTTAATGCCCGCGCAGGTTTCTGTATCTCATCAACTCTCACCAACATTTTCCCCAATACTCAGGCCTTCAGTAGTGTTCATTATTGGCAGGGGTGTGTCACACTGATGAAACCGGAGAGTGGATGCTCCTTAAACATCCATTCACATGTCAGTCTGACCTTTATAATACAATTCTGCCTCTGAAACTGGCAATGAAAGTCGACTCTTTTATTATGTAAAATAAGTGGATTTGTCCACTTAACTCAAGGTTATAGAAACTGACCCACTGCTGGGTCTTTTCAGGGTCAAAGAGGTTAATTACACATTAATTAAAACAGAACTGAGGATTATAACTTTGTAGTGTAGCACTGACCCTGTTGACTTTCATTTGCTCAACTCATGATTATTAGAAGTTTAATGTGAACTTTTTATAAATGCCAGGGATAGTAAGCATTCATTTTGTACTATAATCATGTTTTATGAAAAAAATGTATTATTAAAGCAGCAGATTAATAGTTTTAACTCCGCTGCAGAGTTAATGTGATTTTCTTTACAACACACAGACACTGGTGTCTCGCTCGCGGTAAATCCAGGGGGGGTTCACACATCAACCTCTCCTGGACATTTGCACATACTAAGAGTTCAGGCAGATACAGTCTGCAGAAACTGCGCAGAGTCTCACTCAGATATTTGCGTTCACACATGTACCTCCTCCAGAGAAGATACAGAGAAACCGCGGAGTTAAGTGCATGTCTGAAAGCAGCTTATGCTCAGCTAGAACAAGTCTTGGCATCAGCTTTCTGTGCTTGGTGCACAGACATGAGATTAACAGTCATCAAAGCTAAGAAATTTGACCCAAAACATTTTTAACTTTCCTCTCACAACTCAAAATATGGGGAACAAGGACAATAACATTTTACTCAAAATAGGGGCAAACAAATTCCATCTGGCCAAGCTCAATTTAAGGACCTTAGATTGCAATTAAACACTGTTGAGCTGAGAAGATTTTCAACATTATGGGGGTTTCCAGGTGCATGGTTTTCCTGTGGAATGGGACTATCCTTGAATAGTTGCTAGGCTGAATTATTTTGTCAGCCGGTTGTGTTGAGCTACTTGTCATGCATTCACATGAATATCCAGGGGTTGAAGAGGGCCAGAACTATTGGTCCCTGTGACTGATGACTTGCGCTTCATCTTTTCATCTTCTATTCCTTTTTGTACAAATGCAGCCAGAGACAATTCAAGTATGGACAGAATACTACTGGATCATGTTTCAGGCTCTCAGACAGTCATTTCCGCCTGTATCTGTGCTTCTGACCTTGACCAGGTTGTGCACTCTGGTAGCAGCCTGTACTCTGCAGCTGTTTATAGGTGAAACACTGAAAGGAATGCCATAGTACACTTTGTTGCAGGATACCGGTGCAATGTCATTTTGGTGGGAGGGAGAAGATTGAAGGAACTGGATTTACAGGTAATGGGTTGGGACATGTGCATTTCTTCACTTTAAATGTTGTGTGTGGTACATTACAACATTCCTTTTCTTTAGAGATTCTTGGAAAAATAGTTGCTGCTTTGATATTCTATCTGCAGGCATTTAGAAAAACACATGGCAAACAGTCCAGTCTTTTCCCTGAACGATTGTCTCAATGTTTACCACTGACACAAGACAACACTGTGATAGCATCCACTTAGATAGCTGGTGGAACATGTTCAATCTTGTAACTACTGGATCTTGATGTGACATTGATAACATGCATGGAAAACTGAGTGGGACTCATTGATCCAGAGCTAAACATGAACACTGTCTCATTCACAAGAGATACAGTGCTCACCTTCACATGCTTTCTCGTTTAACAGTATTGCACTTCCTGATCTGCATCTGAATGTGTGTGTGTGTGTGTGTGTGTGTGTGTGTGTGTGTGTGTGTGTGTGTGGAGACTTGTAAAAGTTTAGCAGAGAAGTCCAAATTCTCTTCTCCTAAAGCCGCAAGGTGCTTGCCTTTAACTTTGCTGTATAGAACGTCTGAAGTCCTTTATTCACTCACAACCCAAGGCCACACCATAATGCCCCATAGGTCAATAATTGACAGAGGATCATTATGCGAAGTCTGTCAAAGGCACTGGTTAATGTGTAAAGCTGTGAAAAGAACCTGTGGTTACATTTCACTTGTTCAACCAGACTGGAACACATCTGTGCACTTCATTGAACAATGAAATGACAATGATATCTTTGTGTTAAGTTGTGTCACCTTTATGCTGCTGGGATGCATTTCCTGATGACTAACTGCACATAAGTATAAGCAGTGAAGTTATATGTCAGCAGCCTCAGTGACCAAACAGGTATGACCTGTTGAAATCCAATCATTGGGGTATTTGTCAAGATGATTTGCCAAAAAAACAAAACCAAACTGCAAGAAGGGAAGACGACAAAGACATGTATATATTAATGGTTGCAGAACAGAGAGAAGCATTTTGTTGACCTTTCTCCAACTTTTTATTTATGCACTTCAGAAAAGCATTAGAGAAAAATCAGGCCAGAACTTGTTTGGTTTTGGACAGATTGGATAGACAGAAGGGTAAAAGGAGTGAAGTTTTGTGCAGGAATAATCCGACCAGTGGAGAACTTCATATGGAATTAGTTGATGTCTTTATAAAGCAACTCTAAATGTTTTAGGACATGTTTTCCCAGTCCTTATCACCTATTTTTTTAGGTCCTATGTGCAAACAATCAGAATTTGTCTTTATAGGGCTAAAAAAGGTGCGCCATCCTCTGCCCTTAACTCCAGGAGGAAGGAAAAACTACCACATTGCAAACCTAATATGGCTGTATCTTATTCCTCTGAGCCATAGAGCTCCATTGCTAAAATCTATTAAAACACATCCATACACCACACTGTTGTAACTGATCCATGTTCCAAATGTGGATTCATCAGATTCACGAGTCATTTTTGAAGATCGACATCGTCAGCAGGATCCAGTGGGATTGAAGCTGCAGTCAGGATGGAGGAGTCAGGGAGATTATTGATGTGGGTCTTTTTAATTGGATTTGTTGACTTGAAGAATATAGATAAACACCGTAGAGGATACTTCTGTCACAGCCCAACAGTCCCCTTAAGAAACCACATTTAAATTCACTAGATATGGAATTTTATTTGAATCTGCATCAAATTGTGCAGACTCTTAAACATCAGCAGCATAAACATGTCTGAGTCTTTTCATCATAATCCAGGAATTATCCAGGAAGTATCCTGGATTTGAAAACATATTGTCTTCGGTGGAGGTAAATATCAATACTTGCTCTTTCTCTATTGAAACAGTACTAAAGGAAATACTGCTTCTACTTTTCAGTGATACGACTTAATAGGAAGCTTTTACATACATATATGAAGTACGACTGCACTAAATAGATAAAAAAGATGCATTTTCCACATTTTGAGATTAAAAACCTACACAAAACTGAACCTGATCTCTCACCATAAAGTTACAGTATTTAAAAACACACTGCATCACCTTCGTCAAGCGAATGTTTTTCTTGTTGGGTGACTTTGTTACCCAATCCCAGGAAGGCAGGGCATGATGTCACAGCGGAGCGAAGGTGGGAACAAGATAGGGCTGCCTACATTTCATGAACTCCACTGTCATCAACATGCATATTTGCAAATACCGGTAAATGGGATGTAGAGGAAATGTATCAGTGGGAAATGAAGCATGTGTAAAAAAGAAACTATAAATGAGTGACTAACTAATGAAAAAATAAGTTTATTCAGTTATTTTGTCTTATATTACTTTGTAGGTAGTTGTGAGGTGATTTAGGTGCTGGTGTCCACTGTGTAACAACACCCTCCCTATTAAACTTTCAGTGTTTTCTCGTCTGTCACCGTGCTCCAAACCTGCTCCGCTCATCACACATCCTGATCGGTCACGGAGGCTGTGGTGAAACGTAGGCGATTGTGAAATGTTGTGCTAGTTACAAATTAAACCACATCTCACTCATAATTAGCTGCTGCTTACCCTAGTACAAAGTTTACGACTCGTTCCGTCCAATTATTCATGTGATGGTTAATATTTGAGCCAGATAGATAACCCGAAACATAGAATTAGACTCGGGCTCTTTGAACTGGGAACAATTTAGCACTGCATGGTCACCTGTTAGTGATTATGAAACTGGTATTTTCCAGATAAAGGCCCGGTGCTCAATCTCAGTCCAGTGCTGCACCAAAGAGGAAACTATCGCCATAGGGAACAATCTGCTAGTGAATGAGGTTTAAACAGCAGTTTGCGTCTGAGCCATTTGTCGATCAGCAACAACTGTCCGCAGCGTCTTGTCCTCACAGGGTTGTTTGTCAGGTTGGAGTTCTGTGTGCACTCTGAGCCTCTGCCTTTAATCCTAATGATTCTATGCATAATATTTTATTTTTAAATCAAAAAAATTATATAGATGTGTATATGTTTCCAAATTCATCAGGACATATTGCACTCAAAACAAATTAGGACCCATTTTACTTCCAAATCTGATTATATTCGATCACATGTTTGCTCAGTTATGTTTCAAAGAGATTACGGAAAAAAAGGTGGCATTACATTGTTGAGGTTTTTATTGGAATATTGCCATAGAACACTACCTACCATTAAGAAAATCTAATGTTCTTCCATTATATTCTTCTATTGTATGTGTCAGTATTATTGATGAATACCAGAGCAGATAGCTTATATCGCTAATAATGATTAAACACTAATTGAAGCACAGTCATAGTTGTGGACATTGACCACTTTGCTGTAAAGACTGGGAGCATTGACACTTATAAAGGGTGTGTGTTGACTGAAGGGCAAAGAAGTCAGTGATGGCCTGCAGGAAGAACTGTTGCACCAAAACAAAGTTTATACAGTTTCCATAGCAGTTTTATTTTATTTGCCGGTGTAGACACACAATTGTGTGTATGTGTTTTTTACCAAACTTGGTGCGAATATTACTTAGTCTCACAATTTACTGAGCTGATTGGTAGAAAAATACGGTACAAAATATAACATTTCTATGATAAATCGGCCAATAATAGAGAATATTTCATCGATCAGAAGATTATTCCCTATTCCCCAATGAAGTCAGAAAATGATGTCAGACATGGATCAAACTTGTTTGATCTGTTTAGGTAAACTGTAAATAAAAAAGTGCTCTGGGGTCAAAATGTTTTCTGTTCTTACTGTCTAAAAGAAAAGAAAAAAGATCGGTCCCATTGGTTTTCCTTCAGTGCAGGACCATGGGTGGGTTATGAAGTCTTAACCTTGACTTCATGACATTGTAATGAATGTGTCCACTCTGTTACAGAGAGGACACATAACTTGGGCAGATCCCAGTGTCCGCAGCAGAGGTCCAGTCCCGTGGCAGAGCAGCGCACCCTCATATTAACACCTGCTGAAAGGTAGAGCGACGTCAGAAAGGCTGGGAGTCTACCTGAGAACATGATGTCCTTGAAGCACAGGTGAATGTCACCCAGCGCACCCTGTCACAACCACTCTGACCTGCAGTCATAAAAAACACACAACCATTAACAGACTCTGGTGCATAAGGAAAGTTCATCCTGAAAAACACACGGTTTATTTCCATTCATGAAATTTTAATAATGACATTTTCGCATCATCGGCTTCTATTGTGACGACAACAAACTGGTTGTTAGGGATCACCAGTCAGCTGTACACAGTGTCAACAAAGTCTGTGTTTAGAAGAGGACAATCTGCCCCTGACCTGTCCTTCATCTGTCCTCCTGGGGAAAATGGCAGCATGTGGTTTGATTAGTTGTCAGGTATGTGCAGTTAAAGAGAGATAATAATATTATTATTATTTCCATCTGCTCTGAAACTGGTCGGCCCAATCACAACCAATTATCCGTAAAATGGGGGGAAGGTTTATAAGTGACTGACAGAGGAGCGCCCAATGAGTGTCTCTAACAACTAACATGGCTGCAGTTGATGTTAAAAAAAAGCATTTGCCTCGTCATTTTTTCATTGCTCTGATTGGTTGTAAAACATTGATAACATCCCCTGGATCCATTTGCATATGTGAACCAATGTGGTGATGCCAGGGTAGTCGTGTTACATATTTGCAGTACAGCTACTGTGGCCTTATCCACAATTGTAGCCCCACAGGCTAACGAACAGCAGCGATAAACTTTAATGAAATTTAAAATATTATTGCAATGTAACACAAAAATATTGTAATGAAAAGCAAATTTACCCATTACACCCCCTACCCCCACCCCCCCATTATTCTGATCCACACCAACTTGTACAAGTCAAATATATTTATCATCAAAATCCATGAATTATCCAGAGCCGTACCTACATTTAATAGATTATATCTTGGCTTATGTCCCGTTTTACATTTGGTTGTTTTTCTGGATTCTTGCTGACAGACAAACAAATGTACAGTGGTGAATACATAACCTCCTTGGTCGAGGTCAAAAGGTTTCACTTGAAGTACACTTCCTTATACCTGTCTCTGCTCCGGGCTGTTGTTCTCCCGCTGAAACCTCAGAGGGTTTATTATTACATTTGTTCTTTTGTTCAATAAAACTAAAAGATTATTAATCAATAAGCATTAGAGCTGCTTGTGCATTAAACAAATCAGATGAGCAGACCAAAACCACAGCTGTCTTTATTCATCTCTCAATAATGTCATTCCCTGTCTGCTGCTCTTCCTACAGATATAAACAGCAATTCACAAGTATATGGTTTAATTTTCCAAATCAATAAACATATGCTACTCAAACTGAAAGAGATGGAACTTTTGTTGGGGACAATTTTCTGGAGCAGATGAATCCACATTTGCTGCTGTTGAGTGTATTTAAAGTGGTGGTGTGTGTGTGGAAGTGAGTTAAAACAAACTACAATGTGTGTTCATGGAACTGAAGGAAATGAAGGAGTGTCACCTAGTGCAACAAAACAAGTCAGGCATGATCAATACACACAGTGTGTCCAGTGAGGGATTTACTGAAAATCACCAGACATATCCTGCACAGTCTTTGAATGAAGTGTTCAGCAACCATATCCAGATGTAATGTTCGAGTGTCTGAAAACTTTTGGTCATGAGATGTAAACCCAGTCGGAGTGGGATACTGTCAGCCATTATAATGAGTGACAGCTGATCACATCTTGAGGTATGAAATATGTAATGTCACTAAAGTAAGTAGGGCATCATGTGGCTAGCTGTTAAAAATTGTGTGAGATGTGTGATGCAAACATTTTCTGTGTGTCTGCAGATGTGTGTGGACTTTGCTCAGGTTGCACTCATTAACTGATCTCTGCCTGCATGCAGAGGAGTCACCTTGTCTCTGCACCTCTTCCTGTCTTCCTACCACTTCTTCCTGGGATCTGCTTCTTGCTCTGTCCCTGCTGCACCTGCACGGCCGTCACGTGGGGCTGAGGCCACAGTGACCTCTAGAGGTTGTACACAGTAAGAAGGGGACAATGGTGCTTCTTTTGCTGTACAATGCAGCTTTCCTCTGCAAGGACGTCCCACCAGAGGAGCTCTGGAAGCTCTTCCCCCCTCCCCCTTGTAGATCACCTGAGTGGAGAACCAGGAAGTAGGAAATGCGGCAGATGTAGTGTCCTTCAATTGCTCACCTTCAACTTTAGACTGTCTCAGCCACGTGCATCTTTTATTCTTTGCAGAGTGCAAGACATCCTCTGATGGGCAGGATGCAATGGGAATCAGTTCACCGGCTAAATGCAATCATGCTCATCTGAAAGCTCATGCACATTGACAACTCATAGTAAAATATAATGCGGCGTAGAGGTCTGCAGGGACACATAGACTCATCAAACTGACATCATATATCACACACACACACTCACACTCGCACTCTTCTTCTACCAGCATGATGAAATGTGTTATCAGTAGCAACAAAACATTTCCCTGTACAACACTGAACACACACAGACACACAAACACGGGGGGGGGGGTCAGATTGCAGTCATTACTCCACAGCCAGCCTGTGTCCTCCAGATGTCACTGTTGATGGAAAAGTACCGTCACAGCCAGCGGAGCCTCACATCCTTCTCTGGGAGAAGGGATTATACGATTAGGCCGTCCTCACTTTCTATTTCTCTCCTCTGTCCCCTTCTTGCGCTGGGCTGCTCTCCTCCAACTGAAAAAAAAATCTGCTGACTGTTACATTCTTTCAGCTCCTGCTGTGCACGCACAGAATGAGCTCATTGCACTTCACCATCCCACATTCACACAGACACACACATTAACACAGGTGACCCTGTGTCCTTGCGGTGAAAACACTGTAATTTACCTTCACGCCATCACTATGTCAAAAACATCTTACATGTCAGTGTGTAGCCCCAATAACAGGGATCCTACACTTCCCATAATGCAACTGATCAGTGTCCTTGAACTGAACTTGTCCATAAGTGGTAAAAGCACCAGTATCTCACACATCACATATCTAATTCGAAACAAATTTCTTCTTCTAAATGAGTATCACGCCAAGTTGTGATAAACCTGATGACATCACTATGACATCATTGGGGTTATTATAAAGCTGTTACTATAGAAATGTTTTCACAAGCCGAGAGGGGCCCTGCCTTAATTTGTTAAGCTTGTGAAGTTTCCCTTAAACCCCACTCTGCACTATTTTCTCTTCAGGCCAACTTCAGTGATGACAGAGCCACTTCCAATTAGTGGATGAGGAACACAAGATACTTTTAAAGGCTCTGCAGGCAGGTAAGTTTCATATTTTTTGTCCTGTGGTGGTTTAACCAGGTTTTTTTTACCAGCAGGCAGAGGAGGAGCTACGAGGATCCTGTTGATCAATAGTACTTTTATGTAAATATTTTATTCTTGTTTCATCGAACGTGTTCTTACTTTCTCTTTATCTGCCGGTACAGGAAATAGTATCTCAATGTACTTTTCACTCCAGGGTTTCACATTGAACAGCACCATAAACGTATGGAAAGCAATGTTTTGCTGATGCACAAGTTCTTTGTAGTTCTGAAAAAGTGTAAAAGTAAAAGCCCAAAATTCCAAGCACTGAAAAAACCTGGGGATTATGGGAACAGGCAGTGTTCATACTGCTTAGAGAGGTTTGAAAATGCTCATAGTCCACATTCAGGGGCACCAACGTTTCATTTGGTCTGGCTGCAGTTCTGTTATAGTGTTTAGTGTAATGGTTTAATTACTCACCATGCATGGAGCAGTGGATGATGCATTCAGGTGTGATTCACTGTGGAGAGTGTTGCACTGTTAACATGATCTCCTCTCTAACTTGATGGATGAGGTTATGCTGGTGCATTCTCTCTCTCTCTCTCTCTCTTTCTCGCTCTCTCTGTGTGTGTGCGTCAGAGCATGCCACAGAGAACCTCAGTGAGCAAACAGACACACAGTCATACACAGATACACACACATTCAGAGAGAGAGGGAGAGAGCGAGAGAGATCACCACTGGAACTGTACTGCTCTAGTTTCCTCTTCAAGGAGAAAGCATGTGAAGATGAGCACTGCTGCATCTCTGATGAATGTGGATCTTCCTGTTTGCATATAAAATCATGCGTGTGTGTGTGTGTATGTGTGTGTGTGTGTATGTGTGTGTTTGTCTGTACTCGTTTTGTTAACTCTTTAGGAACAGTAGACCAAAGTCTGGTCCTAATTTCTGAGGTTCTGGTTAAGGTTAGGGGTGAGGTGTTAATTGTGGGTAGGGGGTTAGGCATGAATATCGGCCATGGTTAAGGTTACGCTGTTTACAATGATAGCCAATAGAAAGTCCTATTAACGATAACTGACCAGCAAATCTATGTGTGTGAGAGTGTGCAGAGAGAAACTCTCACAGGCTGTTCACACCTATGTGCACATTAGTGAAGTGTGAGCAGATGCCTGCAGTGGCAACACGCCTGCCACCTAGTGAGTGTTAGACTGCACTGCATGTGACCTGAGAGGGACAAAGTGCTGAATTGCTGAACTGAATCTCAGATCTGCTCAGGTGGCCTCCTTCCTGCTTACCTACACACTTTTATATTCTATTAATAGAGAAATGCCAAAGCAGAGCAAAAATCTTTGCCAGGGTGCAGTGCATGAATGAATCACAAAGAAACAGAAGAGATTGTTTCTGTCATCTTTTACGTTCTCCAGAACATTCACATTGACTTTTTTCCTTAAAAATGTTCAGGAGCCAGAGTGCATGTTCTGACTCCGGACAGTAGGTGGCAGCACGCGCCTTCTGCGCTGGTTGTGTGACGCTCCCATCAATAGAAGCAGCTGAACACTGAGGAGCAGCTGAGTGAAACAAACGTGGAGGAGTCTGAACACTCGCTGAGAGTTTGTGGTAGGAACAGATAAAGATGGACGTGGCTCTTTACCTAATAGCTGCTGCCATCCTTGTCGTGCTCATCGCGTTCGTGCTCAAGGTGCGCAGGAAAACACAGGAAGGTGAGCTAATGCTAAGTGTTAGCATCGTGTTTACCAAGCTGCTGCTCTGACATTAGGTTTTCTGAGACCTGCACGTTCACCTGTGTCATTTACTGTCCCGTGTATTTTTAATGTTCTGGTAAATATTGAAGCAGTGGAATGAAACAGAGGGGATCGAACCTGTGAAGTTTTATAGACTTCAGGCTACGTCAGCTCAGTGCTGTCAAACTACGGAAGCTGCAGGAGGTCAATACGATCTGAAATCCTCCTTTATTTACTACAACTAAGTTTGTTCAGTTCTAAACATCTCACTAAACAGAGAAGGTGCTTTGAATAACAATAATAATAATAAACACTGGATGGAATTAGTAAAATATACTTAATAATACATAAGCTCCCACTTAAAGTCAGTTATTTTATTTCTCATTTTGTATTGTAGGAAGTTCACAATACATTTGTTTGTATAGTGTTAATAATCTGTCTTAGAATATCATATATTTAAGGATAGGGCAGAATATATTTGCAATAAAAATACAATTAATAATAAAACAGGAAAAATATCTAATTTCAATATCAAAGAACTCTGTTTTTTATTCCTTTGACTAGTTTAATAGTTTACATGCTGTTCAATTTCTTTGAACAAAATGAAAATAAATGATTTGGGGATGAGTATAGGATTGTTTTAAAATACATTTTGCAGGATCCCACCAAATGTTATATTGTGTCAAGAGGTACAAGCTGGGAATGTGATGATATTCTTAGTTTTAACCATTTGTACGTGAAATGTTTCTTCATTACTTTCAAACTAAATCAAATTTATTGGAGACAGAAAAGCAGAAAGTACCTGAATCTCTGTTAGTGTTACTTTTTTAGTCTGTTTGTTTAATACCTTTAAAACTGTCATACTATTTTAAAACATTGTTTTATTTCTGTGTCAACATCAGCTCACTGAAAGCCTCAAGCATTCTGCAGCTACATTTGCACAGAAAACAAACCTATTCAGGACATCCTCAGCATTCGCATTCTATTTGTAACGTCTGAAGGTTTTTAACCTTTAACCATAAGAACAAACTGATCGTGTGCTTATTTCCCTATTCAATTTAAAATCTTTGCTGCCTTAATATAAGTCATGGTTAATGCATGAAAATTACACTATATGTTGTGTGATCAGCTGATGAGGAGCAGCAGCGGGATGTTGTTCGGGCAGTGGGGCGCCCTCAGCTCGTGGCGGAGGAGCGAGGAGCGGGTATGCCTCGCAGGAGGAGGAACCTCGCCACGGTGATGGCCAACAGACGACCACAGAGAGAAGCTGTGGAACAAGGTAAACGCAGATAACCTGTCATGTCAATGTTAATTCCAAACACTGAGATTAGGTCATCACATGTCGAGTTCAATGTTTTATACTGAGCTTCCACTCAGCTTGTGTCTTATCTGCTCATACTAGACTGTTGTCATTGTACATTCAGAAATATGTACAGTAAGGAATAACCTGCTCGTTTAGTTAACTTGAGATCATCAGGTTTTTATTGGCAAGAATCTCCATGTGCATTAAAAGATTCCTCTTCCCTCTCAGGCCAATGCATTTCTCCACTATATAAGTAGTCTTTGAAACAACAGACCCTACCAGTTTTTAGGTAATTATTTAGTAGTAAGTTATATTTCTGACTTCAGACAAGAGACATGCCTCAGATTTATGCTTTTTGTGCCACAAGATGATTATAAATGCCTCCAGCCAAACTATACAAGATGTAACAGAAAAATGTTCATATGTCAGCATCCCATTGCAGGTTTCCTACATGAATCCACTTGTGGAAAATTAAAAAAGATTTGAAATGGAAATAGTCACAAAATGCAAGGCATGTGATCTATATGATGTGTGCTGTGGATTTCAGAGGAGGAAGATGTGGAGGAAGAGGAGCCGGAACAGGAGCAGCAGACCTTCCAGCTGTCAGCAAAGGTTGGAGCCAAGAAGCAGAAGAAGCTGGAGGAGAAACAGGCCAAGAAAGCCCAGAGAGAGGTGAGAGAGATGCTGAGCTGCTCACACTGGAAACGTGACAAAATGATGGACACTTGTATTGAATTGAGTTTTTACTTCCAGGCGGAGATGGAGGAGAGGGAGGAGAGGAAGAGAATGCAGGAGCTCAGGGAGCAGGAGCGACGGCATGAAGACGAGAAGGAACGACAGCTAGAACAGAAACAGGTGACACACTCGGACCTCTCCACGACTCTTTTCTCTTTCTGTGTTTACCATGAAGAGACGCTGACTTTAAAACTGTCTGCAGGAGGAAGAGGAGCAAAGAGCCAAAGAGGAGCAGGAGCGGCGGGAAGAGGAGGAGTACTTAAAACTCAAAGCTTCCTTCATTGTAGAGGACCAGGGAGAGGAGGAGCAGCTCACTGAAGACCAGGTCCGACCAATTTCAACATCAGTTATTGTACTGAACAAATAACATTTGTTTAAAATATGACATAATAAATGTTTGTGTTCTGTTCTTAGTCACGCAACCTGCTGCAAGAATTCATTGAGTACATCGAGGTGAGACTTGCTGGCTCTACACTCTCCAGCCTTTACTGACATATGTTGATATTAGAAATAACAAGTCCCTCTGTCCTGCAGAGCTCCAAGGTCGTCCTCCTGGAGGACTTGGCTTCTCATTTCGGGATGAGGACTCAGGATGCGATCAGCAGACTGCAGGACCTGTTGGCGGAAGGCTCCCTCACAGGTGAGTGTGAGCAGGGCTGATCTGGATGTAGCTGCACAGAGTTAAGACAGAAACATGAGCTCTTATGGTTTGAATCAAGAGTTAATAAGAGAGGAATGTTGCCTTGTGTCAGAGAGAATCCCGTCCTTCCTGAATGTGAGCCGAGCATCTCGCTCATGACTCTTGGCGTTACTCCAGATCCATTTTAGCCAAAGCAGCTCTTATCTCTGAAGCTTACTGTGAACGGATATAAAAGCCTTTTTCATCTGAAGCCTGTGAAGCAGGAAATCGAAAAAAAAGGGAAAACTTTTCTGCAGCTCAAATTTATACAACGCAGGAAATGCAAACAAATGAAAGACGACAGTCAAACTAATAAACATTTTACTTTTTTTATTCAAGAGCGTGGTCTTGCAGTTTGAGACCAGGACCTATTGATTTCACATTCAGACATTGTAATGCTTTCACTCAAAATCCTGTGCTCACATCAAATAGCTTCAGCGCAGGGTTTTGAGTTTGGAGAGTAGTGTATCTCTGAAGCCAACCTACTTAATGTCTTTCTTATCTGATGCCTGTGAAGCAGGAATGCTTGTTTTTCTGCAGCTCAAATTTAAGCTTCACTACTTTCCTGACTCTGATCAACAGTCAGTGAAGCGGTAAACTAACTGTTGGCACGCTGATCATAAATGAGCTGCAGAGGTGTTTTTAAGGTGCTTTACAATTCAGTAAAACTAGTGAGGGGTCAGTGGAGCAGCAAAGAAATAATCAGCAGAAGGTGATAATTGATAGAAAACTGTTGGATGTGATGTCTTTTGGTGTAAGACTGTCGGTTGGTGAAAAGAGAAGATGTCGATGAAGACATCTAAATAAATGAATAAATGACAGTTAAAATAGGATAAGATAATCCATTATTAGACCCACAGTGGGAATAATAAGTTGTAAGTATATACAGTATATATTTATATTCAATACACACATATATGTATAAATGTATGTCATAATATGCTGGTTTACGTTTTTTCTGCAGGAGTGATTGACGACAGAGGGAAGTTTATCTCCATTACTCCAGAGGAGCTGGACTCTGTGGCTCATTTCATCCGACAGAGAGGCAGAGTGTCCATCACAGAACTGGCTCAGGCCAGTAACTCTCTCATTAACCTGACACCTGAGAGCCGCAGCGCCGCCTGATGGCTGCAGGACCACACGTCACAATAATCTGGACTCAGATCAGTGTGAGGGTTTCGCTTAACACTTGGTGGACAGCGCGTGCTGCTCTGTTGTTCTGCTTCTGGCTATAGCGTCTGGCACCTAATATTTATTATCTGCTGTGCTTCAAGTACAGACGAGCCCACAGCTCAGATGTCAGGCTGCACATAAACCAGGACTTATGTTTGATAAATAAACACATATTGACGCACTATGCACAGTGTGTGACATTAACTAACTCATGAACAGGAAAAACAATTAAAAAAATCCTGTTTGAAAGCAAGTATTTGCTTTGTCGCATCTTGTCTTGAGTTGTGTCTTATTTGTCATGTGACTTATATGGTGATGTCATCTAACAACAAAGACAAAGCACATGTCTGACACCTACATGCTGACCCCTGAAATCTATTAGCACTTCCTACAGGATCCTGTGTTCAGAGTGCGCTGCTCCATCACTGCTTTTCACACGCGTCAAAACATTTGCACCGTTAATTAAAAGTGACCTTTTACTTTTATTTGCATTGATTGAATTGAATATTACAAGAAAGACAGTTTAAAATCAGGATTATCTTTATATCTTCACTTATCTTTTTGTTCACTTCCTGTTTGGTCTCTGGTCACTTGCTCTCTGAAGTTAATTCATACACACTTATATAACTGTGTTTAGAGGAGACAACAGTCTCATCCTCATGTCCATGTAGAAGAGTTTTCTTAGATCAGCCTTTACCTTGTGTAATCACGTCAGCTTTCATCATATAAACCAAACTGTGGTATTTGCAGTTAAATTTATTACACCTTCTAATGATGAAACAATTAATTTAAAGTCCTCCAAGTTGGTCTGAGCCAGAGGCCGACTTCAGCTGGACGTCTCCTGTTCTTTATCTTGGACTCTCAGTCCACTTTGTCTCTGTTTTCCCTCAGTTATCTCCCACGTGGAGGTGGCTCCTCTATCCTGAGAACAAGAAACACACATCAGTCTCACAGTAAACGTGGAGGGAGATGCTAAGTTTTCATTTGGATCAGAGCCACTGCAGCACACCTTTATCAAAACACCCAACGGCGCCAGGTCATTTCTGATGGTGTCACAGGCTTTAAGGAGAGGGTTTCTGAGGGATGCTGTGGTCGGATCGTTCCGATGAGCGAGTGCAACCGCTCTGACTTCACTCCGGAAATGAGTGAGCTGCTCCACGATGCCCTGCAGATTCCCAGAGCTACCCCCCACAGCCTGCGGCCATGATGGCAGAAAGAAGAAGTGTCTGGTGATCATCTGAATTTGTGTTATTGTCAACCAAAAAGATGTCCCACTAACAAGTGCTGTGTGTGTATCCTAAGCCTAATATACACTCACTGAGCACTTTATTAGGAACGTGATGATTCCAAACTGGTTTCATGAACATCAGTTCATTTTGGTGGCCCCCAGAGATCTTAAGATCTTAGAGATAGCCTTAGAGAAAGTGTGAGGAGTTCAGAGGGAGTTCAGACAACGGATGGATACCCAGTGTTAGTGTAGTGTTCCTAATAACCTGCTCAGTGAGTGTGTCTTTGTCATGTGTACACATACACCATCTTCCTGCCAGATGAGAATCGCAAAATCTGCACGTCTGTATATTTTATCCACATGTTCTGACCTGACTGTTCAGCAGATCGATCCCGAACATGTCCAACACCTCTCTCATGTAGCTCACCATCGCTCCGAATACTGCAGGGCTCCGTGCCACTCCGTCGGCCTGAGCACACACGCAAACACTTTGTTATCGTTGCTTTAGTACTTTTAAATAGCCTATGCATGTTGCCACAGACCGTCTGAATTAAACTTATATATAAAGTGAAAAGACATATTATGTGATGGAATATGTACAGTGAATATATTGCACATAATATATATAAAGCCAAATCATAATATTCACATATACTGGTGAGAGACTCTGACTTGCCTGCACAATCAGCAGAACTGTAACCTTTAGTCTCTTTTATGTAATCCCAGGAGAGTCACGTGTGCAGTGAGACAGTTACTTTACCGTAGATACAGGCTGCAGCTGGCGGTTTCCATGATGAACCAGACTCATCACAGCTCCGATGGCTCTCTGGGTGTCAAAGTCGTCTGCCAAAGCTTTCACCACACTGGATTTAGTCTCAGCCAACCTGAAGAAACAAGTTGTTAATAAGTATATGGAATACATATCATTCATCACAAGTGATCACAGGAGACACATTCAGGACACAGGTCAAAGGTGTGAACAGATGAACTTAATGCTGTCTGCTTGTGATTGGATCTCTCAGGATGGATGTTCTGTTTAGGTCTGAAAAGATCCAGAGTGAGGAGAAAGCTACTACCTCTCCCAGAGAGTAGCTTCTTGTACAGGTGAACACTGCAGCTGACCCCTCATGTAGGCCTGAGCATCATGGAAGAAGGTGGAGATGGTTCCCAAAGACGCCCGAGCCTCTGACATGTTGTTGTCACTGTAGTCGATACCTGAGGAGACAGGAAATCGTGAGCATTCCACTGTTCACTACTGAGGACTTAACTGCAGTTCATGTGTGAGACAAGTCTTAACGGGTCTCGGCTAAACCATCTCATTTCCCTATGCTCTCCCTGTTTCCTGTCTCTCCTTCACTTTCAATATCTAAAAGGTAAAGGTCAAATAGTATACATCTAAAATGATTTTTTCTTACCTGATCTGTAATTTGTCAAAAGACAAAACATCCTGAATTCATTTGCAGAGTACGACTGCAGGAAATCCTGATGGAGGACAAACCAGACAGGACAGTTATTTTCAATGCAGGTGCTTATTCTCACAACAGTTACCAGGTAAAGAAATGAGTGATTCACAATGACCGTACCTTGATGGTGATGTAGTTCTTTAAAGATTTGGACATTTTCTCAGTACTGCCTTTGAGGTGTAAGTGTCCTAAAAACAAATTGGGCAAACTTTTTTCAATAACAGAAACATACAGACAAAAACAGAGCTTGGAAATCCTGTCAAAACCGTATACAGGGATCGGAAACTCAGAAATGAAAGTAGCGGAGAATCTGATTGCCAGAAGCTATAGATTCAACTCATGATATTCAGGGGATATGATCAGTGTTCAGAATCAATGTAGACTTACCTGAGTGGAGGAAGTAGTTTGCCCACTGACCACACTGGTGATAGGCTTCACTCTGAGCAACCTCGTTCTCATGGTGAGGGAAGGCCAGGTCAATGCCTCCAGAGTGGATGTCCAGCTGACTCCCGAACACACAGCTACAACCAGCACAGACACAACCACACAGTTAACTCACTGGACTGAGCAGCATGTTAATGTCATTATGACTCAGGAAAATGTAAATTATCAGTAAGTTGCTTAAACAAAAATCTAAGCACAAGCACGGGCAATTTCAGTGTGAGTGCAGGGTTTTGAGTGAAAGCAAGAGCAAAATTTGGAACATGAAAATCAATCAATCCTGCACTTAAAGACCACACTCATGCACAAGCACTAACAGTATAACTGCATATTATTTTTCTGAAATCCTTCAGCACCAAATGGGCCTCATCTTCTATGCATTGAGGACGTGGAACCTGAGGGCAGACATGTAGCATTAAGTGTTAAACAAAGCAGACAGGTTATTATGGATCCAAACCTAGAGATGGTGGAGCATTCAATATGCCAGCCAGGCCTCCCTCTGCCCCACGGAGATTCCCAGTACGGTTCCTGAGGTTTGGACTGCTTCCACAGAGCGAAATCCCTCGAGTCTCGTTTGTTTGAGCTGCCTGGAGAACCACACAGTTTGTTGTCCATTAGTAAAATGTGTACGCTCATACAATGAACTCACGCAGAACAAGCAGTGGCAGTAATCACAGAGTCAGAGAAATTGGCAGAAATCTGACAGTGAAGAGTTAAAGAAACATTTTCGTCAAAAGTCCACGGTGATGCCTTTTCCAAACATTAGTGGATGTGAACTTTTTCAAGTAAAATCTCAAACCTGAATACAAGTATATTATCTCTCCTTCAAATACTTGAAGAGTATGAACTTCCAGAGTGACATGTGTGTCCTATAATACACTGTAGCAAAATGACTGACACTACACTTACCAGGTTCTCCCTGAGAATCTACAGCTCCCACGAACTTGCCGTAACGATCCCCAATGGACTGAATGTCAAAGTACACATCACCTGCAACCAAAGCAGTTCAACAAATGGTCACTCAGGTGCTGTGGAGATGGCAGCCATTAAATGTATCAGTGAACAGACAAGTCACTTATTATTCACCTCCTTTTGTGGCATAGGCGTGTCCATTCTTGATGATCCCTTCGATGAATTTGATAATATGATGCACATTGTCAGTGACTCTTAAATACACTGCAGGAGGAATCACCTCAAAAACAACAACAGAATACAAAGACACATGAATATCCAAAATGACTTCAGGACACGAGAGGTGCAGGAAGAACGTACAACACTTTGAAGACACGTCACACACAGGAAGGATTCAAGTAAGAACCCAAATTAAAATCTCAGAGTATGAATTTCCATGTCTGTCCTTTAATACACTGTAATACACTGTAGTATACATGTGAATACAGTATGAACAGACTGTGACAAGAGAGGTAATGCATCTATAATATCCATATTTGTTTTTATCAGGAGTATCGTGACCTGACCATGATAAGTTCCTTTATTATTCCATAACTCTGTACTTCCACTATCACATGTTCTGATTAATTACTATTTCATTTAAGTAGTATGTTGTGTTTTTGCCATGTTGCAGAGTGAAGTTTTGACATGCTAAATAAATAAAATAAATAATTATGACAAACCTTTAAGGACAGCATATCCCTCTTGAATTCCTCCTCATACATTCTGGCGATGATGGTTGGAGATACATTTTCCTATCCAGACAAAGATTTTTCCAGAATGAACAAACTTTGAACATCAGAAATCATAAGAACCGATGCTGTGATCTTACCTCCAGACCTCTTCTGATGATTTTGTCATCGATGTCAGTGATCACCATGGCATGGATGACAGTGATCCCGAAGACCCTGGACAAGACCCTCTGCAGGATGTCGAACCTGACATACGAGCTGTGACAGCACACACACACACACACACACACACACACACACACACTATTCACATTTAAGACATTTACTGAATTGATCTCGTACAAAAGAGACTTGGAAGTGTGAATGTTTACCAGGCATGACCCAGGTGGGCATGGTCGTACACGGTGGGTCCACAGCTGTACCTGAGAACAACAGTGTCAGGCAGTCTGGATCTCTCTGAGTGTCAAATGAATCACATGTGGATGTTTCATACCAGGTAGCTACTCCCTCTGCAGCCACAACCAGCGGCTCTTTCTGTTTGGTCAGGCTGTTGAAAGCCTTCACGCCGGTGTCAAACCCGCTGGGTTGAATCCACTTCTTCCCAGAAACACCGCAGCGGGGCGTGTGTGGTCCCGCGACGGTGCCCGCTGCCCGGGCTCCGCTCAGCACCGCCCGGCGGAGGAGCCTCGCCTCCAGCAGCACCGACCGCACCGGGTGCCCCCACATAGTGACACCTGGCTGGGGACGAAGCGGCACGAACACCCTTAGCTTAGCCTAGCCTAGCCTAGCTTAGCCCTAGCTTAGCTGCTGTGCAGCGTTGGCAAACGATACAGGGAGTAAGTTTAAATTTAAGCTTAAGCTAAATACTTTTTAATCAACATATTCAACATCCATTACTCAGAGATATTTACTATTACTCTGCTGTCATGCGTCACCTCCGCACTTCCCGCGAGAGTCTGATGCCGGAAGTGTTCACGCGTATCATGTGATTTGCTTCTACGGGCACACACTGCTCGTGAGCAGCCATGGCAGAGTAAGTCAGCGACACTGTAAGGTTATTGTTTTGAGAAGAAGAACACGGTGAGTGCACGGGAGGCTGTGGAAGATGCAGAACGTCATCAACACGGTGAAAGGCACCGCGCTGGGAGTGGCGGAGTTCCTCACTCCTGTGCTGAAGGTAAACTCCACCCTGCAGGAGCTAGCTTGTTGATAGGTGGTGGTGGCTAGTGAGAGATGTCATGGCCACAGCAGCAGTAACACGCTGCACACCGTTTGTTTTTGTTGCTGTCATTCGATCAGAGCTAGTGGTCGATCCACTGGTCCTTCTGTCCGTCAATGCCACACTGAACTTCTGTTGACAGTCACATGCTAATGGTGCAACTTCCCTCTGATGTGGTTTTGGTTTTCATCACAGGAATCTAAATTCAAAGAGACTGGAGTCATTACACCAGAGGAGGTGAGGACATGTTTTCAGTGGGTTAATCCATATAAATACTCTAAATCACTCAGCCCATCTGTAAGTGTGATTCATGTGTGATATTTTCTGTTTGTGTGTAGTTTGTAGCAGCTGGAGATCACTTGGTCCACCATTGCCCAACATGGAAATGGTGAGTGTCCGTCTCATGCATAGTATGATTTCGACATGGTTTGTACCCCTTCCAATAGGATGTGGAAGCATGATTGATGTTTGGCAGAGTTGTCACATGATGATGATGATGATGATGACTTTCAAATATCTGATTGTCTAAACTTTGCTCCTCTAACACCAAAACAGTTGTGTGTAAAACTAAACGTGGAAGTGGGTTCATTTTAAAGCCAATGCATATCTCCCCTTAAATGCAATCAACAGCTCTAAATTGCACAAACTGTCATAGATATCAGTCCCCTAAATATGTCCCATTTTCCCATCAAGAGTCACACAAGATTCTCTGACAAATCGAAAAAATGTTGGAAATTGCCATATAAACCATCGGTAATATGGATCCACAACAAAGTTTAATTTGTTTTTCCCTGACCCATACTGCATCCCTCCACCATGTGTTGTTGTATTCCGTTCAGTACTTTTTGTGTAATTCTGCTAACTAACGCATGAACAAACGCAGATGAAAACATAACCTCCTTGGCAGAGGTAATGATGAGCACCAAACCTATGGCTGGAGAAATAATAATATGTTCCCGATTCCGTCTCTCTTTAGGGCTGCAGGAGAAGAGGTGAAGGTGAAGCCATATTTGCCGCAGGATAAACAGTTCCTCCTGACACGCAATGGTAAGAGGTGGATTGTTTCTCTGTTTATTATTTGTGATCATAAACCGCTCCCTGCAGCTTTCCTCTTGAACAATCAGTTTTACTAAATTTTATTTACATTGTGCCACACACATATTTTCTTATTTGGCTTATATGTATGTATTATTATGTTTTATAATTTAATTGTTGGGATTTTGCAAGACATTTCAGTTACATTAGCTGCATATAATCGTAACTGATTAATCTCTTCCCCTTAACCATTCTGTGCATTTATTTTGCAAACAAAGACAGATTTAGTTTGACAAGCCAACAATCACTGTTACCACATAACCACTTTCTGTTCCTGCTGTCCCCTTTTACTTTTGCTTTTTTGTGTTCCTCTCTTCATCCCTGTGTGCTCACTCTGTGTGCGGTCTTGCAGTTCCCTGTTACAAGCGTTGTAAACAGATGGAGTATTCAGACGAGCTGGAAGCCATCATAGAGGAGGATGATGGAGACGGAGGATGGGTGGACACTTACCACAACTCAGGTTGGACTCAATATCTTTGTCAGTATTCATACTCTGCTGCATTATATTCGGGACATGGATCAACTAGCTCTGTGACTTTAACTCACACAATATTATAGCTGATCTCTATGTGTTGCGTTAAACAGCGTGAAGCAACTGCATATTTGTCAATTCTGAAATCGCTTGCTCATCAATTCCAGGAATCATTAATTGATGGGCATGCATACCCTGCACACACGCTGTATATACCCTAATCATATTGTGTATTTAATGTTATTGGTTGCAAAACTTAATGCATTATAACACATTTTCTGACTTCAAACAGCACACACAGTGATATAGACAGGATACTGATTTTTATGTAAATGATTCATTTGGATGAGGAGTTTGTAAAGTTGATCTGTATGTTTCATCAGGTGTGTTAGGAGCCACAGAAGCTGTACGAGAGATTTCTCTGGATAATAATAAGGTATGATGCCTGTATTTTTAGTTTTTGTATAAATTCTGGACATTTTTATTTCACACAAATCTACAAATGGCTCCTTTTTAATATGATTTCCTGCAGGACACCAATATGAACGCCAAATCTGCATCCTGCGGTGCTGCTGCTGCTGATGATGATGATGAAGATGAAGATGAAGATGGAGAAGCAGCAGACATGGAAGGTATTCATATCTCACTCATATCCATGGTAAAGAAGCAACCTGACACAGGTTGCAGTGCAAATCATGATGCCCTTCATATTGTCTTTTCAGAATATGAGGAAAGCGGCCTGTTGGAAACAGATGAGGTGATGTTCTGCAGCACATCATTTGTCTTGTGATTTTATATCGATGATCATCAGCCCGACTGATACTTTAAAATGTGCTCATGTGCAGGCGACCCTGGACACCAGAAAAATGTTAGAAACAAAACCCAAAGCAGAACCTGGGAGTGAAGATGACATCCTTCAGACTAGAACATATGACCTGTACATCACATATGATAAATACTACCAGACCCCTCGACTCTGGCTGTTTGGATATGATGAAGTACGTATGTGGTGGGACTTCAGATAGCACGAGCATTAAAATGTCTTACTCAGGAAACTATTTTGCTCATCAAGCTGGTGCGGTGTCTCCCAGGACAGGCAACCACTGACTGTAGAACAGATGTACGAGGATATCAGTCAGGATCATGTGAAGAAGACGGTCACTATCGAGAACCACCCAAATCTTCCTCCACCTGCCATGTGCTCCGTCCACCCCTGCAGGTGAGAAATTTTAGATTGCGTCATCATTATTATATGTAGATCCAGTGTGTTTTCTGTATTCTGCAAACACGTGGTGTTCAGGAGAAGACTGCACCACTCATGCTTAAGATGAAAGTAGAAAAGGGAAAGGCATTGTGTTTTTGTTTTAAGGTACACAAATTTTGGTGCAGATCCGGATCAGGCTAGATCCAGGATTTTGTTTTTGTCACCTTCTTTAACATTGTGTGTAAATTTGTATTGATTTCTAAGACAAGAATTTGTGGATTGGATGAGAAAAACTGTAAAGTTATATTTACGAGCTTGGTGCAGATCCAAATAAAAATCTTGATCTAGTGAATTTAAATCTGGTTTCAAAAGGGTATTGTTGACTATTTAAGTAACCATTTAGTCTGAAACTGAACTGGTGCAGCCTCCATTTCTAAGGGACAAACAGAATTCCTCTGGTCTATAAAGTGTCAATACTGAAATATTGCTCAGCCTTTTTGTATCTTTACTTCCATAAGGGATTCACACAAGAAGAAAAGCTCAGAGATTGTTGTGTAGTTATCAGTGCAAAGCTCTTTGATGGAGTGACTGCGTCAATAAAAATGTTATTTTAGAAGAACCTTCGGCTGATTAAAGTTTTCCTTTCAGACACGCTGAAGTGATGAAAAAGATCATCGAGACAGTGGCAGAAGGAGGAGGAGAGCTCGGCGTGCACATGTATCCTTTCATACGAATAGCCTTTAAAGATAGAGACAACCACTTACAGAATTTGTATGTTTGTAATTCTAGTTTCTTACTGATGATGAAGATGTTGTAACTTTGCTCCATGTTCCTTTGGGTTTCTCTTAACTGTGACTTTCAGGTATCTTCTGATTTTCCTCAAATTCGTTCAGGCCGTCATTCCTACAATAGAATATGACTACACGAGACACTTCACCATGTAGCTTCCTCAGTGTGCAGCTTCATCTATTTTAACATCTTGTACATGGGAAAAGATGGGAGATTATATATGTGGTCTGCTCAGGTTGCCGCCAGCTTGGGGAGTGTTTGTGTTACTCTGAGAGACTTTGTGTTGGTGCAGGACACGGTTCAAGGCATGTTTCCATTAAAGGAACAGTCTGATGTTTTGGGACACGGGCTTGTTTTCCATTAACAAAAGTCAGAGAAGGAAATTAACTTACGTTCCATCAGTTTGTGTCCAGTACAGAGATGTGTTTTGTCTAAACAGTTTCATATTGTATCTTTTTATTTAACATACAGATATGGATATGTTTACACTGTGTTCTTCCCACTTGTGATAAAGCTGATTAGACTAACCACATCCTAAACTTATCTCTGTACCAGACACATAGAGATGAAACTAACATCCTGACTCTGCTTGAAGACTCCAGACAAGGCTGTGTCCTTAAAGCTGAAATGTTCCTCTGATATTTCTCTGCAGGTTTAATGTGACCTCTGCACGGTGACCTCTCACCAAGTTCTTGTTGAGAAGATTATAAAACTCACCCCATTCCGCACTTATACTTCCCTGCTTCAGAAAACAAATGAGCCCTAGTTGTCCAAAATGTCTGTCCCTTGAGTTTGTTTTTGCCTGTTAACACAGCCAATAAGCACAGAGCATTAACTTTGCTGTGTCCAAATGATGAATGTAAGTCCAGGACTCCCTTTGCTTTTAGCTCTGTTTGGTCTCCAACACACCCTGAAGGAATTATCTGGCTTTTAGCTGCTAAATGCTCCACCATGTTTCACCAGCTGCTCTCAAATTGTGTCTGTCTGCTGTTTGCTGCTAGGCAGGTGGTGGACAGTGGCTCTTTTTCCCAAAAAATAATCCTGTAACAGCAAAACTTTTGGGTCAGGACACACACAACCAGAAATAATCAGATACAAATCCTTTAGATCGGTGGATTTGGACGGTTACGCACGTAATTGCATTCACATGGGAAAAATGTTGTGTTTTTCTGAATTAACGAAATTATTATTTCAGAATGCTGAGACAAGTTTTCATACAAAACACAGCTCTTGTTTTTATGAATTAATGAGATCCAACCTCTAATTTATCCAACTTTGAGAGATATTGAGAGATATGTGTATTTAAATAATGCTAATGGAATTGTTATGTTTGTCGGCTTTCCATGAATTTCGTTTGGCAGTATCCTGATGTGATAATTCAAAAGATTTATAGTTTATAGATATTCTAGTCATTCTGAGATAATTGTTTTGTTAATTCAGAACACACACGCACACATATATATGTAGAATCTGACAGCAGCATTGATAAAAGATTCTTGATTCTTGATAATTGTTCCCATGCTTTACTGCAGTGATTATTATTGCTTCCATTTTAATGCTCTTTGCAGGATTTATCGTCATCCGCTCTTCATGCCAGTTTGTCTTAAATCTTCATTCTCTGAATGTGTCGACGGACAGTTCTCTCACCTCTGCAGCTTGTGTGGGATCAGTGAGACATGTTTTCAGCCCTGCTTGTTCAGGTGTGATGTATCACCACCTACTGTGTCTGTACAGACTGTGACCTCAGATGTGCTGCAATATCACAAAACAACCAGATTTGTCAGTGAACATCTGTAAACCCTGTCGTTCATCAGATTGTGGATTATAATCTGCATTTGGCTCATTATATTGACATGTTTCTGACAGCTCTTACTCAACTAAATACATTAATGAGCTTCAGTGATTCCTGCTTTTATTTCCTCGTCTGTTGGTTGGATAAAATACTCTCTCTGTACTGTCTGTTGCTCCAGTGTCCAGATCTAACATGCTCCGTGGTAACACTTGAACATTTTAAACTAATGCACATTTATCAATAAAGAGTTTCCCAAATATTGTAAACAGAATGTTGTTTGTGCATTTATTCATTTGGATGTAAAATCCCCTCTAGTTCCTCGTTAAGTCTCCTTCAAAATAAACACAAGTATATGTAAATAGTAAAACATCTGGGCCATTAAGGCGAGAATACAGGCAACAATATTGTTCTTTCCTCCACTGGTCAATATTTAAGACAATTGGAGAGAAAACATTTAAAAAACGTTTGTTTTACTTCGCTCTCTGTTTTTACATTTCAATAAAAATATGAATCTTTAAAAGCTTGTTTTCTGAAACCTACTTTTTCACCCTGAGCTAACTTTACAGTTTTATTCCAAATTTTATTCTGAAGTGTTGCACAAAGGTTTTGTAATGTCTCATTTACAGACTTGTTTTAATTTAAAAATATGTTGACAGAAGCAGAAGAAGAAAGAGGAAGAGAAGAAGAAGAACCAGGAGGAGGAGAAGAAGAAAGAGGAAGAGAAGAAGAAGAAGAACGGGGAGGAGAAGAAGAAAAAGAAGCAGAAGAAAAACGAGGAGGAGAAGAAGAAGAAGGAAAATAAGTAGAAGACTTTTTGACTTTTAAATAACTTTATTTAAGACACATTGTCGAAAAAGTTCTTAATTACTCAACAAATTTGGAAAAGGCAAAGGGATAAAACCATTATATACACGCACACATCAGACACCAACCCTCAAGAGTTCAAACCAGAGCCTGGTTCTCCCCCAGTGAGCACAGGAGCTGTCTCACCCCCCACACAGCCCTGAAACCCTCCAAATTGTTAGTCAGTGTAAAATACGCATGTTCAATACTCGAGCTGCCACCAAACCCCTCACACGGCGCCGCGGATCCGTCCAGCCTCTCCCAGCCATTTTGTTTTTACGACTAATCCAGGTTGCCACCTTTGCATTAGAAAAAAGAAAATTCATTAAAACCATGGTAGGTTTTTTTCTTGCTGTGTATTTGGGTCCAAACACAAAAAGTGGCAAAGAGAAAACCTCTCCTAACCCCCCCACCCACTCCTGCAGCTGCTTGAACATGTCCGCTAACCTGGGACAGGACACCACTAAGTGCTCCAGGGTCTCAGGCAGTGAACAGAATGGACACCCCCCCCTCAGTGCTTGGGTCCAGGTGAGCTCTGTATCTGTTTGTAGCTGGAGCTCCATGTATAATTCTCCACTGGATGTCTGCCACCCGTCTCTCCACGGGAGGTTTCTACAGGACCCGCCAGCTGCCACTAGGGGAATAGTCTGAGCCAGAAACCTCAGTCCGCCTGGACTCCCTGACTCCTGCGAGAGAGCGACGGTTCAGGAGCTTCACGCAGCTGTGGTGCAGTAGTTTCCCTGCACAGGTGTTGGAGGTGCCCAGTGCTGGAGTCCTGAGGGTTAGCAGTCGGCCGCTCTCTTCTCTCCACCCCCCCACTGCAGGACTCACCTTCAGGATAGGGAAAACAGATTCTTTTGTTCTGGTCCACTGGTCTGCCTGACTTTTGTTTTGGGCGAAGTTCTTCAGAGCTTGGGGCAGCGCCTGCCACACCTCGTCCACGAGGCTCCGCAGCACTCTGGTGGATCTAATTCCTGTCACCTCCGCCAGCCTCTCAAGTGTCGTCCGGGTCAGGTGGCCCTGCTTCACTATTCCTGCCTCCCTGAACTTTTCCTTCACCGTTGTGCATGTCAGGACTGAGGTAACTAGGAAACCATTGTCAAACAGTGGCTCCTCAAAGAGCCACATCCCAGGCGTGGGGTCAGGAGGCCTCTTGAAAAGGAGCGTCCTCCATGCATCCATCACCGAGGTATGAAACTCAGTGAGTGCAGTTAGTTTGTGCTGCGGAGAGTTCAACAGGAAGAAGAAGAAAAAAGATGTAAAAGAAGAACGAGGAGGAGAAGAAGAAGAAAAAGAAGTAGAAGAAGAACAAAAAGAAGCAGAAGAAGAACGAGTAGGAGAAGAAGAACGAGGAGAAGAAGAAGAAGAACGAGGAGGAGAAGAAGAACGAGGAGGAGAAGAAGAAGAAAAAGAAGTAAAAGAAGAACGAGGAGGAGAAGAAGAAGAATTAAAAAGAAGAAGAACGAGGAGAAGAAGAAGAAGAACGAGGAGGAGAAGAAGAAGAACGAGGAGGAGAACAAAAAGAAGCAGAAGAAGAACGAGAAGGAGGATGAGGAGAGGAAGAAGAAGGAAGAGAAGAAGAACAAAATGAAGCAGAAGAAGAACGAGGAGGGGAAAGAGGAGGATGAGGAGAAGAAGTAGAAGGAGAACATTGGCATCCCCTACACTGCCGAAGCGGCTGCTCCATATTCACACCAGCAGGTGGCGGTGGTGCGCCTACAGGCTCCCGTCACCTCCACCAGAGAAGAAGCAGACAAGTGCGTGTGCGGTGTGTGTGTGCATGAGTCGCAGTGTGTGTGTGTGAGCATGAGTGAGTGTGGAGGTCGTGTTCACCCGACATGTCTGTTCTCTACCCGACTCTCCTGCTATGTGCGTACGGCTTCTTCTCCAACCTGCGGCCGTCGGAGCCCTTCCTCACCGCCTTCCTGATGGGGCCGGACAAGAACCTGACGGAGAGCCAGGTCAGTGTGGTTAGCATCGAACCTGTGACGCAATTACGCTGCCTGTTTCCTCATAGGCAGAATGATCCCCAGGTTGTGCGGAATAGTTAATAGTGTTTTTTTTTTTTTAACTTAACATATACGAGTTAAATGAGAATTAGACGAACGTGTTTAGTTTCAATGTCAGATGCTTTTCTCCCCATGTGACATGAGCCTGTGTGTAAAATGTTCAGTGTGTAGAGTTTAGTGACATCTAGTGGGCAATCAATAAATCAATCAATCAGATTGCATTTATAAAGAATTACCAGTGTTAAAACAGCTTGATTCTTGTTCCTCAGTGTGAAGTTAGTTTCCTGCTGTTTCCCACATTCTGTTATTTCAATTTTTATTTCCCATGCCATATCAATCCCATGGGTCTGATTTGGTTAGAAATGACTCAGGCACTGGATGAGTCCTGCGTTGTAAAGCGAGTGCCGCACTTCACAGTGTTGCAGTTGAATACCCCCCCGCCTCACTCTTAAAAAACACTTTACTGGCTGTCACTCAGGAATCAAAGGGGAGATTGCCAACCTGCTCAGTGACAGGATGTATGTTCACAGAGGCCGTAGTTGTAGTTTCTTGTTTCGCCACATCTAAAGCTGCTTGTGTCAGAGCTCGAGCGCAATCTCACACACACACACACACACACACACACACACACACACACACACACACTCCTCATCGTCTGTCGGCTGCCTCCGTGCTGCTGTGTGTCCAAGTTTCTTTACCCAAACGTACTCACAGGGAAGCCAGAAATTAGAAAACACTATGTTGTCTTGGACTTCATGTCTTTAAAATGGCTCATTCCTTTTGTTTTGTCTACTTTGTGAGGCTAGATCCAACAAATCTAGAAAAATCCTCCAGGAACACAAAGCTCAGATCCATTGGAATTTCTGGTTAATCCTTTTATAATAAGCTCAATCAGCTTAATAGAGGACGCTGGGTAAAATCTTTGAAAAAGAGGTTTTGCCCTGAATGACCTTACGAAGATAAATCACTGTATCTGTTCTTTACTTTACATGAGCTCTTACTTTTGGCTTTAACTTGGTTCAAATGATATGCTTTGAATCCTCTATACAGGGAAGGAGACAAACGGTCCCAGTGCAGTTACAGATTGCCACAGGGACATGTTATCATGCACATATATAAATGACTTTCCTGTTTGATGAATGAGAAAAACTGAAGACAGGACGTCGAGATTAGCTGTTCCTTAACACTCTGAGCAGGTCTTCTCATTTTCATCCAGCTGTGATACTGGGTCCTTCAAGCCGCTTGTAGCTAAATCCCCGATTCAACAAGAGATCAACAGAACATTTAGGCTCCAGTCATTCTACTGCATGTTAGTGTGGGGACAGTTCTTTCAAAGTAATCCCATCTCTGTCAACACAAGCATTTTGGCTACGTATCAGTTTTGAAACTAAAGCATGGTTTTAGTGTTTTCAAACTCCTCTGCTTCTGTGGCTCTAAAACTCTGGAGTAGTTTGGACGCCAAGCGTAGCCATAGCCGAGTTTGTGTGTTTTCAAATGAAAATGTAGTAGAGTGGATGTAGCCGAAGTTCCTCCAGATGCCTAAACAATCACATGAAGAATGTATAAACTTGTATGAATTCTGACCCTGAGTTCTAATGACTTATTCTTCTTCTGTTTTCTCCAGGTTGTCAGTGAAATTTTTCCAATATGGACGTATTCCTACTTGGCGTTGCTGTTCCCCGTGTTCCTGGCCACCGACTACCTCTGTTATAAACCTGTATTGGTCCTGCAGGCCATTAGCCTGGTAGTGACCTACGTCCTGTTGCTGAAGGCGCAGGGCCTGTTGGCCATGCAGCTCCTGGAGTTTTTCTTTGGGCTGGCAACAGCCTCAGAGGTGGCCTACTACTCTTACATTTATAGCGTGGTTGAGCCGGCATACTACCAAAGAGTGACGGGCTACTGCCGCAGCATTGCTCTGTTTGGCTCGGCCGCTGGGTCTCTGATCGGACAGCTTCTGCTTTCTGTGGCCAAAGCTCAGCTGCTCCACCTCGTCATTGTCACTCTGGCATCGGCCGTTGTGGCGTTTGTTGCTCCCTGGTTTCTACCAATGCCCAAGAGGAGCTTGTTCTTCCACAAGAGCTCAGCAACGTCAGAGAAGAGGCAGCCAAGCAGCAGCACACTCCTCATGACGAAGGCGGAGGATTTGGAGAGCAAAGTGCCTCTGAACAGCCATGATGCCTCCACTGTGAGTGACAAACTGCTTTATTCATGTTGAATCAGGGTAATGATGGGGATGCATCTTTACATCCACCTCTTTCCGTGCAGAAATCCAGCTCCTCTGAGGCAGAAAGCCAGAGCAGCGGTCTTGTGGAGGTGTTGCAAATGCTGTTCAAGGATTTCCTGCAGTGCTACAAGTGTCGCCCCCTGCTGGCCTGGTCAGTGTGGTGGGCTCTGGCCACTTGTGGCTACTTCCAGGTCGTCAACTATGCTCAGCCACTGTGGGAAAACATTCGTCCATCCAAGGACTATGAAATCTACAACGGCTATGTGGAGACACTGTCCACACTGTTAGGTGAGGCCTCTTTCAGTTTCCACTCTATGAGATAAAAACATCTTTGTAAAAGTGTTTTTATGGATCCAAATTTTGAGTATGAAAGTTAGACTGAAACAAATCTGATCTAAACTCGCTTTGTCTGAGGCTCAATTGAGTCAAGATTGTTTTGCAAAACCTGAAATTGACTACAGATATATTTATCTGTACACAGATACAAGTATATAGCCCAGATTTCAAACTGGCAAGCAGTCAGTCCTCCATACAGATGTGTCTACAGTGATGTGTGGGTGAACAGTCTCTAACAGCTGCTCTCTTACAGGGGCTCTGGCAGCTCTGCTGGTGGGCTACCTGCCGATATGCTGGGCTCTGTGGGGCGAACTGGTTCTGTGCGTCCTCTCCCTGCTGATGGCTGCATGTGTGTTTGTCATGGACACACTCAGACAAATCTGGCTGTGCTACGCCTCATACATCCTGTTCAGAGCCACGTACATGCTGCTCATCACAGTGGCCACGTGAGTGCAAAGAAAACACACAAAGTGGTTTTGATTTATCTGAAACTCAAACATCTGTAAACTCAGACTGCGTTAAAACAACATTATCACTTCCTGTCAGACGGCATCTGATTGCACCAACTGTTCACTATAATGTAAAAACTTCTGGTCTCTGATCCACAATAACAAGCAAATTCATCCATTGTGAATATGACTTGGTTTACAAAGTGTGGGAAAGCTGCATCACCACGCCAACAAAAAACAAACACGAGCTCAGACAAAAAGCAGGGCTGCAGGATCATGAGGGATCATGATATTTTCTTTCTGAGTTTTTCCTCTTGTTTATTAGGTTGAGGGAGGATTTGGATGTCACTCACTACGACCAACATTTACTTCTGTGCTTTCTCTCAGTGTCCTTTTCTAAACTGCTGTTTAAAGAAAAGACTCTTCCTCATGATGTTTCAATGTGCTCTGGCCCTTCAGATATCAGATTGCAGCCAGTCTCAGCATGCAGCGCTACGCCCTGGTGTTTGGAGTCAACACCTTCATGGCTCTCCTGCTGCAGTCGATGCTCACGTTTGTGGTGGTGGACTCAGCAGGCCTCGGCCTCGATGTCTTCACTCAGGTGAGGAAGTAGAAGCCCGGCCCAAAACATGGAGGCACCTGTGGTGTGTACCTTTTCTACCTCTGGTTCTGATAGTTACCTTGTTTCCTTCCCTCAGTTCCTCATCTATGGCGGCTACTTTGCAGTCATTTCCACAGTCTTCCTCATCGCTGGGCTTTTCAGACTTGCCTCCAGGAGACGCTCCAAGCAGGACGTCATGGCCAACAGCCGAGCAGAAGAGTCAGACTCTCCTCCCATCAGCGATGAGAGCCCCAGCAGATAAAACCATAATGAAACTGCTGCACTAAAGCACCAGAGCAGGGCTCACATGGTGAGCGTCAGTCTACTCTGCTGTTGCACTGTAGTAGAAAGTAGAGACTAAAACTTGAAGTCTGTGTAATGACTGTAAGCTAATCACTGTGTTCTTAAACACTCACTAAAAAATGTGGCCACTAGGGGTCAGAGCGTAGAACAATCTAAATGGCACAACAGAGGCAAATTATTGTCATACTTTTGTCATGGGAAATGTGTTGGACTCTTGTATGTAGAGGACGACACGCTGTATACACACTCTTCAGAATAATGCTAGCCAGATGTGGTGTGCCCCCCCCCCCCAAAAAAAGTGATGCCAAAGCATCCCAATCGCCTCCATGTTAGTGGATGGGACATGGACCAGACGAAAAGAAATTTTTCCCAAAGATGGTTTCTGTCATTTTAGTTCTTATCACACTGATGAATGTTCAAGTGTTCATGTCTCATTTAGATTTGGTTCTGAGTAGTTATATGATGAACTGAAATTGTCTCGCACGGCTCCATCACTTGATTGCTACTGAGCAGACTCTGGCCTCAAATGTGCAAAATCGCACCTGAGATGTGTTTGCTTCATGTCGTCCATCTTTATATACAGACCGTGGTACATTCTTTGTGTCTGATGTGGCTGCTGCTGCTAACTCCTTTAATGACAGAAACCACTTGATAGCACTTAGTCTAAACACACAGAAAAAGTGTAGTGAGTATATTCACATACGAACCTCATCGCATTTAATGTGATCCACGAGACGCAACTTTACAGATGGACTGGAATCCATTTCTATGCTTTTCCTTATTGAAGCTGATGCCTTAGACTTGATGAGCTAAAGAACAGTTGTGAATCGTACTTTATTAGTTCTAGCTCTTTGTTAAATCTGACGCCAGCCAAAAGATATGTTTCTATTTTTCTATTTATTATTTTCTCCTGTCAACTTATAGACTGTGTATTGTTTTCTAAATGATACTGGTTGGTACTGATGAGCTGTATCAGGCTTATCAATATGTGCTGTTGCTGAAAGCAATACTCATGAAGCTTGGAATGTTCCATAGGCGACCAATAATACAGTTTATGGTTTGTTGATGTGAGATGTTCAGTACAGCTGATTGACGAGTTTCTGTGTTTGAAGAAGTGCCTAAGAAAGGTCACAAATACCTGGAGCTGCTTCCTTTCTTCAAAATACATTCAGAAACATTTTCAAAACATGAGAAGATACAGTTCTTTTTAACAAATCCCATGAAAAACCAAAGCAGCACAGTTTGTTTTCCATCTTTGTGATTACCCAGTGTGTATTATGTGTGTGTATTCAGTAATTAATTGTACATCAGGCTTGAGATACACACACACACAAAACCTTTATTGTTGGTTTGACTCACACATGGGATTTGTTGACAAGAAAAAGATCTTACTCAACTTAAATAAAGCTGTGACCAAATCGCTGCCTCGAATCAACTGAATGAATTTTGAAGAAATAAACATATGGCCAAATCTATCCCTGGAGAAAAGTTATGTTACAGTATGTGACTGTTGATTTGTAGTATGTGTGTGTGTAGAGCAGATAATGTGTTTCTTTTCTACTGGCCAAATGTTCTCCTGGTTTTTTTTTTTTATTGGTAGCAAGGATCTGTGCCAGCCTTTTTTTTTTTATTAATGTCAAACTAATGTCAATACAACATCTTGATAGAAGATTTGCAGATGAATATCGGTCCCTGCTGTAGAAATAACACATTGTTTGTTTTGTAGTTAATGACAATATGAAGTGCAGAGAGTTTGCAATTGATAATGTTAGTGACAGCTTGGAAATTAGTTTAATGTTACTTAAAAATGTGTTTTCCTATCAAGAAAATACTGTATCCATGCAGTTGAAATATAACACTACTGAAATATATAATATAAGTATTTATTTATACAATAGTGTTACTTTGATTCAAAGTGGTTGGAAACACATTTGTCATTACTGTTAAGACTCGTTTTTTGTTTTTTTGAATGTGTTCATTCTGTGTTTCCTGGATAGGTTGTGGTCACACAGTCACACACAAAAATATACTTGAAAAAGTTGATGTCTATGCAATACTAATCACAAATAAACATTTCTTATGTTCTTTATAGGTATTCATTGTATTCACCTACACAAGGGGAGAGGCACAACAATGATGACTTAAAAAAGAATTCAATTCCAGACTGCTAAAGTGATGTAAGTTCAGAGACAGTGAAGGTCAAAGTGATCAATGTCAGATTTATTTCAGGGTGTCACTCGTTTCAAACTTTATACTGCAGCCCCTCTATGGACAAGCTGTCTTATACTGCCACCTAGTGGAGTTGGTGAGAACATGTTTTGATTAAAAAAATAAAGGCACAAAAATTAAAAAGCCTTTATTGTGTGGCTAATGCACGGCAAACATAAAAAATAGACATACTCATTGCGGCACACTGGCCTTCATTGGGCTCACTAACTTGAGGTGAAGAAGGACTTATATAAGCCTGATAGATACCAGGAAATAGATTCATCAATGTAGAAATAAATCTAAATGTGTGTGCTTGTGTCAGGTGAGGATCCAGATGACGGTGAGCATGGCCATGATGCCGTTGAGGACAACAACACCATAACCCATGTGGAATCTATGGTCAGATACATCTCTGTAAGGAAACACAGAAAGGCAGGCAGTGTTTAAACATGTCATCATCTGCTGTTCACTAGTGAGTTCAAACACACTGTTACCTGCGGGGGGCCAGTGCCAGCGGGGATAGGAACACCATGCCTGGCTGGTACGAGTCCAGGTAGGTGATGGTCCACGAGAAGACACAGCAGATGCATCCAACTAATACTGACAGCAAAAGGATGCTCCAGAAACCTGCGCGCATTGATGCTGCTGTTTATCAGAAATCATACTTGACTGATGTTTATATAATTAATTATATTTTTGAAATGCTAAACATTCTATTGGTGCTTTTCTATATTATCTATATTTTTCTTGATGAAAAAGTGGGACTGATATCTATGAGCGTGTGAAAATTGGTGCAGATCCAAATAAAAAATCTGGATTTAGTGGATTAGAATGTGGTTTTATATGGAGACTGTTTGGCGTTAGGTGAGAGCTCTGTAAGTGCCATTCTAGTTCCATAGAGGGTTTATTTTTGCATAAAATGTACTACACTATATTATAATTATCTTATTGATGCAGATATTGATACTACCAATACACTTATCTTGAAAGCACCGTCAAACTTGATAGAATCTGGAGTCCTTTTTGTTATAAGTGTGAGTAGAAGGACTGGACTTCAGCTCTTTATTACTGATGGAGGATTATATGGAGACCTCATGTAACTGTACACGCTGTGTAAAGAGAAGAAACGTCCTGATACTCACCCAGGATTCTCTCCTCAGTCCCATCCTCTCCTCTCACTCTCCCTGCCCGCAGCTCTGAAACAGTCACACTCAGTCAGTATCAGAGAGACAAGCAGCAGCAGCAGCATAATATCTTAAACATGATAAATATCAATGTTAGTGTGTTTTTTCATTTCATATTATCAGTCTACTTATATTGTTTTTATTTTAAGTTATTTAAGAGGTTTTATATATTTATAATGTGCCAACTTATGTCTGCTAATGTGATATACATGTACCATTTTGAAAATGAGAAGGTTATGTATTTTTTTTATTAACTCCTGTAAGTAAAAAAAAGTTAAAATAAAGAAGTGAGCCCTTCCTTGCTGTGAGATTATTTCTAACATAATGGCAGTGTTCGCTTGGGGTCCCCAATAGCCACTGGGTCCAGACTCACCAGGAAGTTTCCTCTGAACCCCGAAAACAAACTTCCACAAAGTTACTTTACAAAGTTTCAGTTTCCGCTCACACGCTCACAAACACGCGCATATGCGTGACACCTGTACGTGCACGCGTTACCTTTCAGTATGGGGTAGATGAAGGCGCACAAACAACCGACGGCGGACACACACGCCGCGGAGCCCAGAGCCGACAGGGCGACCACGGACCAGCGTTTGAGGCCGTGAAGGTGAAGGAACGGCGGATCCGCAGCCCCTGACCCGACACTCCCGGTGGGTCCCGCGGAGGGAGATCCCGGATGATCCATTTCTTTAAAAACCTCCGTGTTCCGCCGCAGACCTGATTCTCGAACTCTTCACGCTTTCGCCTCTTCCCATGTTCAGGCGGCACTTCCGCACACAGAAATGTCCCTCGGGCTGTTCCGTCTGTGTAGTTCTATTTTATTTATTTATTCACTTTTCACTGTGAGCGTTCGACGCTGTGTGGTTTCTGACAGAGATGTGTAGATAAATCTATAACCAAAGACAGAATATTAAACTGTTCGGGGTTGAGACCATAGACTGTATGTAAAGTCAGTGGGGGCGGGGCTGTCTGTCTTTAGTCTGTGGACCGAGTTGGACATGTCTTCTACGTCCTCAGATAAACTGACAGCAGCGGTCGGTAAGTGATAATATAATCTACCCCTTGTCTGTCTTCTTACCCACTATAGCTGTCAAACAGAACTTTAAAAGAGAACGAGACAGTTCACTGTTAAACTAAAACACTTTTCAACACTGTCATGTTCTTTAATAACAGTTTTCTGTGATATTGAGTGTTGATTTAACTTTTTAAAACAGTGCACTTTCTAAAATCAACTGAATAGGAAAACTTTAGTGTAGAAGTTCTTTTAAGATTTCACTGCTGACTTTTAAGACCTTTTTCTGGATAAAATGAAGAGATGAAGTGAAAGAGGATCAGGATGTCGGACATGATCAGATTTGCTGCCTGTTCTGTCAGATAACATCCTCTGATGTGAGGGAGGGAAAATTCACATGACAGGCATCCATCAGTGATTTGATTAAAAAGATATGTGATATTGTCATCATATGCATAACTTTATAAAGTTTATAGTAAGAATAGAGACCACACCTTGGGGTTATCTGGGCTCTCGGACCAGCTTCCCATAACTATTTTCACCCTGTGACTAAATGAGTCAAATAACAATTAAATTTGAATGATTGAGAGATAAATAATTCACCCGCCTGTAATCTTTAGGTTAATTCTGTCATCTTACCATGTGGATAAAAAGTAGAAACAGTTATCCACTAACACACAAACAGTTTTTTTTCTTAAAAAAATAATTTATTTAATTCTGCTTACAGAGTAGATGTTACATTCAGCAAAAATGCCCTGAATGGACCAATGTGACATTCTCTTTCATCAAACACATTCTAAACCTGGAACTTGAAAAAGAACAAACAGGGTGACACTAAATATAAAGGGCCTTTCCCCAGAAAGAAAACTACAATTCATACAATTTAGAAGAAAGTGAAACTAGTGAAAACATCATGACAATTATTTTACATTACATTTCTTCCAATCGTTCCCTTTCACCTAAATCTTACACACTGAAATTTGCGTATCTACCAATATATTGTCATGTTGTTTTTAGTTATTTTTAATTGTGTGTGTTTTAAATCCCTTTTTTTTTATTTTGACCTTTTATCGGTGGATTAATATTTCATCTGTGACGCTTCATTCCTCTCAAACAACCACGAGAGGGCGCTACAAATCTTCTGCGTGCTTTTATTTTGACACGCGCAAGCACGTTCGTCATCAACAGATGTGCGTGCGCTTATTTTGAAAAAAACAGCGCACCGGAAAAGGTGCTGACGCAGTCGCTTGTTGTGGGCGTAGACTAAATAAAAATTGTCAGTGGCGCAGCCGGAAGTCACACAGACGCCACAGACGCCACAAAGCCTGAAGACTGACCGCGGAGCAGCGACGGTTTCACGGTAAATAAACGTTGTGTCTGTGCCGTGAGTTCGATGCTGGTAGAGGAAGCTCAGTTGGTCCGGTCTGGAAAAAAAACAAGCAGCGGGCCCGGCTCTAGGGTTTGTCCGCTGTCAGTCGTGTATCACGGGGCTCGTTTTCTGCGATAACATCGGTGCGTCCTGCTGCGGAGATGTGCTTTAGCTTAGCTTCACTGTTAGCTGCGAGCTTCACACACACACACACAAGTACTGTTCTAAATGAACCCTGCTGCCTTGCTAATGTGTTTTAAGCTAGTGGAGTTAGCACGTTAACGTTCTCTAAGGTGCCAGTTCACCTGGTTTCTGTCGCTGACTCTGGGGCAAAGTAAAGTTACCTGTTCCCCACTTGTTGCTTGTACCTGGTCACACGTCAGTAGCTGCATTGTCAACACAGCTGATATATTCAGAAGGCCCGGATACACATGAACCCTCCCGTGTGTTGTGTCAACGGAATGTCCGAGGGTGCAGTTTAATAATGTGGGTTTAATGTGCCTGAACAGTAAATAAGGTCACGATCAATGCATAGACAGCGGCTTACTGTTCCACTGATCGCAGAAGAAACACGAACTGTGACCAGAAACATCTCATACCTCGAAGGCAGTGGTGACCGTAAAGGTCAGAGAAGCAGGCTTGTGATTGGATGGTGATCGTGAGCAAAGTCCACCAGTCCCTGACTGTGTCTCTACTTGACGGTGGTTTTAAATGGACCTTAGTTTAACAAGGGATTTAAAAAATGAACGCCTCCCCCATCATATACAGAACAACCCACATCATCCCAGTGTTTATTACACGCGAAGTAAGAAAAATCAGTTCAACACCAATCTGGAAATCCAAATAAACCTCATGTCTCGGTTTCAAATGAAATATGAAATATATTGACGTTTCTCAGCCAGGAAATCGTTTTTCTACAAACTGAGAAGCAAAGGGTCATCCACTAACCAGAAGGTTGGTGGTTCAATCCTCAACTCCTCCAGTCTGCATGTTCAAGTTTCCATGACAAGATCCTGAAACCTAAATTGCCCCTGATAGTGTATGAATGGTGTGATTAAAAAAAAAAGCTGATCATAATCTGTGTATAGAAGCGCTGTATGAATGTGTGCATGAATGGATTGTAATGTTAAGTGCTTTGATAAGACTGGACTATATAAATACAGTCTATTGACCATCACTAAATGTGTGTGTGTGTGCGTGTGCGTGCTAAAAGCTGCTGCATTTAAATGTATACACTGAACACGGTATTGTAGTATGTTTGCTGTGATTTGTTAACACGCTCTGCCACATCCAGTTGCTTCGTGCCTACTGAAGCAGCAGTGTCATGAAGACGAGTTGGAGGGAGAGTGCAGTGTTTCAAATGTGGAAATGATCAGTAAGAACTTCCCTGCTTGTATTGCTTACTTTGATCTTTATGCAGGAACTGAGTATTGCAGGGGGGGTATCAGCAGTATAGTTTTTATGGGAACCAGTTTTCAACCCCCTGGAGGAAACTTTGACTAAGCTGCTTTCCTCTGCTGCTCTGCAGAGCTGTGATAGAGAGGAGAAATGAAGGGGGCAGGGTGATGCTGCTGCTCTGTAAACTCACACACAATGGCTGTGTGTGTGTATTTTGCCACATGATCCTTCAACGTTGACACCTGCAGACAGGTGTTGTGGCTGGGTGTGGATGGGGAAGAACCGGATGCTGTATGGCTCCATCGCTGAAAATCCTCAAGGAAGCAAACACACTGTTTTAATGTTTGTCTGATGAGCTTATTGACTGATTCTCTGTCTGCTGGGATGTGAATTTTAACTCATAGATATGAGAATGGTTGGTTTGAAGCTACCCGGCCAACAGCTCATTCTTTTTTATTTTATTTTATTGACTGCAGTCAGTATGCTGACTGACTGGCTCAACAGCTCACTGGATGACTGTCTCACTGACTGAATGTGTTTCATCAGTTATTACGCATGACTTTGTTGGGTGGTTTTAAATCTGCATGACTTAGATCAAACAGTATGTGTCTGGGTTCCGGCACACAAGCTTCTCCTTATACCTGTGGGGCCCCTTACTGGATGGAGAGCTACAGCTGAATCTATTAGTCCATTAATTTATGACTTAATCATAATAAAACACTCAATAAGCATCAAAGTTCATTTCTGACTTTGGAAATAGTTGTATGACAGAGAGATGACAACTTAATGTCCATCTGATCATCACATGGTCACTCTTGAATGTTTGCTCACATCTTTTATCTGGTGATTAATTCTGAGCACTTTTTTTTACAAAGCTCTGGAAATGGCTTGCAAAAAACATAGCCGAGATTGTTTGTTTAACAAATCAGTAATAATCTTAATAATCAGTTTGTCAGTGGATTGACACCACAGTGCCAGCAGTCTAAGGTGGTAACTGTAATAACCATGTTAGAATGTTCAGTCACATAATCACACGATGAGCCCTCAGCAGGCTCCATACGCTGATGAAAATCACGAGAAGTGGATGAATTGTAAGTGACCTTTTCAAATCTGATTGTTTTGCCACTATTTTTGCTGAATTGACATAATAGCATGACCCTGAAAAAAACAAGTCATCCAGACTTGTGCTGTGCTGACTCTGTAGAAACTGGAATGTGGTCCCTCTCTTTTCAGATATGAATAGTAAGTGTTGAGCTAATGCACAACCACAGATGAGCCCACAGCCCGGTGGCACGTCCTCGGCCTTCTGACCTGCTGCGTGTGCACGGTTCAGGAACATACAGTGCAAGAAAACAGGAACGCATCATCCACAAATCCTAAACACTGTTGTCCCTGACAGCTTCTTTATTACTAAGGAACAGGTCAAGTGAGTGTGTGAGTGTGAGTGTGAGTGCGCGTGTGTGTGTGTCGGTCAGCTGGAATAGGCTGATTGTGCCCGTTGGTTAGTAGCAATATTTATTTAAAGCAACATGCTGTCATCCAGCATAACATCACAGAGCAGAGAGAGAACAGAGAGCCTGTGTGTGTGAGAGAGAGAATACTGGGTAAATAAGTGGGGGCTGGGCCAAAGGAGCTAGTGTGAATAAACGGGGAGCGTTAATGTGTGAGAGGAGGCAGAGAGATGCAGTCATTAACTTGAAGCAGATACATGATGCTACTGAGTTTCACTGTTTGTCAGTGGAGCTGCTGGAGGCATTATTAGAATATAAACCACAGTGATCCCAGCTATACACAGTATCCAGTAGAGTGTATACAGTGAAGTACTGGAAGAAACAAGAATTTGAATTGCCTCTTGCTGATATTGTATCTGTATGAGGGTAAAAATAGAGGTGATTGGCGAACCCTGATTGTTTTAATAAGCAAAATGATATCTTCAGCAGTTTATCCAATCATCCAATTCCAGATGTTTTGTGCATCATTATATAGATATTTCCCATAAATCAACCGGACAGATTTCTTTATTAGAAATAAAAGCTATGATGTAGTTGTGTGGTTAGTGTAGCAGCACCAACTTTACACTGAGAGTATTTATTGCCTGAGTACCACAGTGACTAGTCTGCTGTGTGGGTTTCGAGTTTCTCAGCTCTCTCTGTTCTTCATTCCTTACATAACTATATCTGTTGTTTAGCTTGTGAATGACGGAGGAGGACACTATGATTGTGTCAAGCAGACAGTGTCCGAAAATATGTTCTGTTATCTCCATATTTAAGTGATACCTTAGCTCTCCTCTCTATCTTAGATGGGCAGGTTTTCATTTCACATTTAAGTGTGGTCATGCACAACAGCTAGAAACACATGAATTCTGTCACGGTTGGACATCTCATCATATGAACCGTCTCCATTCGAGTGTTAGTTTACTGTCATATGCTGTAAATTATAAAAAATAATTCAGGAGTGAAATCATCTTGTTTCAGTACAGTTCTAATGTTCAATTCTCTCCTGACCCCAGTCTCTTTATACTTAAACTGTAAAATATTAATATCTCATGATGTAATGTGATGTCATGAAAATCATCTCACAGTTCAAAAACGCATTTAGCAAAGACAATTAGCAACTTAATTTACAGCTCACTGAGGTCAACCAAACATTCATTATCATATGGTATTAACAATGTAATTATGAAATGGGACATAATATAAAAGTTATCATTCTCTCATTTGGGTGAATACAGCATTGCCCCTCTGATGCTTTTTCATTGATAATGAAATCCTGTCACAGTAGCTGAGTTTTGTCAGCTGTCAGCTGACCTGAGGTCTCTCTGTCTCTTGCAGGACTCTGGCTGCTGCTGTTTGGAAGTTGCTTTGTGCATCTTTGTGTGTCTGAGACATCACCGTTGAGCGTGTGTGCGACTGGGTGCGTGTAGCGCCGTTCTGCAGTGTGCGCGATGTCTTCAGAGCTGCTGGTGGATTTTGGAGATGACCCTGCGACGGCACAGCTCGGACAGCTGAAGCTGGCCACGATAGAGAACCAGCAGTGGCCCGCTGATGAGTCGACTATCAGCAAGTCAGGTGAGAACATTGTGACCTTATTACTTGTAATCATAAAACAGAGCTTGATAGAGACAATGGAAACATTCAGGTTTAGGTCTTGACCAATTTTTTCTTTTATTTTAAATTTTAAGAGAAATACAGTAGATTTAGAAAAAGCAAAATACAATGGGTACATATCAGTGAAGCAGATAAGTTATACTTGCACACAAAATGAAAAAGCCTGTTCTGTTTGACATTCATATATATATATATATATATATATATGTATTGGTGTGTGTGTGTGTTTCAGCGACAGACCTCTCCCAGGGCTTTGACAGTGGCTCTCCCCACCTGCCCTGGAACCATCCCTTCTATGACATCGCCCGCCATCAGATCATTGAAGTGGCAGGTCAGTCCTCATAAACCTCATGCGATGGTTTTCTGTCCATTGTTTGACTCCTCTCTTCATTCTTGTCTATGACATTAACAATTTACTTAGTCTTTTAACAATATTTCTTCAGGCTAAAACTTTAGCTGCTCATTTTTATTACAAGTATGAAAAGCTTTAAAGAGTAAATACAAGTGAAGTTGAATATATGTCTCTGTGTGTCTGTAGGTGATGATAACTTTGGCAGGAAGGTGATAGTGTTCAACGCCTGCAGGATGCCCCCACACCATCAGCTGGACCATCACAAGCTGCTGATGTAAGCATTAATGTGACCTCAGCTGCTACAGATGTTCACTTGAGTTGGTGCTGTAGGTTACATAATTACATAATTATTCATAATTCAGTAAAATAAAATTTAAATCTATATGTAATACATTATCTGCAAGTACAAATGAATTAAATATCCAATAAGAAATGATAGTTTCAAAAGTTAAAATATTAGATCAAAATAAAGAAGAAGAAACAAAATAAAACAAATGATAACATTGATAAAAAGCTGATTCTGCAAGTCTCAGATCATCAGGCGTGAGTTTCAGAGCTGAGGAGAATTGACTGCAAAACCCACCCAGTCAGCTTCAGTCTTGAGCTGGGGCAGCTGGGAACCATCAGGGGGTCCTCCCTGATGTTGAGATACTGCTCTGGCTCAAGAGGAGCAGCAATTCATCCATATAGCTGTTGTCACTCGCCTGCACAACTCAGGAACAAATCTGCTTGACTGATTCTTGCACAAGGCCTGATGAGTCCCGCTCTTGCTCTGTGTAACAGGTCTATAGAGGAAAAAAGATGAAAATATGGCGATTAACCTGCTAGAAGCACTAAATAACATTACAGGAGCTTTATTGGAACATCTGTTTTCAAGTTGTTTACTTTTTTATTCATCCTCATCTATGTGTACAGCTCTGGCATCAAAGGGTTCTCCCTCCACCCTTTTCCACAAAGACTTTCATGTGCAGTAAAAGTCACTGGCTGCATCAGTGATATTGTGGTTACACAGACTGCTGGCTCACCATGACACATTCATATGACTCAGTAAGGAGAAATGTTTCTCTGTAGTCTTCAAATTGAACATTTTTTTCAAGTATTTCAATTCTATTAAAGGAAGCAAATGTGCTACAGTGATGTTTTTTAATGACCTGACAGCTGAGTTTTGGTTAAAACGTGAAAAACATTTACACACGTGAGTGACAATACATTGGTTGTATTTTTTGCAGGTATCTTAAAGGAACACTGGATCAGTACGTGGAAAGTGACTACACTCTGATCTATTTCCATCATGGGCTGACCAGCGAAAACAAACCATCTCTCAGCTGGCTACGAGATGCATACAGGGAGTTTGACAGAAAGTAAGTTTAATAACGTCACTTGACATGGCACCATCACATCATAACTCACTGAAGATATACTCTTGGCTCAATCCAACACTTAGGTTTCCTGACCCTGATATTGGCTTTGAGTGTCGCAGGAGAGATGTTGATGATAAACTTTGAGGTGCTGCAGAAAGAGAATATACGAACTGTACTTGAACCAAAAAAGCATGTAGAGTCGCCCACACACTCTCCACCCAGGCCTGCTGCTTTGCGTTTGTCGCTGTGCTTGCAGGTTTAAACAAGTCCTTGATGCTGGTTTATTGACCATCGATGGGAGGGGAGAGAACTCACAGTATGGCTCAGTTGAAATGAGACTGCTGTGACACAAACATAGCTCCACAGATCTCCTCTGTCTGTACGGTAGCTTTGATCAGAATATCTGCTGTCTGTCATTTCAGGTATAAGAAGAACATCAAGGCTCTGTACATTGTCCATCCCACCATGTTCATCAAGACTCTGCTGATCCTCTTCAAACCCCTCATCAGGTTCTTCTATTTTTTAAAAATTACTCAACATGGTTTTAAAGCAGATGTTAACAGCTCATTTTGATATAACTTGCTGATTGTATGTGGCATTTTTAACCTTTAAGATTTTCTTGACATATGAGCCATTAGTTTCACTTCTGTTCGGCCGCACCATTTTTATCCCTTATCTTTTATCACACATTGTTCAGCTGGGTTGAAATAAGTCGTGATGAGACTGGCCTGGGTTTTTTGTTTGTTTATAAACTAGTTTGGGATCAGACTGTAATTACTACTACCAAATTGCAGCGATATTTCTTTAGCTTTCTGGCTGTAGACTTCAATATTTCATCCTCTAACTTGAGTTGTGTGCAGACTATTGTTTTGAAACTTGTGGGAGTTTTTTAGAACATTACACCACACCAGCTGTTGTATAACGATCGGTATCTGGTCAAATGGTGTGGACATTCAACAAGCATACACAGACTTTGCTGGTTTATTAGTCGCTGCAACACTCGTTTTTTTCAAATTCAGACAGTAGGTTCGGCTGTTTCTTCTCACAGAGTTCTTCTTGTGGGAGATTGAAGCAAAGATACCACAGAT